>NC_142081.1:20462398-20765428 GCF_054644295.1 Miniopterus natalensis | reverse complement strand
CCTCAGGCCTCTGGAACCAGAACCAGCAACGCCCAGAGCTCCCCCAAGCTGGGGCTTAGAGGTGCCCAGTGGAGACCATACAGGCAGTGTCCACTGACGAAGCAGGGTGGGTGGGGTGTCCCTGCATCATCAGGCCTCTGTCATTTCCCATCCCCAGCTGAGCCGTGGCCCTGGTCATCCTTACCTTGGCAATGAGTGAGGTTTAGTCTCTTGTACCCCTGGGGACACTCCAGGTGGCCATTTTCAATCACTGGGGAGGCTGAGGAGTGAAGATACAGACAGGTCTCAATGAAGGCCCTTGGGCTCCTCTGTCATCCATGCTGCAAAGTTGGATGCAGTCTGAATTTCCCACCCACTGCAGCTGTGGGGCCCATCTCCCCAAGCCATCACCTTGGGCAGCTGTACCTCCTTGGCTCCCACCAGGCTACTCTCAGTCCACCTTGCTCTTAATAAAAATGATACTAAATAACTAGTACATATCTTGTATATAATTATATATAGCATATACAGTATATAGCATATAGTAAATATTTTGTATATATTGTATACAGTATATAGAATTGTATGTCGTATATATGTATCGATGTAATACAATATCACATATGATTAAACATGTTTTATTACGTATTTTTACCTTTTTTTTGGAAGTAATTATAGATTTGCAGGAAATTGTAAAAAATACTACCTGAGTATCCATCACCCAGTTTCTCCTACATAACTACAGTTGTTTTACTGGTTTTTAAACATCTGGATAGAACAATTCACACCCTGGCTAAGTTCAGTCTATTTTGATACTTGGTTTTAATGCTGCCATAGCTGACAAAGCATCCTAGATCAAGAGGGAAGAAAACTCATCAGTGTCTGTGCTTATAAAACCGTGACATTTATTTTTCACTCACATTTACCAACCATGTGATGCTGCTGAAATCTGGCTAGTAAATTTCCATCTTCCCGTGAGGAGGTCAGGTCAGTTAATTGTTCTTACAAATTAAATTCTAAGTTAGAAAATTCCAGCTTTCAAGTTTTTCAAGTGTACAAATGGATATGGTTTATAGCACCCCATAATGAGGAAATAATTCTCAGTGTTTTGGTGTTGATACATCTCCTGCCTAGATTTCACAACATTCCCCTTTACTTTATAGGGAAATGAAAAACCCATGTTAAATAAAAACATGGAAAAGTCTCCACTACTTTGGAGGGACAGACTAGTCTGTCGACCTTGTTGAAAAGCTCTAGCAGGTAGCCACTGACAGCCACCTGTCGTCACAGAAAAAAAGCAACAAATATGGAACACCCACCTTTTTTGGTTTTTAACAAAGAATAGCTCATCTTTAAGTCTGGCAATTCCTCTGCCAAGAAAGACATAGCCAGCAATTCTCAAAGGGCTCAAGGAATTTTCACAGACAATATTCCAACACAAAGTTCCATAAAGATACCATCATACTTTAAAGGTCTTGTTTTGTAAAGTTAACTGCGCGATGACTTCCGGGGACAATTTGTCATCTGGCTTTGACTCCTTTGCGGCAATAGCTGGCCCATGAAGTCTGCTGTGAAGGAATTTTACATCCAATGCTCTCCTCGCCGTTCCCTTACCAGTCATAGCTTCAGCGGATATACTTCCAGGGTTGTTTAGTAAAGTTTATTTTCATTCAAGAAGTCATTGGCTGTCGAGAATATATGTCCTCCGGTTCATCCTTTCTTTAACGACTTACAAAAAGATAGTCCTTGCCTTGGCCGGGGCCTCAGTTGGTTGGAGCATCAGTCAGTGCACCAAAAGGTCGCAGGTTTGCTCCTCCTTGGGGGCACTACGTCGGGGCGCTGCAGGAGGCAACCGGTCCATGTCTCTCTCTCACATAGATGTTTCTCTCTCTTTCTCTCTAAAAAATCAGTAGACGTATCCTCGGGTGAGGATTTTTTTAAAAAAAGATAGTTTTTCATATATTTTATTGTTGAAATAGATTCTTGCAAATACCAAGAGACTTGGACAGCCAGGTTTGAGTGTCTCGGTATTGGTAAATGGTTTTTTAATCCTGACAGCTTTGACTCTGTCATTAGCTGCTATGTCTGGGCACATTATATACCCAAGGCAGGGTTTGTTAGTAAAGATGACAGACGTAAACTATAGTTCACATGGCCTTCTTGATCATTGCATCCTGGGTTCCATTTTGGGTCACATCTGAGAGGTCAGCATTGTTTTACCTTGGGATGTGGCTTGATTACATGTTAGAGGAGACGCGTCAGCTTTGCATCTTTTCATGATTACTTGCGATTATGTTATTGGTGTTATTTTGAATCCTGTTTCTTTGCAGGGATTTTTGAGCTGCTTCTCCACTTGGTGAGGGTTGCTGGTTAAAATGAGACAACATAATTGAAAAATCCCGTAAACCACGCACTGTTGTACATTGTGTGTTGTGAAACACCAAACAACCACGAGAGGCACCACCTCTCCTGGGAACTCCACTCTTCCCTGACACTTTGCGTGCCAAAAGTGATAGGTGACAGTCTGATATACAGACCAAGTGAGGACATAATTAGAAAAGCTTAATTTTTAAGATTAAAAGGATGTGCATATAAGTTGTAATATTTGTTCCTCCCGTGGAAGGTCTTGCTCGGGGTTTGCATGGTGTTCCACCGCGGGGACTGGGCTCCGGCTGAAAGCGCTTGAGCTGTGTGATTCATAGTGAGGGGGGAAGGCAGGTATCACATGCCTGGCACCCACCCAGGCACGTCTCTCAGGTGCTCACAACACGTCCAGGTCTTCCTGCGTCACAGCACTTAACATGACAGGCTGTTTGCTTGTCTCTCTGCCCCGATAAAGCATAATCTCCGTGAGGACAAGGACCTTGTCTTCTTCGTTGTTGCTATGTCTCTAGAGCCAAGCATAGTGTGTGGAACAGCAGTGCAGACACTCAATCAAAATGGAACGAATACTAATAGCAGACACTAAAACAGCACTCACTGCGGGCCAGCTATTATGAAGGCTTTACATATATTAACTTATGTAATCCTCATAACAGCCCTCGGAGGCACTTAATGTTATTATCCCCATTTTACAGATGAGCAAACTGAGGCACAGAGGGGTTAGGAAACATGCCCAAGCAGGTGGGTTAGAACTGGGATTATGATCTCAGGCATCTGCCTCCAGAGGATAGATTCTGAACCATTCCTCTCTACTGCCTCCAAATAAATAAATGACTGAATTCATGGCAAGTCTTAGGAGGTGTTTAGGCTGAGAATCCTAGGGTCTGGGGGTCACGGGAAAACACCTGCCAGCAGGAAGCGTATCACCCTTTCTGGGAACATTCCCTCTCCCCTGTCTCCCCCCCCCCCCTTTTTTTTTTACAAGGGATCAGGAGAGTGAATGGGAAATAAAGAAAAAGACAAGGATACCCAGGAGGAGGTCAGAAGAACTAATTAGATGCTGGGTAAATGCTCCACAATGTATCTAACCGACGCCATGCAGAATCGATAAAGGAAATGGTGACGAACCTATGCCACCCTCATGGCCTCTCAGCTCAAGGGTCAGAGAACAGAGAGAGAAGGAGGTGTGAGATCTAGAGAGAGTGCCTGCTGACCCGTGATTTCCACAGACACTTAGAGGCTACAGGCGACCTTGCAGGTGGGACTCTTAGACCCAAGGAAGCCAACGCAGCTCCTGAGGGCTCAGCTGGGGTCAACCTGAACTCCAAGGAGTCTGAACATCACAAAATGCCTGGGGAGCATGTAGGGCAGACATGTATAAGGAAACCTGGGCCACGGGGGCCTGCAACTCAGGTCTTCTGGCCTCTGACCTGGGCCCTGTCTATTCGCTGCACCTCTGCCTGGGCACATACCGGGAAGCAAGCAGAGGCCCCCTGGCTGCAGCGTGCTCCTGCCTGTGAATTCTCCTCCTTGGCTTTCTTCCCCCAGGAAGTCCTCAACAAGAGCAAACCAATTGCTGGAGATGGTTTTGGCCCGGACCCCATGACAGAGTTCGGGCAGGAGGTGGGAATGTAAGTCTGGCCACAGGGCTATTTAAAAGCCATGCCGATCTCAGCCTGCGATGACAGATGGCTGCAGCAGGGAGATGTGAAGGGACCCATCACACACCTCTCTGCGCAGAGAACACACACACACACACACACACACACACACACACACACACACACACTAGCAGAACCCCCGACTTGCAAACCTCAGGCAGGTAAGCTGGAGAGAAACTCCTATTCCCCAGAGCAGGTGAAAGAGTGTGGGAGCTGGGGCAGCCAGACCTGCATCAATTTCTGGCTCCAGTCCAAAGAGCCGTGTGTCCTGGGGCACATTGCTTAACCTCTTTCGGTCTTAATTTTTTCATCTGTAGAAGTCGGGGCAGAAACTCAGTTCGTGGGTTGTTGTAAGGATTAACTTGACCGAAACAATCAATGGCAGATTGAAGCTAGCACGATGCCTGCCACAGACTGTAGGCGCTCCCCAAGGATTCCTTCTTTCTTCCTTCCTTCCTTCCCTCCCTCCCTCCCTCCCTCCCTCCCTCCCTCCCTCCCTCCCTCTCTCCCTCCCTCCCTCTCTCCCTCTCTTCCTTCCTTCCCTCCTTCCACACAATCTCAGTGTTGCCCCTCACTGGCTGGAGAGACTTGGGCAAGTTACTCAACCTCTCTGAGCCTCAGTTTTCTTATCAGTAAAATGGGTTGAAAATTCCTTCCTGGAGGGTGAGGGGTTATTGTGAATGCTGAACAGGCATGTAAAACTCTGAGTACGATGCTTGTCACATGTTGGTAATTATCATAATGTTTATTATTCCAGATTTTCCTTTTTGATGAAATCCTAAGGGATCCTCCCAATAATTGTAGAAGTTCTGCCCAAAGATTGGCTCTGACTGCTTCCTCAGGGGGGCACTAGAGCCAAAGTGGGCGTCTTAGTCACCACAAACAATGAGGTGGAGAGAGGTCTGGTCAGACCCCTGGCTCAGACAGGTGCCACCCTGCCACCCTACCCCCATCCCTTCATGGAGCTCTCCAGGCCAGAGATGCCACGTGTCAGGGACACCCCCGCGAGTATAGGGAGGGTGTTAACATGAGCCCTGGCACAGTTCCCAGGATGCTTCGAGTCCCTTGGAAGAAGCTCTCAGAACATCCCCAAGCCAAAGAAACAGTTTTTTTCAGCCCAACAACTGAAATTCTGAAAATCCCATTTTTTTAAGGGTAGGATCCAAAGTCCCAGAGGGGAGAAATCCCACCCCAGCACAGCTGTTCCGCAAGCTGGGTCCTCTAGCTCAGCAAATGCCAGGGGCACAAGAAGCCAGTTAGAGAGCGTTTAGAAGCAGAGGTCTGGGGTTGTGTAGAACTGGGGTTTCAGGCCCAGTTTCCTCATCTATAAAAGGAAGACAGTAACACCTGAAATTCCTAGATATTGTTAGGATACAATGAAATGAGGAAGCACTTAGCATGGGGCCTGGCACTTATGAGATGCTCTGAATAACAACGGCAGTGATGATAATGACCTTGCTGCTGTGGCCCCAGGTTTCTCTACTCCAACCTGGCCTCATGCCCAAATCACCCTCACATCCACCCTCCACAGGGGTGGCAGCACAGACTGTGCCTGTCATACTCCTCATGGGCAAGGGCCCTGACAAAACCAGGCCAAACCCAAGCTTTCTTTATATTGAGTGTTTCACATAAATTTTCAGATGTATATATAAACCTCCATTCCCTCCACAATCAGTTTCCTTCCCAACCCCCTTCTAGGAACTTTCTACTGAGGTAGGCACACTTCGCGCGTCAGGGAGCTCAGTACTTCTGGGCACGCCCCATTATATTGCTGGGCAGTTGCAGTTTTTAAAAAAATTCAATCTCAGCGTGGCTGCTTCTTTATACGCTTAGTTATAGGAGTTCCTTTCAGCTAGTCTTCAGGTGGTTCTCCAGGGTGACTGGTCTATAATGTAGTGTAATTTTGATGTGGTCGTGGGAGGAGGCGAGCACAGCATTTACCTGCTCCGCCGTTTGGGCCCAGTGACAGTTTTTAATAAGCTGTTGCTTGCACTCAGTTTCGAGTTGAGCTCTGCTTACTAGAAACATCCACTCTTCGGCTTTCGCCCTCCTGAACCACGTGGAACAAGCCTACTCACTCCACTATTCTGTCAGTGCATCTCGGTTAACTCTTAGGCCTGGGCTGCCGGCTGCTACCCAGACTGTCTATTCAACTCCAATCTTCTTGAGGGACGTGGTGCTTCACACCCACATAACTCATGAAACACAATCCTCGGGGGAATCCTCCTGCCTGTGAAATTATGGTTTGGGGTCCTGCATTTTGCTGTCTCCAGACAGGCCCAGGCCTCCCCAGAATAATTGGGGAGATCTTCGCTAGGAATCAGACGCGTTGTGGTGTTTGAACCCTAGCTCCACTTGTCCTAACTGTGCGACCTTGGACAAGTTCCTCAGCCTTCTCTGAACTTCATTTTCCTCATCTGTCAAGTGGGAATAAAGAGCCTTAGCTTGTAGGTGGTTGTAACAATTCAATGAGATCGTGCAGGTGGCGAGCCCAGCATAGTGGAAAAGTTCAGTAACTGGTGGCTATTGTTGTTTTAAGAGGGAAAGCTGCCAAATTCTTTGAAGGGGCAGAGCAAGAATCAGTTCTCCCTGGAGATACAGGGAGGGGCCGGGTTCTGAGGTGAACTCATCCCATGCCAAGCAGATGGAAAGACGATCTCGTGGCACACAGCTGGAGCCCACCAATGCAAAACTCCAGCTGTGGGCCAGCCCTGCTGCCCCAGCAAAGGGGCCTCGGGTGGACACAGCCAGTGCCAAGACAGATGGGGCAGCGGCCAACTTTCCAGCCAACCCAGATGTCTGTCCTTCTCAGATGAAATCTCAAAAATGTGGCTTTAATCAAAGTGGCTTTTGAGAGCCAGGTGCCCTGCAGACTCTGGCGGGGGACTTCGGAAGTTCTGAGTGGGGACCTTCGATAACTCCCACGGGGTCAGGAAGGTCAGCTGCATCTGTCACCCAGCGAAGGGAGAAGGGTGACCATAGGCTAGCCTGGATCGATCCATGGAGCCATCTCCCCAAGAAAGTAGGCACGGGAATTTTTCTGGAAGAAAGGGGATTTGTCCGTGCCATGTAACAGGCTTCAAGATAGTCCCTTTTCCATGTCAGAAATAGCAGCATTCTGCAGGGGCCTTCATCGAGAGTCCAGCCCCAAGCCTCAGAGGCCAGGTGATTTAGGGGAAGCCATGAAGTCACAGAGCTTCCTGGCTGCTGGCTGCACTACTCCCCTCACCCCTGATTCTGCTAGACCACCTCACTGGGGATGACAAAGTCCTTCCCTGAGACGCAAAGCCTCATTGTATCAGAGAAATAGAGGCTCAGAGGGGCAAAGCCACCAGGGTTGAGAATGTTCTAGAACCCAGAAGTTTTGCCCACTATTCCCAATTTCCCTCTAGCAGCTGGCCTGTCTTCTGCTCACTCTTGCACAGTAGCTTGCTTGTCATGCCTCCTTAAAGAAACATCCCCCCCAGCCCCAGGCTTGCGCATGGAGCTAGGTGTGTGGCGCCCTGTCAACACAAACAAGGCTCCCGGCTCCTGCCCTTCCCTATACAATGCCCAGTTGCACTTCAATGTGTTTTAAATGCTTATGTTGCCCTGTCTTTGTTATTACGCTCTTTGGTGTGTTAGAATGCTTGCCATTCCAGGGTCTGCACCCTGGTGCCCAGCTTGCTGAGTGTGCTGAATATAGCAGGGAGGGGGCGGAGGGGGGGGGGAGCTGGTGGCATATGATACCAGGGACGGGGGCGGGGGGGGGGGCTCAGCCTTGGGTGTGCTGTGCTCCAGGAAATGTTGTTCACTCTCTTGATCTCACCTGCATATGTAATTTCCTTGGCTTCTTAAGCAATTCCCCATCTCTTTGACTGGCTTACTCTGATAAATCTTCACACCACCTCCTCTAAGAAGCTTTCCCTGATTCACTAGTTGGAGCTAGGATTTCCTACCTGCAGTGTACAGATGTGCAGGTTGTGCATGGCACAAAAGCACCACATTAAGGGGATCATTGGCATCCTGGATAGTATATTTATAAAGGCTGTTTTGAACAAATGGAAGGGGGACCTTTCTCTAATTTGCACAAAGGTGCTGTAGAACTTATCAGTGTCCCTGGTTCTGCTGTCTGTTCCCACTGCTTTTGGCACTGTCTAGTCACTGCACTCTTTCTCTTTTACTGATTCCCATTATATGTCTGTGCCTCTTTTCCCCACCAGACTGTAGGCTTGGAGACAAGAAGCACTATTTCTACCAAATTCTCCACTCTGGCCAGGGCCTGCACACTAAGGGTATTTTAAACTTGCTTCATCAATGTAGCTGTTGACTGAGTGGAATGTGGGGTATGGAAGTCTCCAGGGTCAGCTGGACCAGGAGGAAGGAAAAACAAGGGGAAAAAAGAAAAGCGGCAAAAAAATCTCTGGCCTGCAGGGGGAGATGCTGAGCAGTCTGACCACACTCCTAGTGGGCCCGTGGGTCCATTCCCTTTTCCCTTTTTGGAGAGATCTTTCTAATAATAATATTAACAGCTACCATTTATGGACCTGACACTAAGCACATGCATCATCTCATTTACTCTCCACAGCAGCCCTAGGAGGCTGGCACTGTTACCCTCTGCATTTTCTAGATCAGAGGCCCAGAAGAGAGAGGTCAGCAGGCAGAGCTGGGACTGATACCAGCTATGTGCTGGGTGTTTAAGCCTGGGAGCTTAAAACAACCTTTTGCTGCTTCACCAAAAATTCTATTACACTGTGAAACCGTCCACACTTATTTTTAGTTAGGAAAATACAGTCACTGCTCCAAAGCCTGGTCTGAAGTTAAGAACAGCCCTGCCCCTCCCACCTTTGGGCTCCAGCCCAGGCCCCCCACCAAGCCAACTCACTAAGTTGATTGCTGACAGGCCAAAGAAATACATGGCAGGACGGAGCCCAGGAGTGAGGCCTGGAAGGGAAGACAGGCCAGGCGGGCAGAGCCATACTCAAGGCACAGGCACCTTGTCTCAGCCTCCCGACTGCAAGATCAATGCCTATGAGAGCAGTGTTTTGCTCACCCCTGAATTCTCAGTGCTTGGCATGCACGAGGCACCTGGCAAGTATTTGCTGAGTGAGTGAATGAACGAATAAATGAATAAATACATGTTAGGTTTTCCCACTATCCAAAAGAGGGCAGGGAACTGCATTTCCCATACCCAAGGCTGAGGACATTCTGGGACAGACACCTAATCCTGATTCAAAGACTGGAGGCAGAAAACAGGAGGCAAGGAGGAGGTCTGGAGCCACTCCAGGGAGAGAATGAGGGAAATACTAAATCACCAAGTCTGCAGGGGCCATATGGAAGGGGGTACAGGGGTAGAAGAGGGCCCAGTATGGGATGGGATCCCTAAAATCTGAGCAGGAATACTGGCAAGATGGAACCTCTTCAGGCATCAGATGGAGCAGGTAGGCCAGGCTGCCCTGAAAGAGGGTCTGAGCCATCAGGAGCCTCAGCCACCAGCCAGAGGCACCCTCGAAGCAGATCTGGAAAAGCTGCCCAGTTTATCAGCAAGTTCTACCTGCTTGGCCTCTGAGACCCTGGTAGGAGATGGGTCAGGGGTGAAACAGAGGTGAGGCCCCAGGATAGCTTGCCATACAACCCTGGATCCTGGCACCTAGCACTCACCTGGTCTGGGCGGGCATGGGGCACACAAGGTCACCCCCCAGAAGGCCCCCACACTCCCACAGCAGTCCTCTTGGGTAGTGAGCTCCAGCAGGGGGTTGGCACACTGGAAAAAAGGCCATGGACATGTGTCACCACTTCTTCTCTCCCCTGCTGTGCACAGAGATGTCCCAGAAAAGCCTGAGACAAGGGCTCCCTTCCCCCCACACCTCGCCAAAGGATACCCACACCCAATGGAGGGTAGGAAAGAATCAGCTGATGTCCCAGAAGAAAGCAAAGAAACCTATAGTCCACTCAACCAGACCCTAAATTTGAGGGGTGGGGACATTCCCCAGGCAAGATAAGATCTCTGTGCAGGTCTGCAAACTGCCTCCTTCCATGTCACAGCCCATAGATAGAGGATCCCAAAGGATGTGCTTTTCCTCTGTTAAGCTCCAGGGTCACCCACAGTGCCAGCCTTCCTCATGGGCATGGCCCAGGCTCAGGGACACCACAAGCTGGCAGGCCAAGGAGGGTCTGGGAATTCAGGGTCTCTATCCCCTGGCTACTTTCACCTCCTCCAGTTTCCTAACCTCAAGAGCAATTTCTGGGAACAACCAACTGCAACCCCTAGAAAAATCATCCTGAGTCTGGCTTAGCCCCCATTCTTAGGTGCCTGGACTCAGAAAAGCTCACCTGATTTTTCATCACTGACTGTTGCTTCCAGAGGGGGATGGAGTGTCTCTTATCAGTGCACCCCCAAGGCTCTGGGGTTTAACCTGCATTTGCTAATTCCACATCTCTGTGACTCCAATCTCAACTGAATGCCAAACTCTTTCTTGCCAGATTTAATAGCCCCACTGTCCATGCACCAGGACATCCTAGACTCAGCTCGGAGAGAGCCCAGGATTTACTGGGGCGCAGGGATACAGGGGACCCTCCAGAGGGGGAATCTCTTGGGCCCCGTTCTGCTTGCACTGATAGGTACCTAGCGGAGCCCAGGTAGGAGGCCCAGCCTGTCTGCATGCAGGCAATTTTATGCCCTGAGTTTTCTCATCTGGGGGATGGGAGACTCTGCTGACACTCACATTCCATAAGAACAAGGAAGAGAGAGAGGAGGGGGCAGAGTGGGGAGGTATCACTGTTCTGGAAGTTTCCAGGGCTGAGATAGGAGCTACTTTCTCACCTGGCCATTCACACCGCTCAGGTAGCACCGACCCAGCAGCCCCTGAGGCCTGGGTGCCGCTGGGGGCAGTAGCCGAGGGGCCTCTCCAGACCGAGTGGGGATGCTGTTGCTGTCCCAGTGGCTGTGGCCGGGGCTGGCAGGGAGCCGGGGCGAGGGTCTGGTCTCCACGCTGTTCTCCTCTGGGGTTTCCTCGGCCTCGCCCCGCACCCGAGCCACCTGGTGGACCTGCACGGAGGCCTCGGGCGGGTGGTGAATGTGCACCTTCACCAAGGAGGGGTTCACAGAGGCTGGGCACAGGGGCTGGGATCAGAGTCAGGGAAATGCCCCCCCTCTGAAAGTGCCCCCTAGCCCTGGGCCAGGCAAGCCACTGGCCATGTGTTGCCCCCCAATTCTCCCTCACTTCTTCATTTTCTACTCAAACCCCAGCACAATTCCCCAGTAAGGACAGGATGAAGCACAGACTCCTTCACTCCTTGCCTCTCAATGAAGGACCTTCATTATCAACTTCTAAACTACCCTCCTGATTCCACCTTCCCCACGATCCTGCACAATCCTGAGCTCCAGCGCGCAGCCGAGCCCACGTGGTTCCACCTCCATGGCTTCACTCATGCTAGTCCCTCCGCAGCGGAGCCTCTCCCACTCCTCTGCAGAACCAAAGGCTGCCCATTGTTTAAGACCTAACCAAAGTCCCCCTCCTCCAAGCAGCCTTCCCTGAACACCCTGGGCTTAGGGGATCTCCATCCCCACCCTGACCTCCTATATTTTTTGTACCTTTAATTTGGCACCTAATAATGGAAGGCAGGGGAAATGAAGGGTTTTATAATGCTATTCTCTTTCCATTCACTCTCCCTCTATTGTCCAGGTCCGTGGGTGCCTTGAAGGCAGGACCCTGTCCTTAATACTCTTTTGTCTCATGCATAGCGCCCAGTATGGGGTAAGGACAAACATATCGCTAATTCAGATGGGAGGGCAAAGAGAAGTTTAGGGAATAAAACTTAGTGCTGAGGGCAGAGGAGAAGGAGGGAGGCTTGACTGTGAAGAAAGGCCTGGAGACAGCTTGCTGTCCTCCCCACCACAATGGCGGCACCCCCCACTGGGTCACCCAGTGCACCCTCAGCCCCACGTCCCCACATCCCCACATCCCCAGCCCTGTACTCACCCAGCTGGTTGGAGAGCGGCAGTGTGAAGGTGGACTGCCTCAAGGGGCCCTCCATTGGGGCCCTGTGGTGGGAGCCCCTCTCTGCAAGCTCCCTGTCCAGCTTTGGGGCGGGCAAGTGACAGAACTTCCCGGTGGAGTTGGTGGGGCACCAGCACTCATCCCTGCCGATGCAGCGGCCTCCATTCAGGCAGGGGATCTGGCAGAAATCTACAACATCAACCTCAAGGTGACCGACGGTGGAGGAACATAGCACCCACCGTGTCGCCAGTGGGTAACAACAGAAGCAAGGGGAGCAGTAGTGCTCCAAAAATACATGGCTTGGGGAGAGCCCAGCACTGCCTGAAATGTGGGGACTTTCCAGAGGCCCAGAGTGAAGAAGGGTAGATAAGAACCAGCCCTCGCCCTTTTAAAGAGCCCTTTCATGCCTTTCCTCGACCCCCCAATAACCTGGGAGACAAGGAGAGCCGAAAACTGAGGGCGGAAGGGACTCACAGATGCGGAAGCCAGACTTGGGGTCATGCCCGTGACCACCCTGGCTGTACAGGGTGGTAGTGTCGCCACGCTCACAGCTGTTGGCACAGTGCCCGTAGGCACAGGTCTGCTTGCAGATGGTAGGAGTGAAGACAATCTTGATCTTCTTGATTTTCTCCGTGAGGTTCAGCCCTGCAGAGAGAGGGCTTGGGTCCAGGGGGCAGGGCTGAGAGGCACAGCTGTGACCTCCAGAGGCTGCTTAGAAAGGCCCATGGGACCAGGGGTGAATCCATCCCAAGGGCATTTGCTAAGTACCCACCAGCATTTATTGAGGGACGTCAGTGTGCAGCCAATAAATTCATGCTTTATGCACATTAACTCTCAGCCCTCTTGAGTGAGTATCATTTTAGGTTGAACCATTAGAAGATGCCATTTTTCTAGGTTAGAATGGTTGTATATTGGCGAAGTTCCTACATCCAACCTAATATTTCCATTTCACAGGTAAGGAAACAGGCTCAGAGAAGGTTGGGTTGCAAGTGGTGCCACTGGGCTTTGATCCAAAGGGCAGAGAATAGAATGTAGCTCAGACCTGCCGGAGTGGAGAATTTTCTAAGAAAAATGGAGGAATGTAAAGCCTGAAAGATAAGAGACAGGTTGGGGGCTGGGAGACTGGTTTCCAGAACAAGGATTGGCACTTTATTTGGCTGATAGTGGGAAGTCACTCAAAAATTCCAGTAAGAGATCAAAGAGGAAACGTGGGGGGACAAATGCCCTCCCAGCCTGGTGTGCAAGTGGAGGGGACGCAGGGTGGCCAGTGAGGAAGTCACGAGCAGTGTGAGTTAAAGTTGTTTCACTGAAGGGTGGTAGCAGTGGAAATTCAAAGGAGGGGTGTTCATTTGGTGTGGGGAGCCCAGAGAAGGAAGCCAGAAGGCAGAGGGGTTGAGGAGGGAAAGTGAAAAGTCTATGTGGCCACCCGTTCAAGAGGCTTGACTGATGGGAGAAGAGGGAGAGGAAACCAAAGAAAAGTGGAGAAATAACTCTGTGTGTGTGTGTGTGTGTGTGTGTGTGTGTGTGTGTGTGTGTGTGTAAGAGAGAGAGAGAGAGAGTGAATGTGAGAGAGAGTGAGCTGTAAGTGAGTGTATATGCTGCCAGGAAAGGGGTGAGAGAGGGACAGGTTGAAGGGGGATGGAAGAGGAGGTGTGAGGAGGACCTGTGATGGCCTACCTCTCCAGAGTGATCGAGAAAGGAGGTGTGTGTGCCTTAGACAAGAAGCGGGACATCGCCTTTTCAAGATGACAAGAAAGGAAGGCATCAACCATATGCTACCACATGGATAAACCTCGAAAACATTATACCAACTGAAAGAGCCAGACACGAAAGGCCACATATTGTGTGATCCCATTTATATGAAAAGTCCAGGACGTGCAAATCTATAGAGACAGAAAGTAGATCAGTGGGGCCAAGTGACTGCTTAATGTGACTGCTTAATGACTGAGGGTTTTTTGGTGGGTTTTTTTTTTTTGGAGTGATGACAATGTTCTGGAATAATTAAATGGGATTGTGTCAAATTGTGAACATACTAAAAACCACTAACGTGTACACTTTAAAATTTAATATGTTATGTGAATTTCACCTCAATTTTTAAAATGGAAGAAAAAGAAAGGAAATCAGCTTGGGCATGGGTTGAGATAAGGGGGCAGTGTGTTCATGATGGGGCGGATGGGCAGGAAGGGAGGAGCTTTCTGGGAGGTGGGTGGCATGTCCATGTGCCGAAGGGATGGGACCTGGGAAAGTGGGAGCAGTTGGAGTAGCTGCTCTGAGGAATGGGATGGAGTGTCCAGGCACATAGGGAAGGACTGTTGGGAGACCATTAAGCATGTGCGGAGGTGTGAATCCACAGGGATCCCCGGTTCTCTCCTCTGGGAAGTGGAGGCCCAGCCATTAGGTGCTAAGGAAGCAACTGGTTGGTTTGGTTCAGGAGGTGGGGTTTGCAGGAAGGATGAGTTGGAAGGACTAGGGCCAGGGAGATGAGGTTCATAGCTGGACATGAAGGAATTGAAGGCAGGACGGGTGACAGATGGGGCAGAAATGGAGCAATCAAAATCTAAGGGTCTCAAAGGGGCAAAGTCCTGACCGCTGGTTTGGGACCCCTGGAGCCTGGCACAAAGCAGGCACTGCACAATTGTTTGTTGACTGGCTGAGAGGATGAGGGACAGGTAACCACTTAACCCTTCAGTGAGAGTGGAGGAGAGAAGCAAGGTGGGGGAAGAAAACCAGAGATTGAGATGCCCTGTTCTTCTAGGTCCCCAAGACAGGGCATCCTTACCCCAGGGGGATGACAGGTGGTCCAGATATGCTGCCTGCTGGGTGCCATCCCTCCGCGCAAGGCCTGGCCCCACAGGCAGGGCATTGGAAGTCAGCTGACCATTGGCCGTGGTGGCCGGGTAAAGTCGGACGGTCCGGGACAACCCCATGCGCTGCTGGGAGGGGCGGGTCTGGCTGAGCTCACTCAGGGACCTGTGGAGACAACGGTGGCACAGGGGTTTGCATTGAAGAGCAGTGGCTCTGTGCAAACCCTGCTCAGGATGCCCACCCCCACCTGCACCAGAAAAGTGCTCTGTACTTGGCTGCCTTCTTGCCAATTCCAAGAAAATGAAGGTGCCCTGAAGTAGGGGCCTGAGCTAAGGCCAGCCAGCTAGTTCAGTGGGAGTGCCTACCTCTATGTGGAACAGCCAGGCTTTGGTTGGGTATTCTGGGCAAGTCACTTAGCCTCTCTGGGCCTCAGGCCCCTGGACTGCAAAATGAAGGTGTTAGACTGGTCCCATGTAGCTCTAATATTCTGAGTTTTTGAGACACTTATGGACGAGCCCCTGCCCCCAAACCAAGTCCTGTGCCTACCCCACCACTTCCTTTTTTTTAATCCTCACCTGAGGATAGGTTATATTGAGTTAGAGAGAGAGAGAAAGAGAGAGAGAGAGAGGGAGAGGTTGATGCAAGAGAGAATCATCGATCAGTTGCCTCCCATACATACCCCGACTGGGGATCAGATCAGCAACCTAGGTATGTGCCTTGATGGGGAATTGAACCTCCAACCAACTGAGTCACCCAGCCAGGGCCCTCTGCCACTTCTTAATGCAACCCTTCAAGCACATTACCTGTGGCATAGGTGCCCAACATATACGTGTTCACAGAATGATTCAGGGGCAGAGCCTAGCATATCCCTTTCATTAATTTTATTGCAAAGATAATATAACAAAAATATTCAAGTAGAAAAAATGAATTCATCACCCCCACCCCAACAGAGCAAATAATTTTGCATATTTCCTTTCAACCTTTGCTCAAGTATATATTCTTAAACTATTGTCATCGCCTGTAGATACAGTTCAAATTCTGATTTTTCACTTGACCTGCTGTCACTTGTTTCTCTCATTGGAACTCAATGCTAATGGCCCCAAGATTCCTGAGTTCAAATCCCTTAAGGGCCAGCTGAAGATCATCAGGGGAGCTACCAGCTTGCCTGGACAGTACATTCCCATAACGTTGCCACTCAGTTAAAAGTTATGTGCCTGCACCCTGCCCAATACACTCAGGTTTTCAAACAGGGATGGGAAAACAAATCAGTAAGGGGCTCCATGCCTTCCACCCCACCCTCACCCCACCCACCTTCACCCTCACGTGGGAGCTCCACCCCATCTCATTTATAAATGGGCTTCCATATACTATTGTGTTTGATAAATATTATGCTGCCAACAGAACCTTTAGAAACATCACTGCAAGGTGGCTAGGACAGTTATAGCTGCCATTCACTGAGCACTGAGCCGGGTGCTTTAAATATATCATGTTATTCACGTTATTTTATTGAATGAAAAAAAGTAAGTTGCAGGCCAATATGGGTAGTATGCTTCCAGTTTTGTGTTTTAAGAAAAACTTCTTTTTCTCTCCCCTAAAAATATTTATACAGGCACAGGAAAGGTCTGGAAGGATCTGTAAACAGAGGCTGCCCTGGGGAATGAGAGTGCCTGTGTATGTGTAACTACTGTTTTAAACTTTATGTGTTCTTATATTTGTGGAATTTTTTTAGTAAAGTTTTTTTAATAGTAAACACGCATCATTTTGTAATAAAAAGAAATGTCTATTTCCCCCAGCAACTCCATTTTATAGATAAGAAAACCGAGGCTCAGGAAAAGCACAGTAAATGTGTGCAGATAACCAGGATCCAAGGTGGACTATGACAACTAATAGAGGTACAGGAATTCAGATGTAAGAAAGACTATGACATCTGAGCTACCCATTTAAGAGATGGATAGGATTTTTAGTCTAAAATGAGGAGAAAGACATTCCAGACAAGAAAAATAACATAAGGAAATGCATGGAGGTGGGAAGCATGGACCATATTTAAGGAAGAATTATGAGCACTGTTAGAGAAAGCACAGAATTGAGGAGAGGAGAGGGAAGGGAGATAACATTCGTTCAGTGCCTATCAGGTAGTAGGCCTCCTGCTATGTGTTTTACATAATGTATCATCTACTCGTCCAAACAACCCTATGATAAAAACTCTCTGCTTGGCCAAAACTACCTTAAACAAAGTAAAAAGACAAATGACAAAATGAGAAAAATGTGTGCAACTCATGTCATAGGCAAAAGACCAAGTTCCATAATATATAAAGAGCTCTTAGAAAGAAAAAAGACCAATAGCCCTAAAGGAAAAATCAGCAAAGGAATATGTCTACAGTTCACAGGGGGGAAAAATACAATTTTTTCTTAAGCATATGAAAATATGTTCAATCTTTTCATTCTACGAGATGTGCAAATGAAAACTACTCAGATTAGCAAAAACTCAAAAGTTTAATAATATATTAATTTGACGAGATTGTGCTGAAACAGGCACTCTCAGATGTTGGTAGGGCTGTAAATTCATACGGCCCTTATGGACAGCAATTTGGCAATGTCTACCCACACCACGGTGCATCTATGCTTTGCCTCTCCAGTTCCACCTCCAAGACTATCCTGCAGATAAACCTGCTGTGGTGGGTGCTGCAGGCTCCCGGCCCAGGTCCCCTTTGCAGCTGCTGCACCCTCCATTGGCTTCTTCTGAGTCCTGCTCTCGACTGATGGCAGCCACCTGACAGGCTCCTCCCACTGCCATGACCACTAAAGCCAATGACAGCTTGAACCAGAAGTTCAAAAGCCCCACCCTTGCCTCAGGGTAGGAAAACTGCAAGCTGCACCCTCAGTCGGGCCTTGGCTTGATTTCCCCAGGACCAATTCTCTCTTGGCTCTTCCCACCTTCCCATTCTGCTTCCCTCCCTCCCTTAGCTCACCCCAGTAAATCACCCAAATCCATTTCCCAGCCACACCTCTAGGGGAATCTGACCTAAGACACTTGTAAGTGTCAAAAATGATGGATGGACGAGATTATTCATAACAACACTATTCTGTAGTAGCAAAATCTTTTGTAAAGAATAGAAACAACTTAAGTGTCCTGCAGTAGGGGACAGGTCAAACAAACTAGGCTGCGTGCACAGGATGGAGTTGCGCGCCCTCAGAAGGGAACGAAGCAGCTCCCTTACAGCCCTAGGAAAGGTCCCCGAGATGTGCCCAAAGGTGAAAAGCAGCCCAGACCTGCCCTCTCACTGTTTCTGAACAGACTGTGAAACAATAGCTTTTTCACATTTTTAAATGGTTGAAAAAAATCAAACGGATAATAATAATATTTCATGACATGAGAAAGGGATATGCAAATCAAACTTAAGTTTCCATAAATAAAGCTAATTGGAACACAGCCACACTCCCCTAAGACTGCTTTTCCTCAGCGATGGCAGGGCTGGGTAATCACAGAAACCACATGTTGTTCAAAGCCTAAAATATTTACTATCTGGCCTTTTATGGAAAAAGTTTGCTGACTCCCAGTGTGGGACATGTAAACTTTTGGGTGAAAATAGAGAAAATAAGGACACCTTTTGCATTTATTTGCATATCCATAAAGCAGCCTTGGAAGGACGCCCTGGGAAGTGGTAGCAGTGGGAAGTGGGTGGATGGGGTATAAGCTAGTGCTACTGTGTAACGAAGCTTTCTCTGCACCGGCCTCTGTCTGGTAGGGCACGTCGCATGCGTCACCTCACGTGGGCCTCTCCAGAACCCTAAGAGTTACTCATCCCCATTTTACAGCAAGAAAACAGGGTAGGAAGCTTCTGTGCTTTGCTGAAGGTTGCAGAACTCCCAGGTGCAGAAGTGAGGTCACCAAATCAGGATGAACTTTAAGTTCACCATAAAGCCACCCCAGCATTTGTGATTTCTTTACCACTGTCTTACAGATGAGGACATTAAGGCTTTGAGGGATTAAGAAGAGTAAGTCTGGTCCACATGGTGGAGGGTCTAAAATATGGGGGTGTCTAGGCTGTACTGAATGGGTAACGGGTAAGAAGCATCTGTTGAGTGCTTGCCACATGCCAGGCACTGAGGTCCAAGGATGGCAAAGACGCTCTTACCCTCTCTGCTCCAATGGAGGCTTGGCAAAGGGACCAGCACCCCAGGAAAGGTGTGGGGGCACAAGGGGAGCCACATATTAGCCTCAAGATATTCATGGTCTTTAAGAAGGTCTAGGACATGGAAGGATGGGCCTTTCAAAATGATTATTACTCTGGTGAGATTACCTGGTGGTGAGTGGACCAGATTGGGGAGGGCTGGAGGCTCTGGTCTAGGCTACAAGGACCAAGGGTGGGGCCCAGAATGAGCTTGGCTTCAAAGGATATTTAAAACAGAGAATTCCCAGTTGTGAGTTAGACAAATGGGCAGAGAGGGTTCCAGGAGCCAAGATCCCAATGTAAGAGGTCCAAGAAGTGGCTCAGCTTTGGACAGGAGGACTGTTGAGTGTCTCAGGATGGATCTGCAGATGGAAACACCCAGGAGGAGCACTCAGGAGAGAGATGGGGGCTGGGCTGGGGAGTCGAGTGTAGAGGTGGTGGTTATAGAATAAAGGAGGAGGGATGATATCACCCGGGAGTGTGCAGAACAACCCACACTTCAGAGTTCCTTCCACTGGTGGACTGAGGCATTAACTCTGCCAACGTTTCCCAGTTTCAAGGGGGGAAAATGTCAATGAACCGGTTAGTCTCCGTTTCGAGTTATGCTCCCATCCACCCATCTCCGACCTTTGGTGCTTGCTACCACTTGTCTGCTAGCACACGATAAAACAAATGAACAAGCTGTAAATGAATATTAAAGGAAAAACATGGCAGCAGCCCACCGCACTTCACTCGACAGCTGATTCTACTCACGTGTGCCCGCAGCCGGGCTTTTTATTTTGCCCATACAGACGATCGTCATAGTTTCTGCTAATAAAACTGTTCCCAGCTCTAATTGTGGGATTAATTACATTGATAGTTTATGGTATTTCTTATGACTTCCAGGTGCCCTGACACCTAAACACTGGGAAATATAAGAGAGAGTAGAGAAGGGTAGGGGGGTCTGGGGAGCACCCACACTTAGGAGGCAGACAGAGGGAGAGGCTGTGAAGGTGCCGAGGGGGAGCAGGCAGAGAGGAAGGAGGGGACAGGAAGGGAGCAGCAAACAGGAGGCTGTTCCCAGAGCTCCATCTCTGTTGCTGTGTGAAGGGGCGGAGGCTGCTCCTTCCTGTGACCGAAGGTGAACTGTCCTGGTGCCTCCCAGGTAGCTCAGTCTCTCCTGAGAATCCGGGCGCTGGCAAGGCAAGGGGAGTCCTCACCGAGGTCTGCTCCTCCTGTCCTCCTGGCTGGCCAGGCAGGCCTCACGCCCAGGCCACGGTCAGATGGCCCCTGTGCGATTCCCCCAGGCACCCAAGATGGTATTGCCACACATCCTGCCCCAGCCCCTGCCACACACCAGCCCTGTCCCAGCAGTGAACAAGTGGGCACCTGGACCTGGAGGGTAAAGGGGAGGGGACACTGTGGCCTTGGCCCAGAGCCAGGAGCCTGCTGATTCTGGGTGGTGTAGGGCTTGAAGGCTGAGCAGGTGAGACCCATGCTGGGCTAAGGCCACAGCCATCGTTCTCCAGCCTCTGGGTATCAGAGGTACCAGCTTGGTGGGTTTCCAGGTGTCACTGTGGGGAGGGGAGGACTTGAACCCTGCCCCACTTGTGCTAGACAATAATAGTGAACATTTATTGAGCACTAGTTCTGTGCTGTGTGTTATATGTTATATTTGCCTTATGTTAGCTAATCTTCACAACCACCTTAGGGGCTAGGGACTGTTATTAACCCCATTTTTCCGAAAAGAAAACTGAGGTGCAGAGAGGTTAAGGAACTTGTCCAAGGTCATGCACCTGGATCTGTGCTGTCCAATGGAACTTTCTGTGCTGATGAAATGCTCACTAGTCTGTGTTATTCAGTCTGTGAACCACTAGCCGCTTATGGCTTTTGAGTACTTGGAAGTGCAGCTGGTGTCACTGAGCAACTGAGTTTTACATTAAATTAAATTTAAATAGCCCCCTGTGGCCGGGGGCTACGGCACTGGACAGCACAGTAGAGAAAATGGAGGAGTTGGGACTTGAACCCCAAAAGTCTACCTTGGCCTGTAACTGTAGCATTAGGAGGCTCCTCTAACGACCCTCACCGCATTTTTTTGTCCCTGGAAAGCTTCACTCATACCCCCGGCTCTTAGGTTCCCTCCCTGTCCTGTTCCAGGGGAATCAGCAGCCCCCCAGCCTTGCTGTCTGGCCCCCGAACTGCATTATCTGCCATGAGATGTCAGCAGGTCTGTGGCAGAAAAGAGACTGGGTTTCCCAAGGACACACCAGGATCATGTCACAGGGGAGCAGGTTTCAGCCCAGTGTGAGGAAAGACTTCTAAAGAGCCAGACTTGACCAGCAACATGGCAGCCCCTGGAGAGGCCGCAGCTCCCAGGCCCTGTGTCCCTGTGTGCCAGAGAGGAAGCCACAGATAGTCCTGCTCGGGGCAGGGCTCCAGGCTGATGACTTCTGAGGGACCAGCGGTGGGGGTACTCAGTGGGCAGTGCCCAGGGGACCCAGCCCCACCTGCTGTCTGACACGCTGATGCAGCACAGTCAATACCAGCACCCTCACTCCCTGGTGCCCTCCTGAAAGGGCCCAGAGCCAGCACCCTCAAGTGTCTCAAGACCTCTCCTGCTGTGGATTCTGCTGTGTCCACTCCTCCAAACCCCTCGGCCTTGCTGGTCAGCCCAAGGCCTTCACTCCACCCCACTTGGCCGCCTGTGAGTCACATCTCCCTGCTCTGAGGTCACAGCCCCCTGCTCTGAGGTCTAGCTCTTTCTGCAGCCACACCCAAGTCTGAGGAGTCTGGAGCTCCTGCACACAGATCCCAGGGGATGCCCCGGCAGGTGGCAGAACTGGGGGGGGCGCAGGGGGGAGTGTCTCCTGCCCAGACCACATCCTGCTCTGCCCAGGAGAGAACACAGCATTCCTGTTTCCTTGCAGCTAAATAAGAGGCAGAGGTGGGCAGGAACTGTACATGTCTGGGGAAATGTCTGGGGGGCACTGAGGCCTCGCCTGGGGCCTGATCCCTACCTCAGGCAGTCGTGAAGCAGAGGCTGCCTCAGTCTCCCAAGGGCCCAGAGGCCCCTCAGAGCCTCATCACTGGACGAGTTACAAAGGAGCACAGGGAAAAAGGAAGTGGTGGGAGAGATGAAGCCGTTGGCCAGGAATGAAAACACAAGTAAGGGCCAATGGACACCTGACAAGGATTCCAGAAGATCAGAAGAGGAGAGGAGAGGCCTTTAGGCTGAGGGGATAGAGCTAGGATCACATCCTGAAGCCAGGGAGAGCTTCGTATAAGGGCATCTCACCACCACCAAACTGTCATGAAATGCCTACCTCCTGAACCCTTGAGTCCCCAGATCATGATCTTTAGGACCTCTCGACCCTCCATAATATACCTCCCCCCCCATACACATGCCCCCTCTCCCCCGAGCTGAACAGGCCTGCACGATTGGACAGCAAATACAGGCCTATGACTTCAGGTGAGCTTACCCCACTCCTGGACTTGCCTGGGCAGGCCCACTGTAGACCAAGGCAGCGGGGGCCTGGGTCAAGGATATGCTCCTCAGGGGCTGGCCAAAGTCCTGGCAGCCTGCAGCCAGCATACTCTTCCAGTAGCTGAAACTCTGCCCCAGGACCATAAACAAAAGGAGATTTCTAGGAGAACTGGGACCCAACCTGAGAAGTCTTTACTCAGTAATGTAGCAGCCCAAAGCTACCAACTGATTATATGCCAGACATCAGCTATAGGCATTTCCTTTTTTATTTTTCTTAAGCCCTTTACATGTGAATCCTCACTTGCTGAATGCAACAACTCTCTGCTATAGGAACTATAGCAGAAGAGAAAACTAAGGCACAGAGAGGCTGTTACCCTCCCTGGGACTCCCACTAGCAGGAAAGTTCTGTGTGTGTCTCAGGGCCTGAGCTCCGCCTGCCTTTGGCAGGTGACATTCCCCACCCTGAGGCTCACCCTTGGCCATGACACAAAACCTCACCAGGGCCAGAAACACCTTCGAGTGGTCTGGGCAAACAGAGTTTCTATTTACCACTGCTGCTTTTCTGATGGAAACAAAAAGCTCAGATAACCCCAGAATCCAGGGACAAGCAAGAGTGGGTGCCTTCATAGAACATTTAAAAGGTGTCAGACGTGTTTATATATATTAGTAAATCCTCCTGACAAGTCTACAAGGTAGCGATGTTGTCCCCAGCTTATAGAAGAGAAAACTGAGACTAGTGAGGTTAAATCACTCGCCTCTAGGCAGCATAGCTGTTAAGTGGTGGAGCTGAGATTCAAACTCAGACTTGTCTAACTATGAGACATAAATGATTTCACGATTCCTCCCTCACACACTACTGCCTGCTGTAGGGGCTCTGACCTTGACCCAAGATCCTCAAAGAAAGAAAGAAATGTGGAATCAATTTGTTTCCCAAGAGTGTGGCTTGGCTGGGGTCTAGAGAAGACACCCCCACTTCCTCGCAGCACCGGATTCCCTCGAGAGGCCTCTGACGCATCGCTCGCCCTCCCTTGGGCACCTGTCTGTGGACATGTTCGCAGCAGTCGGGGGCTGAGGCTGGGAGGAAAATGCAGCCTAGGTGACCAGCTGGAAGCAGAAGTGTGGTAGCTCCAGAGGTTTTGATTTGCAGTCTTCATTTTGCAAGGAATGGAGATTTTTCTTTTCAAAAAGCACTGGACTTCCTTGAATTTTAGATCTTTCCCAAATATTTTTTTTAGGAGAAAAAAGAAGAAGAAAAAATCCCACAAAATGCCTGTCACAGCTACTCACTTCCACAATGAATCATGGACACAAAACCACAGCTATGTGGCTAACAAAGGAACTATGTGCCTTCACATTTTGTTATTGGAAATCATTTAGCAATCTTCACTATGTCATCTGCAGACAGACAGACAGACAGACAGACAGACGTGCATACACACCCCTCTGGGTCCTAAGTAGCCAATTTTACAACCATGGTCACCACATGACTTTGCATGTAACCCATTTTCCTTTTCTAATCTTTTTCCGGGAAATTATCCTGCAAGACTTAAATCTTCCTCCTCAGCCCGCACCAGAGGCGGGTGGGTGTATGACCGCCCCTCCGTGGACACAGGTAGCTGGTGGGGGTGGGGGGGGGAGGGAAGAATGCTGACACACTGATTCAGTTCCACAAGTGGAAACTGTACATTTCAGAGCCCGCTTTTTATTACTGTTACCATAATACAGCCCTCCCTCCTTATCCAACCCTCCTGGCGCACACCAAGATCCATGGATGCGCAAGTCCCTTGTATCATATTGTGCAGTATTTGCATATAACCTATGCATAGTGTCCATATACTTTAAATCATCTCTAGATTACTGATCATACCTGATACAATGTAAATGCTATGCAAATGGTTGTTATACTGTATTGTTTAGGGAATGATGACAAGAAAAAAGTCTGTACATGTTCGGTATAGACTCATGGGCCTAACTATATAGCACACGTCAGCAACAACGTAACTTTTTTTTCTGAAATGTTTTTCTTATTGACTTCAGAGAGAGGGAGGGAGAGAGAGAGAAACATCTATGATGAGAGACAATCATCAATTGGCTGTCTCCTGCATGCCCCCTACTGGGGATCGAGCCTAAAACCTGGGCATGTGCCCTGACCAGTAATGGAGCCATGACCTCCAGGTTCATGGGTCGACACTCAACCACTGAGCAACACCAGCCGGGCTTTTCTGAATATTTGTGATCCGTGGTTGGTAGAATCTGCGGGTGTGGAACCTGCAGATACAGAGAGCCAAATGTAGCATTTTGGCACCACTTTATCTCAGTGAAGTATTTTCACCTGGGAAGCTTACAGTGCCTTTTCTGATAGTGGCAAATTAGTTAAGTGGTGGCAGATTTAAACATCGTGTAACTGGAAAAACTATTGGACCCATACATCCGAAACTTCCTCTTCATTGTGAATGGGGGTGAAACCGGATACATATTTGAAAACCTTGAGCTCAAAAGGAAAATTCACAGGACCTGAAAAACTCTATTGTGATTTTCGAGGCATGACCTCTCAGCACAGCTTCCCACTCACACCCCACGTCTCTCTCACACACACACACCCCCACCAACCCAGAGGGTGGTATTTACTGAGCATCCACAGCCTACACAAAGCCACCGGATGGGACAGACATTCCCTGGGGCATCTGAGAAAGAGTATTAATTGTCTTTCCTTTCCCTCTTTGCTTCATCTCTCCCTAACTCTTTCCTTTCAAACAAAACTCCTAGAGGATTAGGTCAGTTAAATGCTATGAGGAGAGCCACAAGCTTGAAATGTTTGTTGTTACTATTTTTTTAAGCTGGATGCTGGAAACTGCATACATTAACGTTTTAATGACCCAGTAAGCTCCCTTCGCTCCCACACACCTGGCCATGCGCAATGCTGTTCCAGCTCTGGCCAGGTTTCCGTAGTTTTCTGAAAAAGACACTGGATGCCATGCCAGACCCATTCCTCCACAGCTCCCAGGCCAGGCTTGCTGGTCTGCACGTGCCTCGGCTCACCTGCTCTAGGGGCTGGCTAGCTAAATGGCTGCAAGCACGGGTTCCTGAGTCTCGAGCAGAGCAGAGCTGGAGTCACCCTGCCTCGGATTCCTCATTGTGGAGTGGGGGTAGTAGGAGTATCCTTCTCACAGGGCTACTGTGGGGACTGGCCAATGTGCTGGAGATCTTCTGCTCGCCCCAGCCCGCGTGGGACCCAGCAAAAAGCAGAGGTATTCATCCTCCGGCTCTCTTCTGACGGGCCGCTGTGGGTGGGCCGAGGCTGCGTTCCTCTACCAGGGGCCCTATGGCTAGAGCTACTCTGGGTTCCAGTAACCCCTGGTCCCTGTCCCCTTTAGACCTGGAGGGTTAAGTAAGGGCTTCCCTGCACAGCTATCCCCAGGATGCCCCCACCCTTTACTGTCTCCCCTAACCTTGTCTGTGCCCCTGTGGACAGACCCTTTATCAAGCTGTCCCCACTGAGTGTGCCGTCTGTTTCCTGCTGGAACTCTGACCCATACAGATAAGAGAACATCAGCTATCAAGTACTGAGCACTTAGCTATGTGGCTTAGCACTTTGCCTGCTTTCTTTTATTCTGGCTGCAACCCTGTACTTTATTTTATTCTGGCCAGTATTTGCATCAATGTACACTGAGACTCAGGAAGGTAAAGAAACTCATATAGTATCAAAGAGCCAGTAGGCAACGGAATAAAATGAAACTGAGGTCTGACTCGTTACCCACACTCTTGACCACTGTGCCATATTGTCCCCAGGATTAAATTAGGTGGAGCCTGTCAAGTGCTTCACACAGTAGGCCAGCTGATTCAATAATGCTCGTAAAGAGTAGGTTAAAATAACAACCCTACCACACTAAAAAAAACCCACAGTCCTAAATTCTACTGTGACATAAGCCCAACCCAACCCTAACCACAACCCTCAGGTTATAACCTCATTCTGACACCACACTCAAGTTACCCTAACCGCCACCCTGTTGTGAAAAGAATGTCACCTCAACCATAACCTTAGTCTCACTCGGTCCTGACCCAAACATTTGCCACTGTAATCACAATTCCAGATGCCCCATTAGGCTGAGGCTAGGTCAGGGCCGTGGTGAGCACCAGGAGCCTCCCTGCCCCTTTGGTCCTGGGTGCCTGCCCCCACCCCAGCGGCAGGTGGAGCCCTGCACCCCACTCCATTTATACGCCGTACTTGGACTCAACATAATTAGCCAAAAGACATTTGTGCAGCATCCATTTCTGGTATGTCACTGAGCTGGTGACTTTGGTGTGGGGAGGAAAGGAGAGAAGAGAAGAGGGCAGAGTACCCAGTACAGTGCCTGCAACAGAGCGGGGTGCAATGACCCTGTGGATGGTGGTGACAAGGAAGGGGAATTAGAAGAGGAAGCGGCTCGGAGCTTTCTCCATCACTTTGCTGCAGCTGTGGGCAGATAGGAGGCCAATAGCTCCTATGTTAGAGATGGTAGAGGGCTGGGGCCAGGGCCAGGCTGAGAGGAAGCCCCTCTCTGGCTCCTAACCTAGGGAAAGATCCTGATTCTCCTCTGCTCAGGGAGGGTCCTGGAAAAGGGAATCATGCAGTCTTCATCTGAGATCTGGGGCTGTCTCGGGCCATCCAGGCCAAATGTCCATGTTCAAGCTTAAATAGGAGAGGAGGGGGGTAAGAAGAAGTGGGCAGAAAGCAGACACCACTTCCCTTGAATCTTCCCACTTGCTCTATGTGGGGAGCAAGGAGGCCCCCCCCTTCCTTGAGCACCCAGAGGCCTGAGCTTGGGATCTTCACCAGTCCAGAGATGAATGCTCTGGACAGAGCATGGGGGAAGGAGGAAGGCTGCAGATTCTGTTGCACAGAGAGAGGCACATTGGGCTCCACCTTCCTCATGACTTTCGTCAGGACCCCTAGGCCTAGAGGCAAAGCATAGCCAGATCCCGTGCCCAGGTGCATCTGCCCAGAGCCCGAGTCCTTTGTTATTCACACAGGTACCCTAAGGCCAGCTACACCCTGCCCGGACCCTGAGCTCCATGGGTCTCAGATATATGGGTGGATTGGAGAGGCGTACATTAACACTCTACAAGGTCCCGGAGGTCTACTTCCCTTTTAGAGAAACCTAGAGGGACCTCAGCAGCTAAACCCAGAGGACAGGATGGCCTTGGAGTAACATGCTTTATAGGAGGAAAATGGAGGACACTTCCCTTTGGGAAGGGGCTAGGTCCGGGGTCACCACATACAGTTGCACATTGCACAGTTCCTGGAGTATCTGCCACAGAGACTATGAAGTGACAGTCGTCTCCTGGTATCGTGTCCAGTCACTAAAAGGTCCAGCACAGAACAGCCTGCTTCCCTCCTCTCCCTGGTGGGAATGGAGTACTTCAGACCCACCCAGTTACTCCCAGTCATCTCTGCTGGGCAGGGATGGGCACAGTTGGCAGGGATTAAGTGCCAAGGGACCACGCACAAACCCTAATGTGGCCCCTGTCTCTTTTTCAGAACACTCTGCAAGCAGCAGGGAGAGGGCCGTGGACAGTCAGGGAGGTCCTCAGCTGAGTCCTCTCAAAAATCAGCAGCAGGACTTCTGTGACTTCAGACCTGGGACAACAAAACCCTTTCCGTTTGTTCTGGCTGGAGGCCAATGAGCGAGCATCTCCCTCCGGCTACTCCCTTCTAAGCCCTCCCTCTTCCAAACCCACAGCCCCAGGGAAGGGGTTCATGGGATTCTCCTAAGGTCAAGAGATGGAAGAAACTAGGGGGAGACCCCTTCACAGCTGCCACAGTCCCACACCAGACTCCCGGCACTCCTGAGGGTCTGCTAACCCCAGTTCTGGCTGCCCTGTAGTCACTTTAGGAGAGAAGTATGGCCCTCAGCCTGCCCTCACTCCAGACCCTTGTGGCCAAGGACACAGGGTGGGTAGGTACCCACCTGTTGGGGGCATTGGGAGATTCCCCTTCCCGATCAATGGCATGCTAGGGGATGGGCCGCGTGCAAGCTCTGAAGGAAATGAACCCTAAACCATCATCTTTGCTCCAGGCAGCAACAGGGGATACATTGTGACAGGGGTGTTCATCCAGTAGCTATTTATTGAATGCTTACTCTACAGCAGGCACTGCGCTGGGAGCCTTGGATCTATCTGAACAAAACAAAGATCCCTGCCCTGGAGGAGCTCACACTGTAGTTGGGGAAAAACAGACAATAAACATAATTAGTAAATTATGTCATATTAGAAAGTGGAAAATAAAAAGCACTGCGGAAATAAAAAGTGAGCCAATAAATAGGGGACTTTCAAGCTGGAGGTTTACAATATTAAATAACAGGAAAATGGGAGACACCTCCCTCTGGGAAGGAGCCAGGTCCAGGGTCACCACGCACAGACACACAGGCTGCACACTGCACAGCTGCTGGGTACCCATCACAGAGACTACGGCACGAAGCACATCTGGTGTTGTGTACAGTGGCTAAAGTTAACCCTAAGGTCGAAACTTTAAAAGATAGCCAGGGAGGGCCTCAGTGAGGAGTTCCTCCTGAAAGTAACCCACTCACGTATAAGAGGTGTCAGCAGATACCTCAGCCCACTGCCAGGACTGAGGAAGAATTACAATAATTCAAGAAGAAACCTTTCACGGGCATGGTTTCAGTTAATCCTCACAACCTCCCAGTGAGGCAAGAATCGTCCTTTGCATTTTACAGACAGAGACATTAAGGCTGAGGGAGTTAAGTAGCCCTGGTTGCTAGGCCAATTAGTAGCCCAGCTACAAGCAAAATTGGTCTCCTAATTCTGCCTTTTCAAAATAGTGTAGTCAAGGTCCTAAGGACTGGGAAATTCCAGAAAAACCCCAGGAGGCAAGCTTGGGGTTTAGAGTTATAAAAACAAATCAGAAAAAAATATCTATAAGACTAAGAAAAGAAAAAAGACAAGAAAAGGAAAGAAGGCAGTCAACTCCCGGAGGTCCCCCTGACTCAATCAGGATTATAGGGTTGAGTCAACGCTGCAGCGGGGCGCCACTCAATGGCCTCTGAGGAATTTGTGACACAGCACAAAAGGTGTGCTCACTTAACCCCATCACAGCCTTGCTCTGGAGGAAGGACTTGAGATCAGACTGTCAGGGACAGTCTGCCCTGGTGAAAGGCATCACATATCTTTGTCACGACCTCGAAGATGGGTAAAGGGGGGAATGAGCGTGGAATAGCCATGGAAGTAGTCAAAGCTGGAGGCCACCAGCTGAAGTCATGAACTCTTTTTTAAAAATATGTTTATTTATGGAGTGATTTTGAGCAAGAGGAAGGGGGAGAGAGAGAACCACTGATTTGTTGCTCCACTTATCGATGCTTTCATGGGTTGATTCTTGTCTGTGCCCCGACTGGGGATCAAACCTTGACCTCAGAGAAGATCCATTCTATCCCTCTGATTTACAAATGGGGAAACTGTGGCCCAGGAAGGGCAAGGGAGTTCTCCAAGTTCTCCATTAGAGAGTGGTCTTGGGTCCGAGGGACTTGAATGAGAAGGACGGACAAACGGGCTCATGTTGCCCAAAGGAGCAAGCAGAAGCCCAAGCCAGAGGAAGGGAGTGGGACGGAGATGGCTGGAGCAGGAGGCAGGCTCAGAGGCCCAGCGAGCCTTCAGACTGGGCCAGAGTCAGGGTCTCCTGGCTTCCCAGGATAGACCGACAACCTAGCTGCCAAACGTTGTCCTGCCTCAGTTTCTCCATCTATAAGCCCAGACAGTGGGGTGGAAGAAAACCTACCCTGGTAAATGGGGTGTCTCACACTGATCTGTCACAAGCATGGGGAATAGGCAGGTAGGGTAAGAGAGTTCACATTTATTGGACTTACTGTGTGCCAGACACCCCGCCATCATTCTACCTGCATTATTTCAGTGAGTTCTCTCAACCATCCTATGAGGTGGTATGAGTTTCTCCACTTCAGAGTCTAAGAAACTGATTTCAGGGAGGTGAAGGGACTTGCATAACTAGTTTATGCAGGTACCAGGGTCCAAATTGTGCCTGACTCCAAAGCCCAAAGCTGCCCCTGCCTCCTTGCACCTTCTCACTGTCCCTTCTGTGCCCAGCTGCCCTCTCCCCAGGGACCTGGTCTCTTATTCTGGATCGTCAGTCTCCTGGGAATATCCCTTGCCATTCTTTCGGGAAGAGGTGCCTGGGTCTCCCCTATAGGGGCTCCAGGCACTGTGACCTACTGAGTGGTTGCTTTGTTCCCCTAGAAAAGCAGAGACTGCCCTTTGGGGCAGAGTCCTCTTCTCCCTGCCCCCTCCCTAGAGGAGACCTGGGCAAGGCCTGGGGGCAAAGGGAGGCAGCACTCTCCTGGGAAATCAACGGGCTCAGTTCCAGCAACAGCACGTTAAAGGTCACAGGTCAGGAAGTGCCAAGAGGGCCAGGGTGGGGACTGAGACATGGGGGCTGAACAATACCAGGGTCCTGATCCAAGGCAGCAAGTTCTCTGACCACCCACGCATAGGCATACACAAGTGCTCAGTGGCCCCGGCACTCACTAACCACTGAGGGCTGGACTTTGGGCAGGAGTTGCACTAGTGACCCAACCCTTCCGCCCTGTCCCCACAGACAAGAGCCCAGACAGGCTTGGCACAGATCTGTGTCCCAGGCAGGGCTGTGGGAGTCGAGACAAGTGACCTCACCTCTCTGAGCTTCATCAGTAGAATGGAGTCATTGGGAACCCACTGCAGAGCTGTGGAAAGTAAAGGAAATAGTGCAGATAGACAGCCAAGAACATATTTACTCAACTCGACTCCAGGCCAGTCTTATTTGAGGTGTTGGAGATACATCAGCAAAGAAAACAGGTAAAGTCCTTCCAGACCTGCCATTTTACTGGGGTAAGGAAAACAACAAATCAAATAAATAAGCAAAATATATAAGATGTTAGTTCTGTGCAGAAAAATATTAGGGGGTAGGAAGTGCTTGGGATACACAGGTTTAAACTGGGTGACTGAGGAAGGCCCCACTGAGAAGAAAAGACCTGAAGGGGAGGAAGCAAGCCAGATATGTGTGAGAAGTGCTTGATGTGGGTTGAATTGTGTCTGCCAAAAAGATATTGAAGTCCTACCCCCAACTTGTTCATATGAACTTATTTGGAAATAGTCTTAGTAGATGTAATTAGTTAGGTTTGGAGGCAGTCAGATTGGATTAGGGTAGATCCTAAATCCAATGACTGGTGCCCTTATAAGAAGGACACCACACACACACACACATACACTGAAGACCATATGATGACAGAAGCAGAGATTAGGATGATGCAGCTATAAGCTAAGAGATGCCAAGGATTGCCAGGAGCCAACCAATGCTAGGAGAGAGGCATGGAACAGATTCTCCCTCTGAGCCTCCAGAATGAACAACCCTACCAACACCTTGATTTTGGACTTCTGGCCTCCTGAACTGTGAGAGAATAAGTTTCTGGTGTTGTAAGCCACTCAGTTTGTGGTAATTTGTTATCACAGACCTAGGAAACTAACAGTGTTCCAGGGAGGGGCATAGTGCAAAGGCCCTAAGGTGAAAGCAGGTCTGGCATGTTTGGGGAAACACCAGTTGGTTGGTATGGCAGAAGCAGGGTGAATGAGGAGAGCAAGTGGTGAGCATCAGAGATGTCAGAAAGGTTTTTGGGGCCAGGTCCTGTAGGGCTACCCTTGTGGCAAGCTATTGACAATGGAGCTATCACACTTCAGACGGAGGGTCCCAGCAGGAATGGGGGGCAGTGGTTGGGTGTGGCTGGCCCCCATGATCTTTGTCCCCTGGTGTTATGCCTTGGAACATGTTACATTAAGTGGCAAAAGGAAATTAAGATTGCAGATGAAATTTAGGTTGCTAATCAGCTGACCTTAAAATAGGGAGATTGGCTTGGGTTTTCCAGGCCCAATGTAATCACATAGGCCCTTAAAGGAGAAAACAGAAGAGTCAGTGAGAGAGATTCAGCCAAAGAAGAAGCAGAGGGAATTCAAAACATGAAGAGTTCACCCACCATTGCTAGCTTTGAAGATAGGAAGGTGGCCACAAGTCAAGGAATGTGGGCAGCTTCTAGATGCTAGCACAAAGAAACAGGGACCTCAGTCCTACAACTGCAAGGAGCTGAATTCTGCTGACAACCCAAATGAATAGGAAATGTATTCTCCCCTAGAGCCTCTAGGAACTCAGCCCTGTGATACCTTAACTTGACCTATAGAACTGTAGGGTAATAATTTGCATTGTTTTAAGCTGCTAAATTTGTGGCAATTTGTTATTGCAGCCATAGAAAATTAATACAGAGGATATAAAGAGAGGGAGTATGCAGAGAAGAGCTGCCTTCTTGGGGAGCAGCCCACTGAAAGCCACCACCAGCCCAATTGAGAGCCCACTGGGGTCCACAACTTCCCAGACACCTCTCTGCCATCCCCGTTTGCTGTGCTCAGCACTGTCCTCCAGGCTCCTTGTTGCCCAAGTACTGACTAAGATGCTTAAATGTCCCCAGGAGTCAGCCTCTAAGTCCTCAGGTCAGGCTAAGGGGCAAACCCAGTGGAAGTTCCTCCCATTCTGAGAAATGTGACAGTTCCCCTTGATCCCATCTGCCATAAAGCTGCTGAGACTCGTCCTGGTGGAACAACCAAGCTGGACAAAGCCACCACTGGTGCTACTGCTGCATCTGCTAGTCAAACCTCCCGCGAGGCTGGGTCTGACCTCTGGCTTCTCCCCAGAGCAGGTCTGCACTCACACACACACACACGCACAGCCACATGCACGCACCCTAGTCTTCTGTCCACTCCAGTCCCTAAGGCAAAGAGAACCGCCCTGCTGATGGCGAACAGGTATTGAGCACTAACTCAAATCAGGCACCATTCTAAGTGCTCTACGCATGTGATCTCATTTAATCCTCTCTGCAATCCTAGCAGGTTGAGACTACTGACTCAGGCTAGGATTCTCACTACTTAAGGTGTGGTCCATGGACTAGCAACATCAGCATCACCTGAGACCTGACACTCACCCCAGACCTGCTGAATCAGAAGCTGCATGTTAACAAGTTCCCAGGCAATTCCCTTTCCATTGCAGAGTTGAGAACTGTGTGAAGCACTGTTTTCTAAGGTCTGCTGGTTTCAGGTTGTTGTAACCACCCCTTCCCCAATCTTCAAGGCCCTTCCCCAGCTGCCTGGCTCTTGTTCCCCAGACCTCAGAAGAAGCAGTCAGCCCAGGCCACAGCTGGACAACATCTATCCATGTCTGGCTCTGTGTAGGGTGTGTTGCCTGCTGCCTCAGACTCTCCTGGCCTCTCCCTCTCATCTTCCTTCTGGGACACAAGTCTTTTGGCCTCTAGCTAATCCTCTCTTAACAGGGACCTCTGGCTGTCACCAATTCCTGCAGTGTCTCCCTCTCTTGGACATTTGTACCCCTCTCTCGCTCTTAGAGTGCCCCTGAGTCATGTCACTCCCTCTAGCTGGACACCAAGGGCCTGTCCAAGTTGCCACCAGGAGAGAGGCAAGCAGCTGCTTGGGAAACCTGGCTACACTCACAGGAAATGTCTGACACCACAACGCAAGCAGGATTTGGCCTCCAGAAGCAAAACACAGCTGGGCCGACAGCGGGCCACTCGGACTTTCCCAGATTTCATGGCACTGAGGTCCCAGGGCAGAGAGACTGGGCTGGCCTGGAGGATGCAGCTCATTAAAAACATCACAGTAGCCCCTGGCCAGGGAGCCTGTGAAGCTCAAAGAGGGTGGCCCTGCTGTGGGCCACAGACCTCACCCTGGGCCTTTGCCCTCTAGCACGTCTTGCACAAATGAAACCTTCACTGGGAGATCAAAGGCTCCCATAGCTCATCCTCTTTTCCTCCCAGCTTCCTCCTCTCCCCAGCATCAAGCCTCATTCATTTATTCATTCAACTTCTGTTGAATGAGTACCTGCAGTTTTAAGTACCAGGGCCACATTCATGAATGAGCAGGACAGAGTCCCTGCTCTCAGGAGCTCCTGGTCCAGGGAACAAATAAACAGACCACCCCAAGCAGAGTGAAAAGTGCTACAGGAAGGCAGGGAGCCTCCCCCTGCACTCCGAGCCATGCCCTCAGTTCCAGGCACAGGGTGAGGGTTCAATGCTAACTCTTCAGTTTGGACCAAGTGATAGTACAAATGCAGACTGAGTGCTTTCTATAAGCTAGGACCGTGGGAGGAGCTGCAGAGAAATCCAGGGTGTGAGATGGAGCTCCTGCCTTCTAGGGCACCGGCCACACAGTCTGATTGCAGACACAGGGCACAGACCCACAGAGATGCATGCCAATGTGTGATGCAGGAAGTCAGAGAGCTGGGTAGAAGTGCCTGGGAGGGGAGGTTTGGAGGAAGCAGGAATGGGCCTTGAAGAATGTGAAGGGTAGGGTGGGCTGGCAAGATCGGGCAGGGGATATTAGATAGCTCTGACTCAAGGGTGCGAGAGCAGAATCACCTGCCAAGCAACCACCCTCCAACACGCATGGGCACACACACGCACATGCACACATACCTGAACACACAAACATACACATGAACACACACATACAGAGAAGATCAGTGCATCATGAAATGAATGAATCACACAAGCCAGCAGAGAGCTTGCAGGGAGGAAGTCCAGCTAGAAGGACTCTGTTCCCACCCTGCCCCAGGCTGGCCCTGGAGCTGGTACCACTGGGGCTCCTCAAGGTGCCTTCTCACCACCTGAAACCCACAGCTGGGACAACTCAGAACAAAGCTCAGGCCATGTCCACCTGCCCCTTTGTTGTCCACCTAGGCACTTAGCTCTGCCCCTCTCTGTCTCAGCATCCCCAGGCCTTGGCCTAAGGGTTTGGCTCTTCTGGTTTTGACATTGGAGCCCCCTAGGCTTTGACCTGAGTTCATCCTTCAGCTCTTTCTGCTCCTGGCTGCCTTTGGAAACCACCTGCTTGGGTGGTCGGGCCCTAAAACTCCACCTTACCAAGACCCTGGTTGGCCTGGCCTCCTCTTCAGAGTTGCTGGACAACCTCAGGCTCCTTTCCTTTCTCTCCTGAGCTTTCCACTGGGGACCCATCTTTTCTCCCTGGTTCTCCTGGCCTCTGAAAGGGCAAATCCTTTTTTCCCCTTAGTTCAGCAAGACAAGGTTGCAACATCTCACAAAGAACTTCCTAAGTGGAAAGCGAATGGAAAAACTAACCTGAAAAACCAAAAGAGAAAACACAGCTCTCTAGAAATGGACCAGTTTACAAAGTTCAGGTTTCCTGCCTGAGCTAGGAAAAGCCTCGCCAGTGCAGCTGGCACACGGGCCAGGGAACCCTGCCCGTGAACACTCCCTTTGCCCACTTTTTCTTCAACGCCCTTCCCCCATACGCTCCTTCTCAGCCCTCCAAGGAGAGGGCTTAGCGCTGGGTGGAGAGTGAACCGAAGGGGCTTTTCAGGCAGAGGAGTCCTCTCTGCATCGCTGAGACCACAGGTGGAGGGGGACAAGGGGAAGGAGAGACATTTATAAAGAGTTTACTACTTGCCAGGCACGGTTCTAGCGCTTTCCTTGTGTTGACTAACCTAATCCTTACAGCTCCATGATTACGGTCATCATTGTTCCCTCCCACTGAGCAGGAATCAGGTACCTTGTTCAAGGTGACCCACCTAGGAAGTGACAATGCCAGGACTGGCAGCTAAAGAGCCTGGTCCCAGGGACATGCCCACCTCAGCTTTGTCCTACCTCCCACCTCCCTGTCCACCCCAGCCTGGCAAAGCCTACGCCAGCCCCAGCACCTGCTCCCCGCACATCTGGAGGGGGCAGGGGAATGGGAGGGCAGTGAGGACGAGGGAAGGAAGGACCAAGATCTTCACCCAACAGTCTAAGGGAGAAGCCCCAGGCCCGACGTCCCCCTGACGAGGGGACTTACCTGGCTGGCGGCAGCCGTGGTGTCAGTGGCCATGTTCTGGCCGCTGTGCTTTCTCTGGCTGCGCTGCTCCGGCGCAAGCTGGATGAACCCTCGGCTGAGCGTCGGGGGGCCGGCCTGGAGTTCTGGGGGTCAAACTCCTCCTCAGGGATGGCCTCCTCGCAGCGGGCTCCGCGGAAGCCGGAGCGGCACACGCAGAGCTGGGGCCGGCTGCAGGAGCCCCTGTTCTGGCACGGCGGCTGGCACACGGCTAGGGAGACAGGGAGAGGGGTGAGGGCAGGGGCCAGGGGGCTGGCACCCTCTGTCAGAAGGGCCCCTTGCCTCGTGCTGCTTGGCCTCCTCCACTCAAGCAGGAAGCCAACTGCTGACCTCCGACGGCTCCCTGGCCCCATTTCTCTTTCCCGTCTACCCACAGGCCTCAGGGCGAGGTTGGCCTGCCCACCTCTCCCAGGACCTCCTCTGGGGAGCAGGTGGGAACCTAGGAGAGCACAGTGAGCTCATGCTAGGCCATCTAAATCTAGTGTCTCCTCCATCTGCCATTCATTCATTCAACAATTATTTGCTGAGCCCCTACTATGTGCCAGGCACTACGGACAAAGCCTTTGCCCACATGGAGCTTGCAGTCTTCGAGTGAGGGAGACCAGTAAGAAACAAGAAAACAGCAGCATAATGTCGTATCAGGCGTTATCACGGGCGATGCAGAGGTCCGTGCCCGGCCAGCTGCTTTAGATGGGGTGATCAGGGCAGGCCTCTCTGAAGAGTCAGATATGACTGGTGCAAAGGAAGTAGACGGGAAAAGATATGGGCAGGCTCTTTTAGGAAGAGGGATAGGCAAGTGCAAGGCCCTGGAGGCTGGAAGGAACATGGAATGTTCTAGGAGTAGTAGAGGTCTGGGGAGGCTGGGGTCTGGTAACAGAGTGGGAGAGTATTCAGTGTGAAGCAGAAGCAGATTTCGCAGCCCCCACCTAACTGCCAGGTAGGTACCTGTCACCACCCCCAGACAATAGCCCCACTGCCAAACCAGGTCCAGCAAACACTGGGGAAGGAGGTATGCCCAGGCCAGGTCTCTGCCTTGCTTTATTTTAGGGAGGGAGTAGAACGGGCAGGCCTGAGTGGTTTTCCATGGGGACCACAAATGCTGCATTACTCCTAGTCCCTCAAAGCCACGCCTCTCTGCTGACAGACTCGAAGCTTGGCGTGGGCGAGAGGAAGGTCATGCAGCTGTCTCCCAGGATAGGTCACTTCCTCCTTTGAATGGGTGGTCCTTGCTTTTAAGATGGCCTTTCAAAACCAATCTAGCTTCTACCATTCCCCTCATGGACTCTGAGGACAGCCCATTCTTAACTTTAACGTCTTCTACTCTCTAAAACCCAAGGCCCCAAATCCCTGTTTCACGTGGATTCGCTTACTTCTGGCTGTGCCTTACTTGCTAATACATTCTGCAAACAGTTAGTAAGCACCCTCTTGGTCATACTGGCTGCTGGGGGTGCAAAGAAAACAGCACTGGTCACTGCAGAGGAAACTCTGCCCAGTGGTAGGTTCTCATAACCACAGAAGCCCCTTGCCATGCAGGGAGTTAGGTCCTCAGTGCAGACCAGGGTTGGCAAGCTTCGGCTGGTACAATGAACAGCTCATGGAAAATGGGTAGTTAGAGGGGGAAAACTATAAACATGGCATTTAATATGTATATAACACCGTGGTAAATAAAAATTCTAAAAGGTTTCCAAACCAGCCCAATTTGTTGGCAGAAAAAAACCTCCCTGGGAAGATAACCTTTCTGGATCAGATCTTCTAAGAAAGATTTTCCAACAAGTTTCAGGTTTTTGGAGGTGTTGAGCCAGCCCTCACCGACTTCATTTGCATCCGCTCTTGAGATGTTTTCATAAGTCTCAGCAAGAACTGACTTCCTCACTAAAGTAAACACTTTACTTTTGGTCTGAGTTGAGCCTCTGCATTATGGGATTGGAGCATAAACTCCTTTCCTCTCTCTCCATTCCCCACAAATCACCCCAAAATGGCCCCAAATGGTGGCTCCAAGTGCCTGTCTATGAAAGGGTACATTCTTATGACAGTTTTTATTGGTCTACCATAAATAAGGGAAATAAAAACAGTTTCCTGGGTTTTTTGTAATGCCTCTTCCACCCATTTAATAATTTTTGAAATTATATCTTTTCTACTTTGTTGGTGTTAAAATGTTCTTTTTTAATTAAAGGTGATGGCAAATGGTAGTTTGTTTTTCTAACACCCTCACTTGGCAAAAAGGAAACCTGGCTACTGTACTTTGGTGCCCAAGATGTTTTTGGATATTTTACTGGTGCATGAAATCCAAAAGTTTGGGACACTTTGGGAAGGAGGGGGCAATAGTGGCTACGTGTCCTTTTGTTTAAAGGAGACTGAAGCAAAACATTCCTCTGTCAAATGAGCACTGCTTTCAAAACTGAAGGATCTGAAAGGAGATCAGCCAACTCAGAATGGCAGATGGCAGGGGCTACTGCTTAAAGCAAAGAAGGAAATGTGGAGGGTCCAGGAGAGACAGCTCCATGCAGCACTGTGGGAATTTTGAGAGAGAAAACTCCCAAACTCGGCAGGCCGGGAAGTCTTTCTGTTTTACTTCTAGAGCCTCATCCCTTCCATTTTTCCTCAAGGGCACAGATTGTGCCTTACACATGAGAAATCATCCCAGGATGGGGACGTGGCTCGAGTGATTCTTCCTTGATCGATTATTGGTGAAATGTTAGGAAGCATGAAGTCATGATGGACATGTTTGATTATTGGTGAATGGTTCTCAAGCCTGATGCCAAGAGGTCCAGGTTTAGCCATCGAGGACACACCCTCTCCCTTCCCTATTGAAAGCCAGCATCCTTAGACAACCGAGAGGTGATGCTGTTACCAGCCTCCCTATGCCCCCTCCCCAATGCCAGCCTATGGCCATTCATAATTTGGGCACTTCCATACTTCCCTGGCACTCCCTTCCTTACTGAGGACTGGGCATGTGGAAAGTTTCAGCTCTGGGAGTACAGCTCTGTGGAGTTAGCAGGATGCCAAAAGAGAGGGGAACAAAAAGAAAACTCTCAAAATTGCTTTGCAAGTAAGAAATAGAAGGCATTGTTCCTCTACACACCACCCCACCCCCCCGGCCTTCTGGCTGTGCCCCTTCTACCTCCACTCTGCTCCAAAACAGCCAAGCAGAGATTTGCTCAGATTTTCCACACAAAACCCCCACCTTTGGGAGGAGACCAAACTCGGAATGGGCAGGCCTGGGGAAGATTCTGGAAACAGCTCCCACCGTTTGGGCTGCTCAGCTCCCACCATGTGGGCTGCTCCTACCATTTGCTGAGAGCCTCTGCAATCAACTACCTGGTAGCAGTAAGAGCATGGGGTCGGGAGTCAGTAGGATTTAGTTTGACTCCAGCTCAGCCACATCCCAGCTGCGTGACCCTGGGATCATCTCATCTCCCTGAGATTCTCCAACCGGTGCCTCAGTCGTGTCATCCATAAAGTAGGTGTGATCATTCCTGCCTCCAAGAGCTGTAGTGAATCTCAACAGAGACCATGGATGTGGAAGTACTTTATATTCTTTAAAGCTGGCTGTCCAACATTGTCTAATGCTGCAGCCATGAGCTGTATGTGGCTATTTAAGATGAAATTGGTTACAATGAAATGAAATTTAAAATTCATTTCCTCAGTTGTACTAGCCACATTTCAAAGGCTCAATAGCCACAGGTGGCTCATGGCTACCATGTTGAACATAAAGACACAGAGCTTGTCCATCATCCCAGAAAGTTCTATTGGACGGCATGGCAACGCTTAAAAATACCCACCATAACCCCAACGGCAGCAGCAAGAGGGCTTCTGACCTCTGCTATGACCCTTGTCCCAGAGAAAGGCAATGTCAATGCAGGCTCTGGTTAGAGAGATGGACCAAGGCCTGTGGTCCAGAAAGCAGGGCTGCTTTCCAGGTGTGAAATTCAGCCAGTCCCCTCTCTACCCCACCCTCCCAAGGGAGGGTTTTTGTCATCAGGTCTCTCTCCTGGGCCCCAGAGATACTTCCTCCCTCCATCTATAACCCCTTAGATGAGGCACTGACTTGGGTGGGCCTCTTAGGCCTGTACCCTCCTCCAAGGCCTTGAATACCATTCTCTCTTCTCTGGAAGATGAACCTCAGCACCAGATCAGACTCTGGGCCCAGTACCCCTACACCTGAAGCTTAGCTGCTCTTCCATTAAACCTCCATCTTCCCTAAAATTTGTGTCAGCGTGACACTAAGGACCTACCCGCCGAGCTACCCTCACAGAAAGGGGGCCCAGATGTCAGAGATCTCCGAGACCAAGGAAAGGCTTGTCTGGCTTCCACACCTTAGAATCCACCTGGGGACTCATCCTCTCCACTCCCAAGCTCTGCCCAGGGTCTGTGTCCCTAGGCCCCAACCTCAGCCTCCAGCCTCCAGGCAGTGGGAGAAGTCAAGTCCTCAAGGACTGACCCTGCTCCCACCGCAGCTGTGCTCGGGCCTCAGCTCAGGATGGCTGGAACAGCACTGGGGCTCAGGGGCCAGCCAAGCGCCCGGCTCCAAAATAGCAGTTGTGTTCACATAAAAGCCTCTAATGAGAGAAAGATGCCGTTCTTGGCCCCTCTCGAGCTCTCTGCAGACGCTGTCTGGCAGGCTGAGTGGGCCTCTACCGTTTGGCAGAGGGAGGGGAGGAAAGGGAGGTGTGAGTCAGACCTTGGACCCCAGCCCCTCTGCATGGACCGCCCTGCTAATTGCATTAACAAATGCCTCGATGCTGGGCCAGTTGGAGGCCAGGGCCAGGGAGCAGCCCCAATTCCCACGGGCTCTAGCAGGCATGAGGAGGGGGACCATGGGCAGGGTTGTGGCCCAGGGCTGAGGCCTGGGTTCCCCTCCAGCTCCTGCTCCAAAGCAGAGGTCCCTGTCCACCCTGTCACAGCCCAGAGGGCCTTGTCTAGAAGGAGGCAGGGCTTTGGAGGCCTTAGTGCCAGCGAGGTCCCTGGAGATGAGAGAAGGATGGGATGGCGTCCTGGGACAGCCCCCATCAGGGACAAGCTTGGGGCCAGTCTTTTCCAGGGGAGCAGCTTCAGGGCATGGAAGAGTTGTGTGGCTGGCAGGGAGCCATCCAAGCCGTTCTACAGCAGCACCAGCTCCATGTCCAGGACCCAGGAAGGTCAGGAGGGGAGGGCACCATTCCCACTTATAGCACAGCCAAGGCCAGGGCGTAATACACAGGAGAGCGTGGCCTTGCTGTCAAAGCGATCTGCATTTGAATTTTGCCCACGTGACCTTGGGCAAGTTTCTTTACTTTGGTGAGCCTCAGTGTCCTCATCTAGAAAATGGTCATGCACCTGATATTTACTATTTGCCTAAGATGGTAAGCAAGATAGACACTGTCCTCACCTTTATGGACCTTTCAACTTAGAGAGACTGTCACAAAACGAGCAAACACAGAAGCAGAAGAGCAGACATTGGGATGTGAGTTAGGATGGAAAGCGTTGGGGGAGGGGGGCTGAGATCTAGAAGAACAAGGCTAGTGGGGGGCAGCTCTAGGCTGAGTGGTTAGGGGGAGCTCCTCCAAGGAGGGGAGCTTGAAATGGAGACTGGAAAGATGACAAGGAGTCAGCTTCGTGAAGAGAGGAGAGAAAGCAAACCAAGAGAGCGGCACATGCAACAGCCCCGAGGTAGCACTTTCTATCCAGGAGCCCCAGCTTGCTATGGCGAGCAAGGGGGTGCACACTGAGAGGCAGATTTGGACAGGGATGTGTTATGATCTAATTTATGGAGAAAGAGCTGGAGGGTAAGGTGGGCAGGAGATAAACCGTCAGCTGGTGGCTGCCGTCACCCAGGAGAGGGTGCTGGAGCCCCGGACTAGGGAGGCAGCAGGGGACTCAGGGAGAAGCAGGCAGGTTCCCCAGCGACTCAGGAAGTAAAACAAACAGGGCTCAGGACAGAATGGATATAAAGCTGAGAGGCGAAGGTGTCTTGGAGGGCCCCCAGGTGTCTGGCTTGAGCATCTAGGTAGATGGGGATGCCTTTTAACAGGGTGGGTAAGACCTGCCAGGGGAGTCAGCTCAGAGAAAAGGAAACCACAAGTTCATTTTGGACAAGTAGGGGTGGGGATGTCTGGGAGGCATCAAGAACAGATGTCGAGTAGGCAGTGGGACGGAGGAGTCTGGAGGTCGGAGGAGAGGTCTGGCTGAAGATATATATAAATCTGGGCGTCGTCAGCCCAGAGACGATGTTTACATCCATGGGAATGCATTAGATCATTCCAGGAGCAGTACAGCTAGAGAGCAAAGCCGAGGACCCAGGACTCTGTTCTGAGAAGCCACGTTTGGTGGTTGGGCAGAGGAGAAGCAGCAGCAGGGACACAGGAGGGGCCAGGATAGTGACATGATGGTCGCTCACAGGGTGAAGGGGATCGAAGTGTTTAGTGTGGTCCCTGGCACACAGAGAGCTTTGCTCTTTTATTGTTGCATGTTAATTGTTTGTCCTGGTGCTTACTGGTGCTTAGAAATGGGGAGCAAATAATGCTTGGCTTGGCTCCCATGGCCCCCTTTGTGTGGGGACTTGGAAGATCTGGGGAAAGTCCTGAGGCAGCCCAACATTAAGATGCCGGGTAGAAAAGGAGAAGCCAGCCAAGGAGGTGAGAGGAGGCAGCTGGGGATGGCAGAAGGAAACTACCAGGTCACCCCTGTGATCATTCACCCACTTAGTCCTTTAACAAACGTATGCCAAGTAGGTAGAGAGGGCGAACACTGCCCTGCTATCAACAGGACATGGCACTCAGCTTCAGGAGGCCCCGGGTAAGAACATCTTCTAACTTAGACCTTCAGGAGATGCACCTGCTCACCAGGAAGAGCTACGGTGCCCGTAGGTGGGGGGTGGAGGTGGATGGTGTCTTGCTGGGACTGCACCCTCCGTGTTGGCTGGGTCTCACTGAGGTCATGTCGCAATTCCCCTTAGCCACCTCCTGCCCTCCTCTCCACCACTCTGGCTGCCAGTGGTTCCTGACGAGTCAGTGAATGGCCTGCAAATCATGCCCCTGCCCTGACCCTTCTCCCAGCCGTTTGTTCAGCGCTTACCATTATGAGGCCCTGGGCTAATTTCTTTACACATGTCTCTTTTCTTCCTTCTTATAACCACTATAAGAACTATTCTCACTCCCACTTGACATATGGGGAAAGTAAGGCTGAGGGTGGCCAAGCAGTTGCCTGAGATCACCGTGCTAGTAAGTGATGGAGCAGGGGTTTGAACCCAGTGAGTTTGGCTCCAAAGTTGGGGCTCTTACCCTGTGGGATGAGATCATTACAGGGTTCGGATGGGTGGGCTAAGGAAGCTCCCTCAGGGGAGTCAAGGCAAAGCCCAGATCAAGAGGGTTAAAGTCCTCATAGCACTGAGATGTGGACCAGAATGAAGGCCACGCAGAGGCTCTAAACCAAGAAGGCAGGAGCACATGCCCAGGCCACTCCAGGATCTCCTGAGGGTCTCCTGAGGACTATGAGGAGTTCTCTGGAGGGGCTGACAGACCTGGGACTGCAGAAGGGCTCACCTCAGCACAGACCTGGGCTAGGCCCTGGATTATTCAGTACACACTTATTGAGCCTTTACTTTGTGTCCAGTGAACACTTACTACTGAGCGGCATGCTAGGGGCCAGGAGACACAGTCCCTGTCTCAACACCAAGGCCAGATGTGGACAGAGCATGCCAGGCCTTGAACTGAACACTTAACTTGAGTTATCTCACTTGTTCCTTCCAACTATGAGAGGCAGAGACTAATATTAGTCACATTTTACAGGAGAGGAAACTGAGGCACAGAGAGCTTAAGCATCTTGCCCGCAGTCATGTAGCTAAGAGGTGGAGTAAGCATTTCAGCCCAGGCAGGTAGCACAATCTCCTGGGTCCAGATTAAGGGTAATGGCTAAACTTCCAGGCTCTGCTGATTCCCAGCTGCAAGACTGGGACAAATACTTAACCTCATCTGCAAATGAGAATAAAGATTGAATCTAGTTTCTAGGGTTGTTGTGAGGATTAAAAATTAATAATTTAAGCTCTGACCCACAGTAAGAGATACAGAGTGTTATGATTAATCTCCCCAAACAACTCTATATAGATTATTATACCCACTGTATAGATGAGGCTCTTTAGCAAAAAAGGGCCAGTCACTTGCCTGAGGACACAGAACTGGGATTCAAACCCACCACGCCTTGGATCTGGCACTAGAATTCAAAACACGTGCTCTTAACCTTACGCCTTACTGCTGCAGGGTTGGAGGGGAGCGACCCACCTAGACCCATCCTCAACCCCAGAACAGCCCCAGCTGCTGTGCAGCTAGGCAGAGATAAAATGAGAATTTAAAGAATCCTCTTACCATTGTGTGTGTGTGTGTGTTTGTGTGTGTGTGTGTGTATTGGGGTGATGATGAGGGTGAGCCAGTCTGGGAAGGATGGACAGTCTTCCAAAAGCCCTAATTATACACAAGACCCACTCACCCCACACTCTACAGACCTTCCCCTCAGTTGAGGGGGCCAGGCAGGCCCCAGTCCTCAGCTTCCACAAATGCATAAAAACATAAATTGCATGACAGAGCTGGCAAAGCCACAGAAGGACAGGCAGATACCAAAATGAGAGGAGGAGAGAGGACCCAGCGTAAGACCCCGCCAAGGCGGAGGGAGGAGCTGTGGCTCCAGCAATGGCCACCTGCAGATACAGTGGCTCCCCGAGGTCCAGCGACTGGGCAGGGGTGAAGGAAAGGACCTGCCAGGGAGATGGGCTTGTGTGTTACAGCAACCTAGGATTCTGTGAGAGGATGCAAGAGGGGGCCAGGGAGTGGCCCCAGGGGGCTCGGCCATCACTCCCTGTACATGGGCAGTGGGTTGTACCCATAGAAATCTGGGAGACACCTGGGGACAGAGTCTCCACACGGTTCTGGGACTAGATTTCATTCTTGGCAGTGGGAGGATGTCACACACCCGTCCTTGTCAGCTCTCCTCCTCTGCTGTCCTAGGAGTCACCCAATATGTGTGAAACTTCTCGGACAGAGTCATGAGCATTCCCCAGCATTGACAGTCTCAGCTCCAGCCAGAGGGGCAGCTGTGGGGAGGGGAGAGGGAGCCGGCAAACCACTGGGGGAGGTAGGAGAGCCAGCTGACAGGGTGTGGAGCCAAGAGCCCTACATTCTACAGAGCTTAGGACCCAGCCATCCAGAGCCAACGCCCCACTGCCCACGTGGTTCTTGTTAGGCTTATTAGCAGAGGAACAGCAACAAGCAAACAGCACAGCCCAGCTAATTAGCACACAGCCCTTCAGTGGGCAAGCTGACCAAGTGGGAAAGGCTGACGCCCATTGGCAATTCCTTCAGGGGAAGTGCCAGCCTGTGTGCGTGGGTCAGGGGACAGCCAGGGGAGCAGCAGGGTGAGAGGGCCCGGGAGGGAAATAACAGGGGCTTAGGACCCCCAGGGTGCAGTGGGCACTGGAAGCACGCTGGAGCAGCCCACTACTGGGGCACAAGGGTGTACACACACATTGGTTCTGACAATCTGCAGACTCACCCAACTTCGAGTTTCCAATGTCGAAACTCCAGTTTGGCAGAGAGTAATGCTGGAAAATCACGTGCAAGTCAGGAAACAGAGCTTTGGGGGCTGGAGGGCCAGAGCAAGGCTCATGCCCAGATTTCTCAGGCAGCTGGTGAGAAGCCCACCCCCTCTGAAGCCACCCTGCTCCAACTTCAACTCAAATCTCAGCAACACTCTCTGTTAAGCTAGTTAGAACTTTCCAACCCTACTCTCCACCTCCAACCCCAAGTCCCTTCCACAGCCTCCAGAGTCTCCCAAGGCCCCCAAAATGTGGTCCCTGGACCAACAGCACCAGCCCCTGGGAACTGTTAGAAGCACAGATTCTCCAGCTCTACCCCAGACGTGCTGAATCAGAATCTGCACTTTAGTAAGATACTAGAGGATTCAGGGGAACATTCACATTTGAGTAGGACTCCCTCAAGGCAGATCTTCCTATGATGGACCCCAAAATCTGTTCAGTGTCTTCAGCTCTGGCTAGAATCACCTAGGGTGATTTAAAAACACACACACCAGAGCTTCTGCTGAGTATAAAACTACCTGACTACACACATCTCTGGCTTCTCTGCCAGGGGGGTCACTGATTTTGATTCTCAGATCCTCTAATGAGGTCTGTGACCTTGAGCTAGTCACCACTTCTCCGAGGTTTGCTGTCTTCATCTTTAAAATTATGAGGTGTCCCCTGACTCTTCCCCCAGCCACAGAGGGCCTGTCCTCTGAAAGCCCACACTAATCCAGGGTCCTGAAAGGAAAGAATTTCCAGGGAGGCAATCTGCTTTGCTGTTTGTTTTTGAATTTGGGGTTTTGATTTCTTTATCTGTAGATCCTTAGAGAGGCCCAAGATTCTGCCTGACCATCATCAGCTGACTGGGAGAGATCAAGGCCATGAGGTCTGAGGCAGGACTAAGAACTTGGTGAGCCAGCATTCCCATCCCCACAGGCATGGAAGCAGCCCCATCTCATCCCTGTCTCATCCCCACTTTGGAGGCGTCAGAACCAGAGATGAGGGTCTCCATCAGGGCTGGAACACCATAAGTTTTGTCATGAACCTGGAAACCCTCACACTGCTAAGAGCCTGTGGGCTTGTCCTTGGGCAGGAGGGGTTGCTGGTGAGACTGAGGCTTTGCAGCCAGGCTTAGGGCCAGACTAAGGGTGGTGGCAGCTCCAGGAAGGACCGCTCGGGGGAGTTCCTGGAGCTGCCATACAGACCTGGGAGCTGACGGGAGCTCAAGAGGGGCCCTGGATGTGAAAGAGAAAGATCCAAGGGGCTCCCTGAAACCCCCATATCTGTTATTATCTGTGGGGATTCCCAACTCCAGAAGGCCCAGCCTCATTGGTGTCGGGAGGGAACAAAGCCCCATAGAGAAGAGTGCTGGGTTCTGGAGTCAGACTGCCTGAATCCAGCTCTTCCTCCAGCACTTGAGGTGAGATATCCTTGGCCATGTTTCCCAACTAACCTGAGCCTCGGTTTCCTTGTCTGTAAATGATCAATAAATACTCATATTATAAGATTATTGGGAGGCTTAACTAAGATAGTGTATGTGAAGAGCTTAGCACAGTGTTGGGAACAGTAAATCCTCAGCTATTAGCTAGCAGTGTAGTGGTGGGAGCAGCAGCAGTAGCAATCCTAGCAGTGGTAGCAGCAGCAGTAATGGTGATAGTAGTAGTAATGGTAGTAGCAGTACTAGTAACGGTAGTGGCAGTACTAGTAATGGTAGTGGCAGTACTAGTAATGGTAGTGGCAGTAGTAATGGTTGTACTGGTAGTAGTAGTAGCAGTGATGGTAGTAGCAGTAGTAATGATAGCAGCAGTGATGGTAGTAGAAGTACTAGTTATGGTAGTAGCGGTAGTAATGGTGGTAGCAGAAGTAACGGTAGCAACAGTGGTAGGAGCAGCAGTAACAGCAGCAGTAATAAGGGTGGCGGTGGTAGCAGTGCAGCAGGAATGGTGGTGGTGGTGGTGGCAATGGCAGCAGCAATGGTGGTGGTGGTGGTGGTGGCAATGGCAGCAGCAATGGTGGTGGTGGTGGTGGTAGCAGTGCAGCAGGAATGGCGGTGGCAGTGGTAGCAATGGCAGTAGTAGATGATTGTCATCCCCAGTTCACAGATGCACAAAGGCCCAGAAAGCAAGGTAAGATATGTGGAAGGCGAGTGTAGTGATTTAAAAAAAGGGACCCTGGAGTCCGGTTACCTGAGTTCAAATCCTGCCGTTTCCAGGTCATGTGACCCTGAGCACGTGACCTGCCTGTGCATCAGTTTGCTCATCTGCCAAGTGGACAGTGGTACTACCTGCCCTGTGGGGATGTAAGTGCGCCTTGCACAAAGCGAGTGCTGCGTGAGTATGGGCTCTGGCCCTTGTTACTGCCCCTGACACCGTCAGTGGAGGCTTGGCTCCTCCTGCCTCACTCCTTGGTTTCCACGTAACTAAGATGACTGTTCTCTCTTTTCTCTCATCTGGGCCAGCCCGCCGGGCTTTGAAGCAGTCCAAAGGAAGGCTGCTCCAGACAAGTGGTCAGAGCCTCATCTGACCATCCTGGCGGGATGCCTGACAGAGGCCAGGTCCAGAGAGCGGCGTCTCTGGAAATGTGCAATGCAGAGGCTCTGGGGCCAGCCACATTCTACAGACCACAGGGCATGTGGGCACCTAAGGGACCCTGTGGGCACAGCAAGTGAGGTGCCAACACAGTGGGGCAGCAGGAAGGAAATGCAGGAAGCTTTAAACACGTAAGCTGGGCTTTTATTTGAGAAGTTGTTTTCAGTTGGAGGCATTTTATAATCTCCTCCCTCCCAGGGCACATTGCCTCTACTCCCATCCTCAGGAGGAAGGTTGGGGAAGACACTTCTGCTCCAGGTCTGGAGTCCCCACGCCCAGCCCACTTCAAAAGAGAGAGAGGAGAAGGGTAGGTGGGGAGAAGCACTCACGTTTGATGCAGTGGTTGGTGCTGTTTGCTGTTGTCCATCCCGGGCAGCACTTTCCCCCACAGACGTTCCTCCTGTGGAGTCACCAAAATGGGGTCAGGTATAAGGATGCTCAGAAGGGGACTATTCACAGAGCCCCTCTGATGGTCCTGCCCTCTACAGAACACTGTCAGGCTGCACAGACTGTCTCCCTTCTCTAGGGAGGCCACTCGGCCCGGGGAAGGCACTTTGGGATTCTGAAGATCTAATACTGAGTCCTGATTGCCATTCTCTGCATGATGTTGGGGAACCTCACTCTCTCCATCCGTACAGTACAGAACCCACTGGGACAACAATGACAGTGATCATGAAGATGGCCATAAAGCAAGATCAGAGAGGTTCAGTCACTTGCTGAGGCTAAACAGTAAGTGAGAGCCTGAGCCAGATTCAAACCTGAGTTGGCCCAACACTGTCATGCTCCAAGTCTACATTTCCTCTCACCAAAAAACAAGCACCACGTCCTTGCCCAACAAATGCTGACAACCCAACGAGAGCTGGAAGACACACATAAAACTCTTACAGACATACATTTGCATCGCCTGCTAACAAACGCACATTGGGAGGAGCCTTGGCCCAGGGGCTGCAGTAAGACTGAGCACTGGGCTCTAGCTCTTCTATTTAAGCAGGACTTGTGAGGTGGCAAGCTGGTAGGAAGACGGGGCTGGGGACTTGGGTTAAGCTGCCTCTGCTGAAGGAGCACTCTGTTTTAACTTGGGCAGGCTGAGGGAACTTACTTAATAGGACACACTTAATAGGACACAGTCCTTCTCCCAGCTCCTCTTTGGTGCTGGCACTGAGCGCATCCACTGGAAACACTGACCTACGCTCACTGCTGGGGCACTCACCTGACTCACCCAAACTTTGCTTTCAGGCATCTGGTGAGGCCCCCTGCAGCACCAGCAGGTGTCACCACTCCCTGAGTCTCGGTATAAAGACCCAAATGCCTGGACCTGGGTGACTTGCCTAGAAGGGATCTTCCTGGAGAAGACCTCTGGGGGCTTGACTCCTCAGCTCAGGCCGTTCCTGGTTCTGGCTTCGTGGACCCCATCATCAGCATCAGAAATTGTCTACTAAGCACTCATGAAACTCAGGATGAGTGTGGTGGCAGAGGTACCAAGCTGGAGAGTGAGGGAGAGGGACAGGACAGGGGCCATCCCATGACCTCTGTGGTCAGAATGGGCAAGCATCTGGTCTCACTTAGGAATTTGCTTAACATTTGAGTGGACCCCAAAGCTTGTGTGGTTTTGGAGCCTTACAAAACTTTCCAAATAAATTCCTGCAGCTTGAAAAAGCTGAGGCTCATTCCTGGCCCTTTGGCCCAACCTCCCAGGAAGCTCCCAGAATGTTCCCCCAGCGAAGGGCTATGCCATTCCAGCCACCCCAAAGCCTCTCTGGACCACTGACTGCCTTCAGCAGCTTCTTGGCTCCATGATGGCCTCCTTCCCATCAGGGCCCAGGCACCGGGTTCTGGAGAGGGGGCTGGTTCTCATACCCAAGGTTTCTGAATGTGTCCCCTGGCAGAAGGGGGAAACTACCCACCCATTTGTAACTCACTACTCCTCATGGTGGTGACAAGACCTCCTAGAGGCCTGGGAAGTTTTTGAAAGGAAACAGACCACATTCCCTGGGAGTTTTCTAAGAACTAGGGCCTGTGGGAGTCCAGATAGCACAAACTGAGGGGCCCGTCTGGCTGGGCAGTCATGGCATGGAGCACTGCCCAAGGAGGCCCCCTGAGCCAGCTGATGACCTCAGGATGGTTTCGCAGCTGACTGTAGGAGGGCGGCAGCTGGGCCTCCCTTGCCTGCCCATGGTGGAACCCTCAGGGCCATCAGGGCCACAGTGAGGAGTGGCTAGGATTAAAGGCTGCCAGGCAGTGGGGGTGGGAGGAGCAGCTTGGGACTGGATGGGTGCTCAAGAGGGATTCAGGTTCTCAATGACGGCCTCTTGAGGGTCCTTTTTAGGCCAGTATTAGAGTTTTGGGTAGATGGCCAGCTAAGAGATGACCCAGGGAGGTGGCCAGCTAAGAGATGACCATTCAGTGGGCTCTGCGCGGCTGGTGATAGCAAATGAGCCTTACTAGCTGGGGTATATGACTCTGGTCTGCCTCCCCGGAAGGTCCCACTTAGAGATCATATGAGCCCAACCTTCCAGGTGATACCACTCAGCAAACATTAGCTTGATATGCAGCATCATTGCCCAATACTTGGGGACACTTCTGACTAACAGCTTGGGACAGTTGCTATTCCACCTCAGACAAATATGATCATAGTAATCCTTTGTTTAAAACCTCTCATAGCTCTCCATTGGCCTCTACAAAGTTAACCAGGCCCCCACTTGCCTCTGCAGCCTAATTGTTTCCATTACCCCTCCCTCGTCTCCATGACCACCCGCAACCAAGGCTGTGATCCTCCAAGGATACAAAGTTTGTCATCTGCCAATTGCATTCTCTGTGTTCACATTTTGATGCCTTTGCTTAAGCTACTCTCTGCCTAGAATGCCTTCCCTCTCTTCTTTGGCAATTAAAATCCTTTGCACTCCAAGACTTCCAAATCAAATGTTACCTTCTTTGTGTAAAACCTACTTTGACATCTACCCTGCCTTCCCTGTTCTCCATTCCCTGTGATCTTTGAGTAGTGATTGTCTCAGGATGTTAGTTGTATGATTCTCTATGTGACTACCTGAGGGTTCTTTTCTGATTCCTCCTTGTGCCTCTAGAGTCTAACACAGCGCCTGACACATGTGATACATTTAATACTTCTTTGTTTAACTTAATCTAGTGTTTCCCAAAAAGCAGATGAGCAGCACTGAGAGCAGAGAAGTGGGTTTTAGGTTTCCACAATCACAGCATTCAACAATTCTGAGTTACTTGGTGATAAAGTGATTCCTGTTTTGGTGATTTTCTAGCCTAATTAGGTCAGTGAAAAAAAATTGATCTGTAAGCCAGGTCCTTCCCCCAACACCTGCCAGTCCCCCTTTTCAACAGGGAGAACACAGGATTGAGCTTCTTAAGATAACAGTATCTGACTAGAATTTGAGAACTTTTGTTTTCATTTCAACTTTCCTACAGTTATCTTCTCTTCATGACAAGTGAAACTATTTTCAACTTATGATAGTGATACAAAGTTTCTTTGGAAATGAATTTATTTATGTAGAAAAATGAGTCAAGCGCTGTTTGTAATAGCAAGAAAGTGTAACTCATCTAAATGTCCCAAAACAGGAGGATGGATAAATAAACTGTGGTATATTCAGACAGTGGAATAATATACAACAGTTCAAATGAATAAACTTGGGCTAATTATATTAACATGGTTCAATCTCAAAATCTAACGAGGAGAGGAGAAGAAATTTTAGAAGGATAATACAGCATGGCATCATTTATCTATGTTTAAAATATGCAAAACAAATTGTTGCTCTACAGATGCATGCATATGTAGTAATAGTATAAAAACATATGTTGGACTCATAAGTAAATTTAGGGTAGAGATGGAGGCAAATTCATAGAGGAAGTTTCAACTAAAAAAAAAATCAGAAGCAAAATGTGCCAAAATATTAAGGTTTGATAAAGTTGGCTTGTGAATTATATTACATCCAATACCTTTTTGTGCATTTGTACAAAACTTCATAATATAAAATACTTTAAAATAAATAAAACACAAAATCCTGTTATTTTAACAGTATATAAATTTAAAGAAAAATAATAAAGCAAGAGATAAAAGAGGAAAATATTTAAAAGGTGGCATGCTTTGAGGCTAGTCCAGGAAACCCTAAATATTGAGAAACAATGGCTCCAAAATTTTCCTGTAGACTGTAAATTTCATTAGTGCAGAAATTGTGTCTGTTCTGGTTTGCTGTGTGCAAAAAACCCTCACTATATTGCAAGTTCCATGAAGACAAAGGCTGTGTTGGCCACTGCTGTATCCCCACCATCCAGCACAGTGCCTGGCATATAGGAGGCCTTCCAAATACTTGTTGAATGAATGAGTGAATGAATGAATGAATGAATGAATGATCCAATGATCCCTGGCAGTAGTGGTGTAATTCCAAGTTTCACCAGCAGGTGGCACTTGGTTCTTGGCCCTAAGGAACCCACAAGGCAATTGCCAGAGGTCAGCCTGGCCAGGGGCCATCAGCCAGAATGGACCTGGGTTGAGAAAGCCCATTAACAAGACTGCCACTCAGCCCCTCCCTGGCTGACTTGGAGTGGCTGGCTGGAGTGCCAGAGGAACTCACTCTTTATCAAAGCTGCAGAAAATTATCTGGGAAAGGAGCCAAACCCAACATGTGATATTCTGCATGCACCTGCATACAGCAGGTGCCTGTGGGTGGCACCCAGCCCGTGTTCTTACACACCTGTGCACATCTGTCAGCCTTATTGTGGTGACAATCTGCTTTGCTCATCACTACCTCATTTCATGACTTCTAATAGTACACCCTCCCACCCCTAGCCCCCACCTAAATGCCTACAGTGAAAGCTCCTCCACGACCTGGCCTAACCTACGCTTCCAGTCTGACCTCCATGGCTCCACTACACACAGGTGCAGTCCTGCCTCTAGGCCAGTGCCAACAGTGGGAAGCCCTTGTCCTCGGGCAGTGCTACGCCTCTAGGTCCCACTTCTGCCACCTCCCCTCTGCTTCCCCACATGCTGTCCATTGGGCACCACGGGCTCCAGCTCACAGGCCTCGTTGTCCTCTGAGCTTCTCAGCCACACTTGTCCCATTCCTTTATACTTAACATGAAGCTTCTGGTACTAGAAAGCACATTCACTGGTACATATCTGTTCATTTCTCCAACTCGGTTATAAGTATTTGAGTTGCTCTCCTGGCAGGCACAATGCCTTTGTCTCTGGGACCCATCTCCTATCCCATGCTCCCCACACTTGCTCTTAGGAAGCATGTATTCACTTGCACAGGTCAGGAAAGAAAACAACCTGAAACATGGTAGGTGCTCCATTAACAGTTGTTGACTGATTCTGTGTGTAAGAGACTTGGCAGTGCATGAGTCTACAGTCCGCCTGCTTTAAGCTGGGCCTTCTGTGGGCAGCAGGGAGTTCATTCACTCATTCAACAGGTACTTAATGAGCACCACATATATGCGGCACTCTTCTAGGCAATGGTAACAACAATGAACAAAACAAAGCCTCTGTTTTTATAGAACTTACATTAGCATGAAACACAGAAACAGATACATAATATGTCACACGGGAATAAGTGCTATGAAGAAATATAAAACCTGTGAAGGGAGAGAGAGGGTGGGGCAGGAGCAGAGATCTCAAAGAAGCCAGGGAGTCCTGCTGAAGTGTGGGAGAAGGTTGCTGCAGCCAAGGAAAGCAGCCAGTGCAAAGGCCCTAAGAACGTGCTGGGGAATAGAACTGGGGGTACAAGCCCTTCTGCTCATGCACCAGGACTAAACTCAAATGGTAAATCGGACTCAGGCCAAGAGGGATGCCAAGTTTCTTCCCAGCCTCCCGGTGGTGCCCCCACCCAGCCCTGCACTGCCCAAAGGCTCCCCTTCCCTCCATTCTGGAAACACCTGACATCCAGGCAGGGCCCAGCGCCTGGCAGCCAGGATGATCCCCGACTGAGGAGCCTCCCCACGCTGCGAGGGCGCCCCCCGGTGGGCAGCGGGCGGTGCCTGGGGAGAGGGGAAAAAGTAAATCGCTGGGCTGGGAAAAACCTGCGAAGTGACTGAATGGCGCTGACACTTCACTGCACAGGGAGACACACAGGCCCATTCCCAGGGGGAACCACTGTGCCACAGGCACACCGGGGGCAGGCTTCCTGCCCAAAGTGCCCCCGAGCCAACTCCCCTTCCGTGTACCCAGGCCAACCTGCGCCCAACCCAAATATTCGTCCCCACGCGCAGATTTCGCTGCCAGCCCCCTTCTCAGAGATGCATCTGCCTTCGCGCCATGGAGTCCCCGACATCCCCAACCAACGGCGCTTGGGGGGCTCAACCTCCCCTGTGCCCGAGGCGCTCGGACGCGCGCCCTGCGGCTCCTGCCCGCCCCCTCTCGGACCCCAGCAGCACCGGTTTGCTGAGGGGGCGGGATGCAGAGGCACATTAGGAAAGGATTTAACGTCCGGTATTGGCGAGCTGGTATGAAAGGGAGAGGATGGCGTTTCTCTTTCCCCTCAACTTTCTGAAAGTGGCTCAGATCTACAAGCCCCAGTTCGGTGCTGTTTCCCCGCACTACTGAGGCCAGAGGGACTAAGGACAGAGCCCCGGCGCCCTCTCTTCTCGCCTGCACATCCCTCCAGGAATGAACGCTCAGCCGCAGCCCGCGTTCCCCCCAACCCCCATGCTTTCCTCTCCAGTGCTCACCCCGTGAGTCGCCCTCGCGGCGGGGCTGGGGGCGCGGCCCGGGGCCGCTGCAGGGTCCCGAAGCGCGGGAGAGCCGGAGAGGCCCGTGCCCGGGGTGCGGGCTGCTGCTGGCTCCAGGGGCTGCTTCTCCAGGTCTGCGCAGGTGGCCGGACTCGCCGCGGCTGCTGCGCTCGGGGTGGCCTCCTGGCCTCGGTCTCAGCGGGCCTCCTGGGGCTCCCCCAGCCGGGTTGGGCCCGTTCCGCCGGCGGCAAGCCCTGGACTGGCGCGTCCTGCTCGCGGAACAGACTGTACACCTTGGCTGCAGCCCCTGCGGGGTGGCTGCCCCTGGGGCGCCACAGTCTACTCGCGTCCCTGCCAGCCGGTTCGTAATGTCCCACCGGGTCCCTCTGAGCGTGACCCATGCCCACGAAGAGAGCCAGGGTGAGCGGCAGGAAGCGCCTCCAGGGGTCCCGCAGGGCGCGCCCGGGGCAGGAAGAGGTGGTCGGCGGCCTCATGGCGCCGGGGCCACTGGAGAGCAGTGCGCGCGGGACCAGTCGGGGGTTGGCAATAGGTTACCCCGGCCGCCCACGGGCTGCGCTCGGGTTCCCTCCTGGCTTCTCCTCGTGTGCGGGGCGCGGAGAAAGGCTGCGGGCCGGGCTCTCCCCAGGGCGAGGGCTGGACGGCAGAGCGGCCCGGGGCTGCGCGCTCTGCGCCTGGCGGCCGCGCTTGGTCTCCAGCTGGGCGCGCACCGCAGCTGCACCTTCGCGCGCTCTCCGTGTCGCCGGAGCCTTCCGAAGGGGAACTGGAACTGGAAGGTTTTTATTTTTGGAAACCTCTCCCTGTTTTTTCGTCTCTTTTATCCACACCATGCCCCCTCCTTGGAGGGACAGCTCAGCCCCCTCATTACGGGAGAGGGAGAGAGGAATTCAGCAACACCCACTTTGGCACCGGGAAGCGAGCGGGCGGCTAGGGGGTTTAACCCATGAGTAGCTGGGGGTGGCGCAGGGCTGACCCGAGGGCTAGTGCGGGAGATGCCGCCTGCAGGAACAGCGGCACTGGAGCCACCTTTCTCCTGTCCTGGGCAAGCTGGGCTGGAGACCTGTTCCGAGTTTATCTCCCGCCCCTGACCTCAGAGACAAACTTCGGTTTGGATGACCAAGGCTGCAGCCTCGAAGGTCTGAAGAAGGCCTGGAAAGGTACCAAGAACGGCGGAACAGAGACAGGTCCCTAGGGACCGACGTCCGGTCTCTTCGCTACTCACCCCGGCCACTAGGGGCGTTCGCCCGGGTGCAGGCTGGCGCTGGGACGCGGCGCGGGGGCTCTGGACCGCCGCCTGGGAGGGCGCGCGCCCTCTAGTGGAGTTGGCCGTGTCCTTGGCCATCCTGCAGCTTGGAGAGCGACCCGCTGCTACCAGCAGCCTTAGCTCCCTGTTCTTGTCCCCTTCCTGTTGAGTCAGCGTAGAGCCTGCTGGTGGATCCCAGAAAAAGTGTTCTCTTTTTCACGGAGGGTAGACCTGGAAGAGCTGGAATAAGATCATTCAGTAAGACAGCGTGTATCCAAGAGGTTAATGAAATCCTGGCTTCCTGCCTCAGTCTCAGAAGTCCATCCCTCCCTGAGGAATTTCACCCAAGGGGGATTTAATTTGCCATTGATTGATCCGGTGCTCACATCTTATGTTGGCAGTGAGGTGGCATGGGTGCAAGAATGCCAGTTGCCATCCATCTGAGTACCTCCAACAACATTCGCGCCCACGGCCCACTGTCTTAAAGCCTAAAGGCCTGACAACCATGGCTGCACATGGTGCATTTCTGCAGCCTACCGTTTCTTAGAGAGACAGAGCAGTCAGGAGGGCACCAGTGTGCAACTTCCCACACTGCACAAGGGACAGGCACAGCTACTATCTAATGTTGGAATACACCCTCAACTCCTGACCTTGGCCTACAAAGCCCTGCATGACTGGCCCCCATCTGATCTGTCTCACGTCTTGCGTGAACATTCACCACTGCATTGCAGCTGCATTGGCCTCCTCTCTGCTTCTTGTAAAAGCCACGTTAATGCCCACTTCCTGTCCCTGGAACACTCATCTCCTAGATGTTTACAGGACTAGCTCCTCATCACTTCTCCTCTCAGCTCAAACATCACCTCCTGGAGTGGCCATCCCTGACCCCCCTCCCTGCCAATCTAGAGCAGCCCTCCTACTCCCCAGTCACCACTTTCTAACACATCACCATTTTACTTTCATGGCCCTAATGACTAGATTAAATTATCTTATTTATTCCTTTACTTGTATAACTGGTTTATTGGATGGGCTGAACCTGAAAACATCAAGTCTTAAGGATAATCAGGAAACAGCTATATTTTCCTCCTCTCATTGCCTTCAACCATATTATGGTGAATTTCCTCTCCCCACCCTTAATCTCAGAGCCTTTGGCTTGCCCTTTCCGATCAGCCACAAGAATAGTTTCATTTCTATAATTAAGACCAATTTTCAGGCACTAAAATGTCTGGTCCTATCCAAATCAAATCCTTATCCAATTTAATCAATAGCAAATCCAATTCAATACTCCTCCCTGCCCCCCATGGGACTGTTTCCTGGCTAGAGATTCTGTAGTGGAGAGAGTGGCCTGTGGTCCGCTTTTCTGACCATCCTTTTCTGTGGTGGCTCCTCTTTGTTGGGGTCAGGGCAGAGGTAATAGAGGAAATGTGGCAAAGTTTTATGTGACAGGTGTCCTTGGCTGGCAGGTGCCACACGCTGACTCTTTCATGGGCACATTTGCGGATTCTTGGGAAGCTCCCTGCAAGACCTCCACCCTGCACTGCTATAGCAAAACACTCTCTGGCCAACCTCTTACAAATCCCCGTATCCTCTGTCCCTCATGGACTTTCCCACTCATGCCAGCAAACCAATGGTAAGTTGGCTGTTCCTCACCCTGCCACAGAAGCCACTCCAGCCATGCTCCACAGTCAGAATTCTCCAGACAGGAAGTGCCCACAAGTCTCTTCATTTATGTTCATCCCCGATTCCTAAAGACATATGTTGGGTTCTCCCAAGAACTTTCTTGCTGTGCTTTGGTACCTCGGGATGCTTCCAGCTTCCAGCAACTCAGCCAGCATCAGTGGAGGGAGAGTTGTGGGAAGTCATGCTACTTTCCTCTTCTTATAGGCCCCCCAAACTCTGCAACTGGTTCTCTTGGAGCCCCCTTTACTTGGTTTGCATGGGGGGGGGTACCCTCAGGGAAAACCTCTGCTCTGCCTACTAATGCAACAGTTTTCTACCTCAACACTTTCTTCAATCCCTTTCATTCATAGGCTGGTATTGAGGGATGTGGCTCTATAGTTGTTGAACCTGTTATGTTGTTAGCAAAGTGTGTAGCACTTGTCTTTGGAATGTGAGAATCTTTAGTCATTATTGGTCTGTCCTTGAGGCTTCAGCAAAAATTCAAGACCACAGGAAAAATCCTGTTCAACAACTGAAAAAACTCATTATTGCCTGACTTCCCAAGCTGCAATGGTAGCTCTAAAGGAACTGCTATCGCGTCTGCCTGGCTCACCACTGTTTCCCCAGAACCCAGAACAGTACTTGACTCTAAGAGACAGCCAAGAAATTTGGGTTCAATGGATGGCTAACTGAGTGAATGACAGAATAATCCCATGAAGTAGGGAGGCTGGTATCGTTAGAACCATTTTAAGAGAGAAATACTGAGTTCCTGGTGGTAGTTCCTGGTCCAAGTTCATGTGCTCACTGCCTTGAGGGATGGCCCTAAGGATCTCCTTGAATTCTGTGCCTTGTGTTTTGGGATGAATGCCACCTTGATTTCCAGAATGCTCAGTTCTCTCCCCGAGACATCGCTCCTTCGCAGCTACGGGGAAGCCCGAGCTCCACACGTCCTGTCCTTCCCCGTTATCCACCCAACTCTTCAGTTCCCGACTCCCTTCCTCTCCCCACTACCTGCCAGTTCCTTCAGGAGCACTCCTCTTCATCCCTCGGCACTCACCTCAGAACCCCATGAGCCTCCCAAGGCCAGAAACCTTGGCGTCATCTTCGTCCCTGAGCTATTTTTTCCTCCCGTGTGTCCAAGTCATTATTACTGCTCCGTCTCCTCCGTCTGCATTTCTGGAAGCCTGCCGCCCATTCAGCCTCTCACCGCTTGGCCCCAGCCAAAACCCTCAGGCAGACACGCTTCCCACTCCGCTAGGCGCCCCTCCTACTCCTTGGTGAATACAAATGGTCCCTTGGAAATTCCCACCCTGTTCCCCTGGGAGCCCACAGCCCTGTTAATCTACCCTAAAGACTGGCATCTCCTACTCCCCCATCCCAGCGCCACCTTCCTGTCTTGTCTCCCACTTACTGTCTATCACTCCCTTTCCCTGTAACTATTGGTATCTGTTGATGCAGCTCTTGGGAATCACCAATCCCATAAACACTTGAGGTTTTCCTTTCTTTTTTTAAGTTACCAAAATTTACAGAGTCTACTATGGTTCAAACACTGCATTAAGTATGCTATGTAAAGTGGCCATTTAACCAAATAAAGGAGGCACCATGATTTCCACCTACACAAAGAAGGAAACTGAGGCTGGGAAGAGCTACTGGCTTGCACAGTTGATAAGTTCCAGATGCAGGATTCATCTGAGCCCAAGCTTTTAAGACTGTACCATCTTGCCTTCCCCTTAGGCTTGTGACTCTGTGGCCATCCTCACATTGAAGTGGTATCTTTCCCAGCCACCTCTGCTGCTGTTGCCACCTAAGTATCTGGACTGCACATTCCCCAGTGCCCCCCTCCCTGTCTGTTAACCCACAACTCAAGTCCCTGGGGATGTGGAGTTACAAGAACTTTCTGTCCCCCTTCTACCCTCCCTGCCCAGTAAAAGAAGAGGGGCCGTTTCCAGCATGGCCCCTGACTCACTATGTGTCACTTCCTTACCCCTGATCCCAGCTTCCCCCCTAATGAGGCACAGAATGCTAAGCCTGCTCACCCACCTCTTGGGGAGGGAAATCACCTCTGGAAAGCCCTGCAGAGAGTCCCAAGGGCTTGATAAGAAGGCTCGGGGGAGGGGGGGTTTGCCATGACATGCACACCATGAGTGGGGATGGTAGCCTGCTGGACACCCAGGGCAACCTAATTGCTTTCCTATGTCTTTATGGAATCATGCTGGCAGCCAGAAAGCTACCAGAACCTGAACTAATTTGGTAAATAAGGACCAAAAAGCAAGGACTGCGTTTCTGCTCCCTTTGCTGAGACCCAGACTCCCAACAGAATTCCAGGGATTTTTCCTCCTTGGAAGTGACTGGACCTCCAGCCCTGAATTCCTCTCCCCAGGAGAGCTTGTTCCCCTGCTCAGAACAAATAACACATTTCCTGGTTAATCAGTGGGCAGGACAGCTGAGGAAGGTTGATTGGGCCCCAGCTTTCCAGATGGGAGCAACTCAGGGGCTGGGATGTCCCTGTCCAGACACTGGGCAGCTGGGACTCCCGCACTGTGCAGCCTCACCTCCAGTTTGGAAGATACAGGCTGTATGAAGAGGCCCCAGCTCCCTCCTGCGTGAGGTTTTCAAGGCCCACAGAGGCTGCCAAGACCCCTCCACCTCAGACACCGTGGCCTGGCATTGCCCCCAGAACTCACAGCCACCCTGCCCTGGGCAGCCTGTGCTGTCTCCTCCCATGAGCACGAATGTTTCTGTCTTCTGCAAACTGAGCTCAGTTCTCAGCTACGCTTGGCTTCTATTTTCTCATCTGAAGGTAGAGATAATGATGCTCTTCTTGCCACCCCCACTTTCGGGGCAGAGTAGATAACCAGCCCCATCTACCCTGTGATGGGAGGTGCTCAATTACTGCTACTCCATTTACCAGTGGATATCTTTTGAGTGCTTAAAATGTGCCAGGCACTGAGCTTAGTGTTTTGCAGACGTTTTCTCATTTAGTTCTCACAATAGTCTTATGAAGGAAGTACTATTATTTCACCATGTAGCAGATGAGGAAATGAAAGCTCAGGGAGGTAAGATTACCTGCCCACAATTGCTAAGCTAGTAAGTGGCTTCACTAGGATTCCCTCCCGGTTTCTCTGGTTCCAGACACTAACCCAGTGCTGGCTTCCAGGGGAGTATTTCTGCCAGCCTCTGACATAGAAGGGTTCACAGCTGTTTGTGGTGTGGTCAGGGGTGCTGATGGCACATAGAACTGCTGTCACGAGTTAGCCCACCAGGCACATCCCGCCCTCCTCCCACCTATTTACAGCTAGGGGTCCACAATGGGTCAAGGGCAGACAAAAATCATCCTCACGGTGAGCTTCAGTGGATCTGATTCCCACTCACCAAGAAGGAGGAAAGAGAAACCAAGCTTGCCCCACATCAAGTCCTTTTCAATCGCTGAGCAAGGCTCATCTCAACCCTCAGCTTTTCTCTTTGGACAAGAGAAGTGGCATAAACAGAACACCTATGTGGCCCTGTGTGGTAGGCACCGTAATCCCCATTTCACAAACCCAGAAGGGCGAAGGCTCTTGCTCAAGGTCATACAGCTAGGAGTCAAGCCAGTATTCAACGAAAACGTCTGACCAGCTCCAAGGTCCGTGCTGTTTTCACTATAGCACACTGTACTCGCTCCAGGATGTCCTGTAATGATGTGAAATGGGCAGCTCTTCAAATAGCTGATTTCACTTGTTTCCCTTCATTTCCAGTCCCTGATACAAGGGTGGGCTGATCTAAAGGTGGTTCTGTGCGTTTAGCTAAAGCTCAGACAACATTTCCTGCTTACCCGAGTGAATTTCTCCAGCCTCTGGCTGAAGTGGGATCTTCTAGAACTCCCGGGGGGGCTGAAGCATCACTTTGTCCCAAGCAGAGTCTTGAAGGCCTGAGCAGGAGAACAATGTGAGTGAGCAGCCCAAAGGCCTCCTTCTTTCCATCCCCCCCAGTAAGACCACAGGGGTTTTAGGGGCTCGCCTGGGGTGGGGGCTGCATGGATGGGATGGGATCGCACATTGTATTCCCCTTTCAGAATCTCCAGGGAGGAAGCCCTGTGGGCCAAAGGGCTGTGCACATCTGTCCTGGGTTCTGGAATGGCAGGCAGGGATTTCAGGACAAGGTGAGCAGGAAGCAACTTCCCTTGGCTGTCACTGGGGTCTCCCAGCCTGTCCCCACCTTGATTTCCTGCTGGGACCTAGTGACATCCCTCACGGCCCAAGGAATAGATGTTGTGAGGACAGAAACAGGGGCTGCACTAGGGTCTTTCCTAAAGTAAGCTCTTCCAGAGAGGCCTGTGAGCAACCTCCCATTACGCTTCCTTATCAAGGCAAAGACGGGGTGCCACCTTCTGCTGTCACCTCCTGACCTCCTTTTCCCCTGGGATCACATGTTGAGAATGAGGACACTCAATAAGGTTTTCCCTGCTGCCTCCCACTACCCTCTAGGACCCTGAGCCCTTAGGGACAGGCCCAGGCCCTAGCACTCCCCACGACAGGGCACAGACATCAGGCTGGGGGGGGGGGGGTAAGGTACAGCCCAGTCCCAGCCGATCTGCCATGACTCATTCCTTGTTTCCGTCCACTCTGGTCTGAGTGCCTTGGCCCAGGGGCCTCCAGGAGGTTGTAACACAGGCTGGCCCCTCGCCCATCGGGGCTCAGCAGACAAAAATTAAAGATCTCACTCCTCAGGAACTCACACAGACAGCAGAGGCATGCTCTGTGCTCTGCCTCACCAGACCAGACCTCAGGCTGGAGGAGAACGGAGACCAAGAGAGGAAGGAAAGGCATCTCCACACCTCCCCTTGCGCTGTATCCCCCACATCCAGCCATGAAGCCCTGCTCCCTACCCACTCCTCCTCAAGTCCTTGCCTGAAGACAGGGTACCGCTCCCAACACCTCCTCTCCCCACTGTTGCCTGGAGACAGCAGTAAAGGACATACAGATTTGAAAGCAACAATCGTACATTTTCTGGCAGCATTTAGGACAAGGTCAGATCACGGCAGGACGGCAGACCCTGGTTGTAGCCCACATGTGCCCCCAGGGTCTCCCTCCCTGATCATGCCCCTTCCGCTCCCAGGACCTGTTTTCCCATCCATAGAAAGAGAGGATTTTACTAGATGAACCCAAATTTGCTGTCAACACTAAGATTCTGATTTGACGAGCAGACAGACAAAGGATGAGTGTGGATCCAAGAACTACAGGAGGAACCTCCCTAAGAGATCAGCCAGTCCATTCCTTCAATTTACAGTGGAGGAAACTGAGGCCCAAAGGGCTTGTGCAAGGTCACATGACTGGTTATTTGGCAGCACCAGCATTGGAACCAGGGTCTTCTGACTCCCAGGCCTCTCATCTCTTTCTCTTTTAACTCCCCCAAGAAGCTGGGAGCTATTTGACCCTCTTGGCCAGGAAAGCCACGAGTGGCTGTGCATGTCAGCAGCAGGGCCTTAGAGCCTGGGAACGTCTCTGATGTGGTAGGTGCAAGTGCCAAAGCCGCTGGTGGAGAGGGATGGGGTTGGGGGCCAAGGAGGGTGTATTAGTGATAAGCTGTCAGCATTTCTCCTCTTCCAGTTGGCAAGAAGAAACAGAGAAGTGTCCATGATGACTGAGGGGAAACAGTCCCCATTTCTGATTGAGCTGTTGTTCCATGAAGTACTAGTTTCTGTCTATTTCTCTCTCTCTCTCTCTCTCTCTCTCTCTCTCTCTCTCTCTCTCTCTCTCTCTCACACACACACACACACACACACACTGTCCACACCTGCCTTGCTCATGAAACCTGCCTAGCTCATGAAACAGCCTGTCTCAAGATGTGCATTGATATGCTCAGGTGCACTATTTGGTGGGGCCTAGAATTCCTTTTGCTGCCTGAGATGCCGCTAAGCACCTGCCTGTTTGGCTGGGAACATGACGCCCTCATTCCACGTTTTTGGAGCACCTAATACGTGCCAGGCACTGCAGGTGGCTAGGATACCCTCACTGCCTGTGTGATGTGTTTCAGTGCAGGGATTAACACAGTCTTTGGGGCTCACTGAAGAACTGCCAACCATGCAGGGTCGGTTTTGGCTAGGGAGCATTTCTCAGAGAGTCCTTTCACTTGAATGTTGGAGGCTAAGGGAGTGTTCACCGTGTAGGGGTGGGGTGGGGGGGCATGCCAAGGAGAGGCACTGTACATGCAAAGGCATTGGTGTAAGACAAAATTGGGCTATTGTGGGGATAACAAGCAGTTTATGGAGCTGGAGTTTAGACAGGAACAGGGGTTATGTAAGGGGATAAGGCTGGAAGTGAAGGTTGCGGGCAATTTATGGAGGGCTTAGCTCTAGTCGGCTCCTTTTCTCAAAAAGATGGACCTGTTCCCTACATTTAAGCCACCAGCTGGCCTAGAAGGGGACAGATAATTTATCTGGAATTCTGAAAATTATGCCCTCCAGTCAATAGCAAGGAGATATTTGTGTGGGGAGGAAGTGCCATCAACCCACCCAAAGCCACTCGAAATAAACACCAATCAACATAAAGCCAGTGAGCTTGCCTTGCTTAAAAGCAATCCCCCAGCCCTGCTTCCAAGCAGTCTCTTCCTCCTTACCTGGCTCCCCTTTTATAGAACTTATGGAGCTGTTGATATGCAGCTCTGGCATGGTTTCTGGGCTCTTGCTGCCATGACCCACCAACCTACTGTCCCTTCTTTCCCAACCCTTTTTCAGGTATCTCCACTTCCCCTAATTCCTCGCTTGCTCTGGGCCAGGAGATTCAGTCCCCCAGTTAGGCTTCTGTCCCCAGTCTCGCTCAGACTTGGCCTCAGGTTCCTCTCCAATCCCACAAGCACATGTTGAGGTTACCTCACGCCTAAGTGTTATAATATACATATCCAAGCCCACCCACTCTGCTGCCTCCCTCATAGCTTGGCCCATAGATAGATAAGCCATATGTGTTTGACAGATAGCCTAGTGCATTTTAGCCACCATTTATTGAGCACCTCTTTGTCAGGCGTCAGTGTTGTCAAGAAGAATAAAGATTAGTTCCTATCCTCAAGGAACATCCAGTGTAGTAGGAAAGGCAGCAACACCTATCAGAGTAAGTGCTGGGATTGAGATAAGCCCAGGGTACACTGTAAACACAAGGACAGAGCATTCCATGATGGGAATATGGGACACTTGATCAGGGAAGATCCTAGAGAAGATGCTGAGTGGGGTCTCACCCTGGCAAAGGTGGAAAAGATGGTGAGAAGGAGGCATAGCAATGACTACCAAAGCCAAGTTTGCAAAAATCAAACCACACCAAGGTCTACTCCATTCCCTTTTCCAATGGGGTATGATCAGAGGAGTTTTACCAGGTATTTGAATGATAAATGAAATTAAAATGATATTTAATGTGGATAGGCTGGGAAAATGTAGAGCCCACAGTAATGCAGTTAGATATATGTATAGATGTTTAAACAGCAATGCCCCACACTGAAGACTGGATGGAGGTCATTGAGATCTCCATCATGAGACAGGGCTGGGATCTGTACAAGACTTCTCACAATTTGGATGAAGTCAGAGTATTTTTATCAAATTTTCACATGATAAGAAATAAATGATAAAACTGGATGGTAGAAGCAAGATATAAACTGATGTACATAAGTTGAGATTTAATAAAGATAAGTGAAAAAGTCTTGCATCTTGGTCCTAAAAAAGCAATAATTAAAGGACAAGGGATATTTGCTTTGATAGCAGTTCATGTGAAATGACCTTATTGGGGGGGGGGTGAAGTGACTTGTAAAAGGAGATCCTAGTTAACCACTGGTTTGAAATAAACTAACAACATAAACTTCTAAAAGGTCTAGTACCATCTTGAATAAAATCCAGGGCTCAGAGCCAGGAAGACAACAGTGTACTCCAAGCTATTAAGACACAATGGCAGTTTTGTGCTTGATTCCGCTCCCATATTTTAAATGGCTTATTAAAATCGTGATGCATGTCTGTGAGAAGGTGACCTGATGGAGAAAAATACAACCCAGGAGGAGCAATTGAGATACTGGAGAAGAGAAATCTTGGTGGAGGAGAGTCTGACAATCTTCAACTGTTGACAGGATTATCAGGTAAGAGAGGGGTTCAGTTGTTCTGTGTTTGCATTAGTCATAACGGGTTAATTGTAGTAACAACACCCAAACAGTAAGTTTATGTCTGCCCACATCAAGCAGGGCTCTGATCCACATGGTCATGCAGGGCCCAAGGAGCCTTCCATTGTGGAGCTCCAACGTAAGGATGCTTCTGCCTTCTCATTCAGCAAGTAGATGGATAGAGAATGAAAAATGTGGAGGATTGCATGCCTTTTTTAAGGGCAATGTCTGAAAGAGGCAAACATCACTATGTCCACATTCCATTGACCAGAACTCAGTCCCATGGCCATACCTTACAACAAGGGAGGCTGGAAAATGTCATCTGTGTGCCCAGAAGAAAAAGGCTGTGCGTGGGGCTTTAACATTCTGGACTTGGAAGAGAATGCCTTAGGAGTGAGAAGAGTTCAGGGTTTAGAATATCCACCCAAAGACTTGCACACACATAATGTAGACTTCATAGCATTATTCATAAAAACCAAAGGTTAGTTTTTGGCTAAATGTCCACTGACTGGTGAATGGATCAATAAAATCTGATATTTCCATACAATGAAATACAATTCAGCAATAAAAAGGAGTGAACTACCGATACATGCTACCACATGAATGAACCTCAACAACATTATACACAGTGAAAGAAGCCAGTCACGACATCACACATTCACTTATATGAAATATAAAAAGAGCAAAGCTGTAGAGATAGCAAATAAATTCAGGGACAGGGGTAGGAGCGGGGCAGGAAGAGTTAACAGTAAATGGGCACAGGAGATCTTATTAGGGTGATAAAGCTGTTCTAAAACAGATTTATGCACAATTTGGTAAATTTATTTAAACATAAATGAGTTGTACATTTGACAGTTGTGAATTATATGATATACAAAATATGTCTCAATAACATTTTTTTAGGTGATAAGGGTTTAGCACTTTGAGGTTGGGGAAAGGAGAATAATCCTGCAAAGAGAATGAGAAAGGAACACCCTAGTGGAAGGAGGGAGCAGCCCAGAATCCAAGGGAAAATTCTATCTCAGGAAGGAAAGTATGGCCAACTCTAGCCAAACTTACTGAGATGTCACTTAAGATGGAAAGTTAGAGGTATTGTCTCTGTCACAGTAGAGTTCAGTTTTGTTCCAGAGCCCGGGTCAGGAACACACACAAAAATCATGGGAACACAGATTTCCACTTACAGTAAATGCAACATTTGGGCTTGTCCGACACCAGGATAGATCCCATTTCTGAGTAATAAACCCCCTGATAGGGGAAGTGTTCAAAGACAGGATGGATGGGCATTGTAGAAAGGCTTTCCGCATGGGAGGAAGACCTCTAAGCAGTGTTTAAATCCATGAAAGGCCCAGGATTTTCCTACGATTTCATTCCCTCTCTTTGCCCAAGGTCTCCTCTCCACTCTTGGCCTTGAGCTCCTCATCTCAGACATGGAGAGCTGTCCTTTGGGAAGACAGAGTGGCTCTGCCTCCTAATACCCCAGGGACCTCACTCCTGTTGGGCAGGAGTCCTTCAGCCACTGAGGGCTCCCTTGAGTCGTGAGCTAGCTCAGGGATCGGCAGTCACACAGTGGAAGATTTTACCAAGGTCAGTACAGAGAACTGAGTAATCATGGGAGGCCAGGGGAAAACAAGCTGAAGGGCCAGAGAGACCGCATGAGAGAGCCAGTGCTCGTTTTTAAACATGTGCCTGAAAGCCAATCCTACAGCTGCCTTGTGTCTCTGCCTCACATTCCTTCCACATCCCATCCCCCCAGAGGTAAGAATGGGAAGGAGAAGATGCAAGGTGAAGTTCATGGTAACCCTGGGGATTCCTGGGACAGGAAAAGAAGATAAATCCACAATACAAGGAACATCCACATATCAACCGTCCCTTTTAAAAACAGACTATCATTTCATCTTTGAAAAGAGAAGAGAAGAAAAAGAAACACACAGGTATCTGCACATCTCCTAAGAGGCAAAGGGAGCTGGGGCCCCATCACGTGAGTTTAAGGAGACTTTAGGGCAGCTTTCTTAATTGGGGCTTTGTTTGTCTGATGCCACGTGTTAGTCACCCACCAAGAATGGCACTCATGGTGTGGAAATAAAAACCATAATTGAGAAGTTGGAAGAATCTTGTTTTCAAGGACTTGGAAAGCTGTGTGGGGCTTCTGCATGGCCCGAGTTGCCAATGGCCATGACCGTAGCTGCTGGCATTGCTCCAGCATGAGCTCTGGTTCCATTGCAAAGGAGAAGGAATCCTGAACAGCCTCCACAGTAGACCTGAAAAGCTATAGTGCTGCCTGGTCACGAGACAAACACTCCAGAGGCCGTTCACTGGTCTCAGCAAACATTTGTTGGGCATCTTCTATGCACCAGGCCCCCTCACAGAGCTTGCGGTCATTCATTCTGAGGTGTGAGGGCAACGGCCCCAAAGTTCCAAGGTATGCAGCAACCCAGGTGGGTAACAGAGCTAGGTGCATGCTTCTGAACCTGCCTCATGAGGTCAAACCCAACGGTCTGTCTTTCTTATCTCTGGACAAGAACCACAGCTGGGGGAGTGAAGAAAGAGAAGCAAGAGTTTGTGCTTTTCATTGTATAAATGATAATACTGGTATCAGGATTGTTGCACATCCAGCCACAACGGTCATCCCGTGTGACAAGTAACCAGAACAACTGTTCCTAATACCTTATCTTGTGGCGCAAAGAATCAGAACCAAGGCACCGAGTCCCCCTCCCAGCATGCGGGAGGGCTAAAGGAAGAGTGTAAGGGTGTACAATGCAAAGGTGGAGCCTCAGCAGGATCTCAGAGTCAAAGAGACCTCAGGGGGCATTTAACCTCTAGCCCTTCCACTCCCTCTCCATTCCCCCAACAATCATCAACATTGCTCCCACAGATTCCATTAGAGAGTGTTCCAGGTTTCACCTTCTCTGGTCTCCCCTTCCACATGCCCTGGCCCCGAGGGAGTCCCAGGCCCAGCAAGCTCATAGATGACCGTGTCCTCCATATCCACAGGCACAAGCCAGCTGGGAGCAGTAGCTTTAAAACCACAGATCACAGTAAAAAATACATCCACAACACAATTCACTACACAAGGGTACACATCTATAACTGGAGAAACCTATCCTTACATGCAATGTGTTCTCACATTTCCTATTACCCCTCTTCTATTTTTTAAAAATGCTGGTTGTGACTCACCACACTGATTTTACAGCCCATGAATGTATGTCAATGTTCATCTAGTCTAGAGTTACGGGCTCTGCCACTGGAGACCTGAAGAGGCCAGATACCTCAAGGCAAGTCAAAAGGGCAAGACATGAAGAAACGACAGGGGTGGTCAATGTATCTGCCCCAAGAAGAAAGGTCTTGAAACCCTTCAGCCCAGAGAAAAAGGAGGTAAAGGAAAATTTCACCAGGTCTTCATATAGGTTAAGGTGTTAGCTTTGTTTGTTTAATGTAGAAGACAGTGAGCATTTATTCTTTTTTTCAATGAGCATTTATTCTTCACACTTGTGGTGTGAAGCACTGTTGACAAAGACCGCAGTGGAAATTATTTCAGTTCAACATGAGATTTGTAGGTTAGTATTTGCAGGGAGAAAGAACAGCAAGAGATTTTACCATTAAAAAAGATTCATGTGACATTTCCTTCTGTTAAAGGCAAGGAAAGGGAAGGCAGTCATCCTTAAAAACTGATTAAATTCTTGTGGATCTAGGATGGTTTTAATGTTTTTTCCAGAAGACAAGGAACAGCTATGTGGCTTGAGGAAGTCCCATCCAGCCCTAGAAGTCATGACCTCTTTAGATCGTCCCAACAAAACCAGCCTATGGATTTTCATGCTGGCTCAGTGCTGGCTGTGGAAGCTTGAGCTAGATCCATGGGCTCTCCAAGCAGAAAGGCCTCCCCATTTCCAGACCCTGGAAAGAGGGCCAGGCCAGGGGCAGCCAGAGAGAGAGAGAGAGAGAATTCATGGGGGCAGGCGAGGGGAGAAGGGCTGCTCGCTCTGTGCCAAGTGCTCTAGACTGGTTAGGAAGCCCAGGGTGCTAGGGCAGGGGTACGGGAAAGGTCCCGCAGAGTAGGGCCATGAGCCCAGTGTTGGGCAGGAGACAGGTCTGGCTCCTGTTGTACCTGCACTAATGAACTGAAAGCAAGAGGAAATGGCCCAGCATTAGAAAGCCAGCAATGGAAGGCCCTTCTCATGCCAGCTGGACAGGAGAAGACCAAGCTGGGTGGAAAGAGGACCCATCCTGTGTCCACACCCTGGATTCTCAAGCAGAAGGCTGGACCTTCCAGGAGAAGGGACTTGGGCAATGAGGGCGGGTTGGCCAAGGCTGAAATGAGACCCTCTGGGAGAAAAGGGATTAGAAAGATGCCAAGGGACAATGGCAAGGGATGGCAGAGGTAACCTGCCAACCCTGGGAAGGGAAAGGATCCCAGGGGGTTGTCAGCTATAGTTGCAGGCCCTGAGGAGAGAATCTGCACAGAAGCAAAGGCTGGATGGTCTACTGAATTAAAGGGGGCAGGCAGAATCGATGAGGCCTCCCAGCCCTGCAGTGAGGCAGAAATGACCACAAGTATTCACAGACTGTAAACACCAAGAGGGACAGAGTTTGTCTGGGTCTGCAGGAACCTGGCTAGGCCTAGCAGGGGTAGGGCAGGGCCGAGACAGAGGCCTGAGCCGAGCCTGGCATTCTCTGAGACTCTCCTGAGACCCTAGAGGAAGGGTCACTGAGGGAGTCCCAGAGCCAGCTCTGAAAGCCCCACTAGAGACAGGAGCTGGACATAGCCCCAAACAGGTCACTCCCATAGGGGTCCAGGATCCTGGCATTTCTGTTTGTATCCTGGACATGGCGCTAGAAGTGTGGGGGAGCCAACTTTGCCTCTCAGCTCCACTGTGCAGCCCGGGCAGTTGGACAAATATTTATGGAGCATTCGCATTAACCGTTCAGGTGCAGGGTCTTAGGATCCCTCCCAGTGGCTTCCATAGGGACCCTCACCCGCACTCCATTTCTGGTACAGACACTTTCTACCAGAAGCAAAAGCCTGTGGGTCCAGTCTGGCATTCTGTGTGCATCTTGTTCAGCACTGGCTGCAGGTTAGAACCGAGGCTGTGACCAGGGACAAGTCATCTCCCATCTTGGGGCCTCAGTTTATCCACCTGTCTCATGAGGAAACTGGGCCTACTCCATATGCAGTAATTTTTTTTGGTTACAGCCCTTTACTCAGCCTGTGATTGCCATGGAAATAGCCCAAGTCAAAGGCGGGCCCAGCAGGCAGAGGCGTCACCCTCCAGCCTATGACTAAGGTGGTCTTTGTCCTTTTGTCTGCCCAGCATCCCTCCTGTATCTTATTCTGGTAACAGCATCTCTTTTCTCTTAGGGAACTGTCCTTCCATTTTCTAGATCATTCTGGTGGGGGGGCCAATTGCAATACCTGCCATATGGCACATGACCCAAACGGGCCAATCAGATTCTCTCCCAGGATTTGAACCCCCCACACTGTATATTAGAACCATCCAATGGCAGCTCCCAAAAAAGACATAGTCCAAGGAGTTCCTGGGGCTGAGAGCCCTGTCACTGCCTAGATTCCTGACTTTCTTGATAGCTTTCTGTTCAGTTCTTATTTCTGTTATGTTTGCTCCTAAAAATCTTTTTAGTAACCCCACTCTTTTTTCATGTACAGGTAGTCAGAGTCCTTGTTGTTGCTTGCAACCAAAGAATCCTAATTTATATACAAACTGACAGAGAGAAGCCGGGCCCTTCCTCTCTGCAGCCCTCCCTCCTTTGTGGTCCCAGGGCAAATTGGCTCAGCTTTCCAATAACACTCAGCTCAGGCAGGAGACAATGTGGGGTAGAGTCTGTTTGCTTAACAAGACTACAAACATCAAAACAAGCACATTTTATCCCAGATATAATTGGCTTAGGACCTTTCACACTGTAGGTGCTCAGTTGTACTGAATCAAGACCTTACAGCTTGAAGCAAGTAACTCCAGCGGGGACAAAACTTAATGAGTATCAGGGGATAATATGTGGAGGGCAGATATAAACAGCTACTGAGCAAGTCAGTGCTGGGACAAGGCAATTCCCAATGCATACAAGTGATGAGTGCTGGGAAGAAGTGGTCAGGGCTCATTTCAGGGTGTTTTGGGGAAAGCCCACTCTGTCCCCAAAATCATCCAGCTCTTCATGGATACTTCTAATTCCTGAAACAAGAGGCAAAGGCACTTACACATAGGGCTGGAAATGCAACTACCCAGAGGAGAGCCAGAAAATGTTTTCATTCACTCTCAAGTGTAAATGATGGGTGCAGACCCTTTCCTGACAGTAGATCTGCATAGGAGAAAAAGGGTTGGGAGCAGAAAGGTTTTCAGAGGCCCAGGAAGCCAGGGACCAGGGCAACTCTGGGAGTCTGGGTGGCAAGAACCCACGGGCTGGCTGGTTTTGGATGGTTGAAGCCAACTGCCTGTTGTGATCAGTAGCGACTCCACCCCAGAAACAAATTCCCCACAGAGAGAGTTTGATGAGAGTCCCTGGGGTCCTGTGCCCACTCTTTGTGGGAGGATGGGTGGGAGAAGCCCCAGGGCTGACAGCTCCACCAGGAATTCTTGAAATAGGAGAGGCGGAGTTTCCCAAAAGGAAAATTGAGTTTCTGTTACCCAAGGAAGAGAAAGGAGTGCTAGTCATATGAATACAGCAGATGTTCACTACACATGGCATTCAGTTTAGAGAGGAGGGACACGATGAAGGTAGGGTATGGGAATTTCCAGGACACTCCAGAATCTGCCATGGGGGCCAAGGCTCTTGCCCCAGCCCTGGATTGCATCTCCATTTTCCCCTATAAAAGCAAGCTCAGGGAAAGAAGGCTGTTTTTTCTGTTCTTGACAGCTCGATAGAATTGTCTCCTTAGCTTCCAGTCACGCTTGGCTCCTGCTAGAGTAATTACCACCCACCTGTTCTCCATGCAAGAATTCACAGCCAGTGGACACACATCTGGCCTGCAAAAGACATGCTTGGAAGTCTCCCAGGCTGCTTGGAACAGGCTGGGGACAGCATGGGGTCAGCCACCAATTCAAAGGCAAGGAAACAGCTGGCCTGAGAGCCGTAGTCACTGTGGCCTGAGTGGCTGCCTACCCTTCAACCCACAGGCAGCTTGATGGGAGTGGGACTGGCACGCCCTGGGATGAGCAAAACCCCTGGGACTCAGTACTGGGCCAGGCCCTCTTCCTCTAGAACATTGCTGTCCTCCCCACCCCCACCTGCTACTCCAGTGGTGGGGAGGGGCTGTTGCCCGCCTGTCTTGGGAGTCCTTCATTTTTCTTCCCATTACTGTCCACATCACTCACTTCTGAAGCACCCTGGGGCTGCCCTGGTTGAGAAGGGACCCAACCAGACACCCTACACTCCTCTCCACACACACATCGCTTGCCTTGTAGCCTGTGAGGCATCTGAGGAACCACAAGGCTTATTAGGACATAGCTTAAAAACCACTAATCAGGCCCTACTTGACATTTTCAGATGAGAAGAGTGAGACTTGACAGCCATCCACCCCCAGTGGCCTCTCTGTTAACTTTGGGCACCTAACTCATCTCCCTGGAGAGAAAACTGACAGGGTATGAACTGGAGGGGAGACAGCCACAAGAGCCAGCCCAGCATCTGGCATGGGAGATGTTTCCCTAGGATAGGATTTTGCCCCTTGTCTGCCCTAGGCCCTCAGTCTCCCCCCACCTCCTCCCACCCTGCTGGGAGAGTCCCTGACCCGCCTTGGCCCCTCTCCATCACTCATCCTGAGGCAGAGGAAGGCCGCTTGCCAGGATAGCAGATCCCACACAAGCTCCAGACTTAACATTCCTCTCTACCCGGGGGTCAGGGTCAAATGTGGGGTATTTTCCCAAGCCCTGGGGAATAGTTACAGCTACTGCCCCTGACTAGAAGGGCAGCTACCAGGGAAGGAAGGCTGGAGAGGAGAGCAGTCAGCTGGCTCTGGAAGCAGGACTGCAAAGGAAAGGGGCCCAGGGAGGAGGGGCCTGAAATAGATCACCAACCTCAGCCCCGGGAAGCAGAAACAGAAGCTGGAGATGGGAAGAGGCGGTGCATGGCAAAAGTCAGAGCTGAGGCTGAGATTTTCCTGCCCCAGCCCAGCTGGTCCTCATCCAAAACCCCTCTGGGTTAGGTGGGGTCTTGCCTCTCTGGAGACCCTACTGGCCTGTCTGCAGCTCCTGGGGCAGAAGCCAAAAGCAACCACCAGCCTGGAGACAGCAGCTGGGCCAAGAGTCCCCTTTGCAGTCCTGCAAGGGGACAAAGGCTAAGCAGGTGGGATTGGCGGGAAGGTTCTGAAGATGAAGGGAGAGGCAGAGGCACTTGCCCCTGGGCCAGATCAGGAGTAGCCGCTGAGAGAAAAGTCTCTTGGAGCCTGGAAGGTGGTTTCATCAGCCAAGGCTGGCTTGAGGCTAAACTGTGCCACAATAGTCTCCTTCCTTCTCACTCCTCCCTCCTGCCACTCCTCTGGCACGCTGCTCTGAGCATCAGGCAAGGAAGCAGGTGCCAGACACCTGAATTCAAGTTTTGGCCACTCCCCATTGCAGCTGTGTGACCTTCAGCAAAGATCTCAAGCTCTCTGAGACCCCACTTCTCCTTCTGTAAAAATGGGATAAGTATGACCTACCTTGTAAGACTATGGAAATGAATGAGAAAATCAAGGTAAAGATCTCAGTTAGCTCTTATTTAGTCAGTTGTGGATACTTCGAATTTTCAAGATGGAGTGCTTGATAAGTGGGGAGCTTCCAAAAATTTAAAACTCCATTTCCAAGCTAGAGGCTGGGCTGGACAGTGGGTGGTGTGGACCTGAGTCAGGGAAAGTTATTCTGTATTTTAAAAATAAAAATAAAAGGAAAGAGGGAAGTCAGATCTCACAACACATGTCAGCCCAGAGCCCCAGGCAGACAGCGTCTCCTTCGGAGGAAGGGCTGGTGTTTGCTCTGTTGCCCTCTGGCAGCCGCTTAGCTCCTGTTTTCCTCGTTAAGGGTGGCTGTAACCTGGCCTCCTTTACACTGCTGATACAAGGTCCAGGAACAATTCAGAGTCCCCAATACAGAGACATCAGCTGCTTTCAACATCATCTCCCAACTGGGTCAACAAGGTGGGGCTGAACTGCAGGGAGTCAGGGAGGACAGTGTCATGTCCGGATTGGAAGCCAGGACCCAGCGTCCTCACTGTGTGCCCAGTTATGCTAACCACCACGACACCATATAATAGAAAAACTAATATTTGTTGAGCATACACTATTTGCCAGGCCTTCTGCTAATGTGATTAGATTGAGGTTATCCATTTTTGGTAAGAAGACCACAGGAGCGATGCTGTAGCCGTCTCACTTTGTTATGACTGGGTACACGATGTGGGCTTGCCTTATTACTGGTGGTGTTAACCTTGATCACGTGGCTGCACTTGTGTGTCTGCCAGGTTTCTCCACTGTTTTTCTACTGTAAAATGACTACTGGCCTCCCCTTTGGAATTAATAAATATCTTGGTGTGCGGAGATTTTTTGAGACTATGCAAATATCCTGATTCTCCTCCAACTTTCCCCCACTGGTTTTAGCATCCATCACTGGTGGATCTTGCCTACAACAATTATTACTGTTGTGTTGGCCTGATGGTGATTTTTGTATTTCTCTCATTACAACTATATTTATTCATTGCAATTCTTTTGTAAAGAAGAGCTGTGCTGTCTTTCCCTCTTTTTTACAATTTTTACTTTTTTTACTTCAGTGGGGAGTCACGGCTATATATTTTATTCTATGAGTTATAATTTAATATTATAATTACTTGATTTTTGTTGTTCAAATTGCTCCACCCTTTGGGAGCTCCCACAGTTGGCTCCTGTGTCCTTCTGACCCCCCCCCCCCCTTTCCAAGCACTTCCTTATTTTCTGGCACCACGAGATATTCCAGTATCATCTTGTTCAGTAAATATTTTTGAATGACTGAATGGAAGAATAAAAAAAAAATGTGCTCAGCTTTTTTATGATTTCCCAACTAGGAAGGTTTCTACAATTCAATTTCCAGCTAGGAAGAGGAACAGGAAATGTTCTGATGCCCCACAGAACCTCCCACTTCGACTTCCCTGTGAAGGTCGAGGAAAGACAAAGGAAACAGTATCTATGGAATTTGTAGGCTGGGAAACTGATCTTCCCTAAGAGTCCAACTTATGGACTTTCCACATCTACCAAGCAGTCCGTTGGAGGGTTTAAGAGCACATGTGCTGGAGCCAGAAGCCTGGGTCTGAACCAGAGTTCTGTTACTTACTGTGAAACCTCCCTGTGCCTCAGTTTCCCCACCAGTAAAATGCAGGTGATAATAACAGCACCTGCCATGGAATTGAGTAGTGACTAAATTAGTTTAAATTGCTTAGGACAGTTAGTGGTACACGTAAACATTCAAGGGAGGAGAACAGCTATGCTGCTGCTACTTACCATGGGATTCGGGTCTTAGCCAATCCCATGCCCTCGCCACGGTGATGGGTTCGGGCCAGAACACACGACCCACCCAGCACCACCGGGGCTTTTGCACTGGGGCCCCTGGTAGGAACCTGGGAGCTCAGAGCTGAGGCATGAGAGGCCGGGCCTGAGAATAAGCCACCGCCACTGAGGGCTCAGTCAAGAGTGGAGGGGAAACAGCCCTGATGGCATTGTTCAAGCCCCCGCCTCAAGAATGGGCCTGGAGGAAACAAGATGGCGCCGAAGGTAACAGCTGCACCCGCCGCCTCCCGCAACCACATCAAAATTACAACTAAAACACAGAACCACCGTCACTCAGAGCCTCCTGAAGTCTGGCTGAACAGAAGCCCCACAACCAGGGGACTGAAGCAGCACCGAGACCGGGAGGAGGGGCGGAGACGCAGGCGGATCGGGGCTGAATCCCCGAGATGCTGCCACAAGCCCACATCCGGTGCCGCGGGGTAAACCCAGGAGGGACATCTCGGCGGTGGGGGTTTCCCAGAGCAGTGAGGGGTCCCAGCCCCACAGCAGGCCCCCAGCCCAGGGCTCCAGGGCCTGGAACAGAAGTCCCACAACTTCAGGCTGTGAAACCAGCGGGGACTGTCCCTGAGGGTCACGGAGGCTGCAGCCCCAGCAGCTCCTCTAAAGGGCCCGGCACGGACTCACTCGGACCCGCTCCCTCTGAGCCCAGCTCCGGGCAGCAGCCTGAAAGGACCTGGGACACTTGGGGAGGAGCTAACCTGCCTGGAATCCGGGCGAGAGCTGGAGGGGCGGCTTCCTCCCAGGCAGAAGGGCTGGCAGAGGCCGTTGCTCCTTTGGCGAGTCCTCCCCGCACACAGCCCGCAGGCAGGCAGGCGCCATATTTGAATCTCCAGCACCTGACTCACACCTTTGGCCCCGCCCCGTGATGCCCGGAGGCCCCGCCCCCCCACCTGCAGCTCATCCAGGCCATTTCCAGGGGCTTTTCTGTGCAAGTGGCCTCTCAAGCCTCATGCTTAGGACTTTCCTAAAATCTCTCAAACAAGCAGCAGTGGGCCCCATACGGCTTGATAAGTGGCCCCAGGCCTGGCACTAGTGGCAGCCTGCATTGGCTCATAGCTTGGCCTCTCCTGGGCACGCCAAGCCCAGCACAAGTAGCAGCCAACTATGGTTTGCTGAGTAACTCATGCTGGGTGGCCCTGGGCAAGGCACTGGCACAGGCTGACTTTGCATCCCCCAGGAGGCCCCAGAGACAGTGCACCTGGTGGTCAGATTCGACCATGCTGGATTACAACCCTACCACATCCACGAGTGACACTCAAGGGGCGCACTTGGTGAACACCAAAGCTCCACTGAAGTAAAGCCTTCCCCATAGGGGTGTCTCCAGCACAGCAGCTCTTTGGCTGTAGTTGCAGCTGGTCCTCACAGCCTATTGGCCTGGGGCTCAATTCCTCCCGGTAACACCAACAGCAACCAAGGCTCAACTACAACAGGACAGTGCACACAGCCCACACAGGGGAGCACCTGGAAGGCCCAGCTCAGCTGACTGGGGAGGCTGAGCCACTGGACCCTACAGGACACCTACTACACAAAGCCACTCTATCAATTCCAGGAGACATAGCAGCTTACCTAATACATAGAAACACACACCTGGAAGCAGCCAAAATGTGGAGGCAAAGAAACCTGTCACAAAGGAAAGAACAGAAGAAACCTCTAGGGGAGGAACTAAATGAAATAGATCCAAGCAATCTAACAGGTACAAAGTTCAGAATTTTGTTTATAAGGATGCTCAACCATATTAGTAAGAGTATTACAAAAACAACTAAGAAAATCGATGACATAATAAAGTACCAATTTGAAATGAAGACTACACGAACTAAAATGAAGAATAATTTACAGGGAATCAACAGTAGAGTAGAAGATGCTAAGAATCAAGTCAGCAATTTGGAACATGAGGAAACAAAAAACACCCAACCAGAAGAGCAAAAAGAAAAAAGAATCCACAAATATGAAGATAGTATAAGGAGCCTCTGGGACAGCTTCAAAAGGCCCAACATTCATATTATTGGGGTGCCAGAAGGACAGGAAAGAGGGTAAGAAATCAAAAACCTATTTGAAAAAATAATTACAGAAAACTTCCCCTACCTGGGGAAAGAAATAGACTTACAAGTCCAGGAAGCACAGAGGGTCCCAAATAAGAGGAACCCAAAGAGGCCCACAGCAAGACACATCATAATTAAAATGCCAAAGGTTAAAGACAAAGAGAGAATCTTAAAAGCAGCAAGAGTAAAACAGTTAGTTACCTGCATTCTGATTTCTCAACAGAAACTTTGCAGGCCAGAAGGGAGTGGCAAGAAATATTCAAAGTGATGAAAAACATGGAACTACAACCAAGATTGCTCTACCCAGCAAAGCTATCATTTAGAACTGAAAGTCAGATAAGGAGCTTCATAGATAAGAAAAAACTAAAGGAGTTCATCTCCACCAGACCAGTACTACAGGAAATGTTGAAGGGTCTTCTTTAAGAAGCTAATGAACAAAAGAATCTGACAAACTAAATAGATCCAGAGACACTGACGCATGCAACAGACTATCATATTTCAGAGGGAAAGGGGGTAGAGGGTGGGAAGAGATTAACCAAAGAAGTTATATGCATATATGCATAACCCATGGACACAGTCAATAACGGGGTGAAGGCCTGGGAGGGGGTGGGAGCGAGGTGGAGGGGGTCAATTGGGGGAAAAATGGGAAACCTGTAATACTTTCAACAATAAAGATTAAAAAAAAAAAAAAGAATGGGCCTGAAATCTGTCCAATTATGGACTTTTCAGTTACACAAGCCAATAAATTCCCAAAAGACTGAGAGAGTCTTAAGCTTACTGCAGTCCCTCAGAAAGCTGACATCTGAGCAGGAAGCTGGTTGCTGCTGTTCTGAGCCCCTGCTCTTGCTCTGAGCACTTCTTGGTTTCCTGTCTTGTCCCCAAGTGTAACCCATCACACACAAGTGTGTCACCGCTCCATCCTGCTTTCCACCTCTGGCCCACCCACCCCTGATTCCTTCCTGAGGAGAACCCTGCCCAAGGACAAAGATCAGCCCCCACCTCCCATTTTCCAGAGCTGGATCTCTCCCTCCTGCTCACCTTACACCCCCACCAACGCTAATGCCCAAGCCTCTCCTTCACAGGCAAGCCTGGCTGAACTCCCAGGAGAACCCTGCCCAAGGGCAAAGATCAGCCCCCATCTCCCATTTTCCAGAGTTGGAGCCTCTCCCTCCTGCTCACCTTGCCCCCCCCCAACTCTAATGCCCAAGCCTCTCCTTCACAGGCAAGCCTGGCTGAACTCCCAGCCCTCAGTCTTGCCTTTTGTTGCCCGGCCTCTTCCTGTCCAGCAGGACTGAGGGACTCTGCTCAGTCCCTGGTGGCCAGCAGAAGCAAGCCATCCCAACCTTATAAGTCACACTGAAGCTTGCACCCTAGAAGGCCTCCCTTTTATTTCCTAATTTCCCATCCCTAGGGTCTTCCTGTAACTCTAGGCCTGGGCAGCTTCAGGGCTTACTCAAGGATGTTCGAGTTCTCCTACCTCTATGTCCTGGTAAAAGTCATATCCTAGGGGCAGATCAGGGGAACCCAAACTTCCACTCCCTTGGAGAAGATTTTCATCTCCCTTTGCTGTATTCTAGAGAATCTACTGTCTAAATTACTCCGTCAGTTACACTGACTTGTGCCATTTCTTGTGCTGACCTCTAACCCACCGACTCTTGTGTTAACTTTCACTCGGTATGAGATTTGCGTCTTTGACAAACTGGTGTCTTAGCTCTGGCTGCCATAAGAAAATACCACAGGCTGGGTGGCTTACACAATGTAAATTTATTTCTCACCGTCTGGGAGCTGGGAAGTCCAAGATCAAGGGGCAGGCAGATTCAGTGTATGGTGAGAGCTCTCTTCCTGGTTTGGGGATGGCCACCTTCTTGCTGGGTCCTTACATGGCAAAGGGAGAGAGAGAACTCTGGTTTCTTCCTCTTCTTATCAGGACACTAATCCCATCATGGGACCTTCACCTTTATGACCTTACCTAAACCTCATAACCTCTCAAACCCCTCCTCCAAACACCATCACACTGGGATTGGGGCTTCAACATTTGAATGTGTGGGGACAAAAACATTCAGACCACAGCAACTGGACTGTAAGCCTAGCACAGTGCTCAATAAACACTGAATAAAGAAATCAGTGGTTGAATAATTATTGAATGAATGGTGAAATGAATGAGTAAATGAGTGAGTAAATGAATTGATTAATAAGGAAAGGCAGTAATAGGCCTGGGGTGGAGTGGCAGAAGGGTCAAAAAGTCCAAGGGACTGGGGGTGGGCACAGGGAGGGGAGGAGCAGAGAAAGGAAGCCATCAGGAGGATGGGCAGCTAAGTGTCATGATGACAGGAGGGGGACCCGTGCCATCAGATCTCTCAGCCTTGTGTTTACATAAAAAAATAAAACTGGGGCTTGGGCCTGGGCTTTTTTACAGAGCTCATTTATTAGCTTTTAAAAACCTCTTTTTTGGACATTGTGCAGCTTGCTTGGATGTGGTCAGTCTTAATGGCTGGAGGCTCTGTGCTGGTGTGTCCCACCCTGGATGCAGGAAGAACAAACTGGCCATGTCATCAGAAAACGAGGTGCAGCCTCAGGGGAATGGCTTGGGAGGTCAGTGGACTTGGGGTGCCTCCCGATATCCCTTAGGCAAGGATTCCAAGGCCTGTCCAGGTCAGAGACAGGGGGTCAGTACCTTCCCTCCAAAGGCTCCCCTTCTACACCCTCTGCCACCAACCGCCCGTCCCTGGTGCCACAATGGCACTGCAGGGGCCTGCAGGGCCCCACACAACCCAAGAGAACCGCAGATGTCTGCGTGGATTTGCAGCTACGAATGAAAAGCCAAGGTTTGTTTTGAATGGACTGTGGCTCTGGAGAGAAAGCCTGGGGATGCAAATCCGCCATGAGTGGGATCCAGATGGGAAGCAGATGTGGACTGTTGGAAGTCCCTTCTCCAGAGCCTAAGGCCCACCTTAGAGAATTCCTCCCTTTCCCTGCAGAAGCCTGAAGGGCAAGGCTGCACTTGGACCCCATGGGAGCCTCAGCTCAGGGCCGTCTGCTCAGCTGTCTCCTCTTCTCTTTTCTTTCCTTTGCATTTCTCTTTCTCTTGCACTCCTCTAGGATATAGCTGTTCTCTGCTCTCTCTCTGTCTTCCAGTCTCTGTTTCTCTCACTCCGTCTCTTTGTCCTTATGGCAATGCCTGTCTTGCTCTGTCTCTTGCTCCCAGACAGTCTCTGACTCCATGTCTGTCCTCAGTCTCTGGCTCACACTCCCTCCCTCTCCCTGGCTGCTTCCCAAGGCCAGTGCCCTACCCGCCATGCTTGGATAAGTCTGCCAATCAGCTTGAGCTCCTGGGGCGAGGGACAGGAAGAGCAGGCTGAGGGCAGACAGCAGCCCCGGGTCCGTGAAGGAAGGAGATTTTAAGCCAGAGAGGCCTGGCCAGGCCAAGGCCAAGAATTTCTCACTTAGCCACAGGGCTGGATATTTAGTCTGGGTTGGGGAGGCAGGTGGCACCCAGCCTGGAGCTCCCGAGCCTGCAGGAGCAGCTCCGCCACAGCCCCTCTCCAGCTTGAGGTCCCCTTCAGTGTGACATTTCTCTCCCTGTGTGTCCTGGCCTTGACCCTGCTCACTCCGGCACCAGGAAGAGGCAGTTGGGCACCACAATCACGGTTTCTCCCAAGGACACAAGCCCAGGTGAAGAGCAGGCAGGACCGGATGGCGTGTTTTGCATCCCCCACTGCTTTTCCGAGAACTGGGAGCAGCCCATCCCTTTTAACCCCTGCCAGGCCTCAGACAGTCTCCAAAGGCAAAAGTGCTTTTTCTTTGGCTTGTGTACAGTCTAAATACTTCACCCAATTGATATGGACTCCACATCCAGTGGTCTTATTTTAATTTATGGGTCTGTCCACAACCCTTTGAGGTCTCAGGCTGGACCTCGGGGCCATTAGTGGCACATTCCAGAGGCCACTAGTGACCTCACACATTAACTTTAATCTTATGTACAAGCTGTGAATGCTATACAACTCTGGGGGGGGAACCTGAGGGACACATTGAAACACATCCCAAAATAGGCTGTTGTCATTCCCAGGAGACTGGAATCGTTTAGAGGGCAATTTCACAAATGTTTCTGCAGATGTGAATGAAGATGCCGTCAGAATACAGCTGGGGCCTGTCTCCCCAGCACTCTCCAAGTCTGCCCAGGGCTACCTTCTCCCCCCAGCATGCATTTGTTCAAGGATCCAGGTGCACCCTGTAGTCCTTGGCACCACTACAGTGCCATAGCATGAGGTGTGGTCCCCGGAGACATGGCATGTAGTGTGGTGGCCGAGCCGTTGGTTCTGGAATCCTTCACGCATTGAGCACCTATTATGTGCCGACATTGTGCTAGACAGTGGGTGTGAGTGGTGAGCAAACCAGACAGGGTACCTTGGCTCATGAAGAAAGCAAACAGGGTGGCGAGGCCTGTGGTGATAGTCAGGGAGGACCTGGGAGAACACGTTGCGGGTGGAGCAGATCACAGCAGCTGTCTCTGAAATTCAGTTGCTTCCTCCATGAAACGGGGGCAATAACAGGGCTGTTTTGAAGGTTCAATGAGATAATCAAGTAGCCAGTAGTGATAACAACCCATGAATAAGGGCATGGAGCTAAGCAGTTAGCAGCACACAGGGCATGGGTGTAGCCGATGCTGTCAGCACTCTACCCACACGTCTTCGGGTTCCTGTATCATTTCAGGACACTCCTGCCAGCGCCTGTCCCCAGCTGCTGGAACCTACTTTGGCCACCTGCATGGAGGTCAGGGAAGTATATGGGGAGTTACTATCCTCAGCCCCTATAGGCAGAGCCTAACCAACAGTTTTGTATGGGGGGGCTATAAACACCTCCATGTCCCAAGCTCCCTGCACACTGAGCCACTTCCCTCTGAGACCTCTTGCTTGACATTGCATCCCCGCTTGGCCTCCTTCTCTTCCAGGTCCCCTCCCCCGCTCCTGGGAAGATTCCTAAGAAATCATCATGTTCACATCATCTTTGTCGCAGGGTCTGTTTCTGGGGAACACAACTTAAGACACTGGGAAACGCCAAGTAAACATTAGGAAGAGTCTCCTAAACTGTGTGACCCAGTCTTCCTGCCTCTGGCCAAGGCAGGTCCTCCCAAGTTCCCAAGGAATCAGTCACAGCAGCTTTCTATCTTTGCACCCTGTGTTTGAACATGGCAATGGCCACTGCCATGGGAAGCAGGCAGGATGCTCCTGGCTTGTAGCTCTTTGCCCTCAATTCAGGAAACCGAGCCATTGGCTTCAGGACTCTTAGTGTGTCCCCCCGGGACCTGCACGCAGTGCCAAAAGATGGCACAAAACTCATATTTAAGTATTATTGCCATCTTTCTCTATTCTTGGGAACCCCAAATGGTTATCCTGGCATTAATCCTTTATTGTCCCTCTTCCCACAGCCCATCAGAGGAGAAATGGCAGACCTACACGGGCCAGAGACTCACAGCGGCTAGCAGGGGCGGGTCCAGAGGCTGGTCTGCATGATTTTCCTGGACTTTGTGATGTTTGTGGTTTTTAAAAATTTACCTAATCCTCACCTGAGGACATGCTTGGAGAAAGGAAGAGGGAGAGAAAGAGAAAGGGAAACAACACGAGAGAGGAACATTGATCAGTTGCCTTCTGGACTCTCCCTGACCGGCGAGCAGGCCTGCGACCCAGGCGCGCGCCCTGACTGGGCACTGACGCAGCAACACTGCAGTGCACGGACGAAGCTCAGCCCACTGAGCCACTCCGGCCAGGCATTTTTGCTAGCTTTTTAAAATTTTGTGACTTGTGAAGGGGTTTCTTACTCCAAATAAATATTCTCCTTCACAGCTAATTTTGTATTCTTTTTCTTAAAGCACGCTCGCCAGATTTTATAAGCTTTAGACAACAGAAAACCTCAATATGTTCTGACCATCTGATGGGAGGAAGAATTTTTCACAGATCAGCTTTGGGCTCTGTGCAGCTCAGCCCTTGTTTCTCTTCTCATACCTGCATACTTCTGGTGCTAGTAGTGACGAGGCTCTAGCCCTGCACCTGTCACCACATCAGGTGAATACCCACAGTGAGCGGTGGTAATATTCCAGAAAGCTATTCCTAACCAGATCACCTAGCAATCAATGTATCACACAACATAAATGTATTACATATAATCCGACTGAGTGTTTTCCCAACATAACCAAATGAATATATGACAGTAAACTCAAATGAATATATTCCCAACTCAAATTTCCTTAGTCACCCCCAAATGCTACAGCCACCTCCCCCCCTGACATGGAAGAAGGTGTAACAGAAGAGAAATTGGGTGGAGACAGTGGACTGAACCTGCAGGAGACATCAGTATTCATAAACCCAATCACTCCTCTTCTTGTGCATTTTCTTGATTTAATTTACCCTCTTAGTTTTTAAACCAAAATTTCTTCTGAGAAAATTCCAGGCTCATCTTTGCTGAATAGAAAAAGGGCAAAGGGATTTAGCTCCACCCAGGCCAGGTCAGTTGTAGGGATCAGATCAACCCAAGGGGTAGGCATGGCGGGGACAGAGCTTCAGCGGTGCCAGAGCCTCACGTGAGCCAGTGGAAGGGGGAAGTCAATGCCAGCATATATAGGAGGCTCTGTGATTTACAAAACGTCTTTCACATCCATTATCTCACTTGAGCTCCACACTCTCTCTGGGAGGTACATTGTGTAGGTGTTAGAATCAATCTTTTCTAGGTAAGAGAGATTAAGCAATTTACCCAAGTGTTTTCAACTAACAAGTAGCAAGGTCAGGATTTGAATCCAGGTCTTCCAAATTCAAATCCATAACAAAGCCAAAGACAGCTGTATCTGGGTTTACCATTATTACCAATAATAATACTACCTACCTTGTTTTTTTAGGCTTAATATGTGTCAGACTGTGCTGGTACTTTTCACGAATTCTCTTATTTAATCCTCACATCCTCTGACATGAGCTGGGTTTGAAGGATGGGGGGGTTGGGCAGATCGAGATGGGCAGCAGTCCTCGGAGTGCACAACGTAAGCAAAGGCTCAAAGGCAGGACGAGGGAGCTCATTCAGCCACTTTCGCCACACCTGCACTGTTGCTGTCCTTGGGCCCCTAGTCAGGTAGGCCTCTGGGACCCCTCACCAGCACACTCTTCTCTCTTAGTGGAAAGGGGCTACTCCCACCTAAAGTGAGCTCTGACGTAGCCCCTGGCAGCAGCAGCTGGAAGAGGCCCCCAGCCTGCAACTACCCATATGGTTGCTGCTCTGTAAGGCCTGCCAGGGGGAGCTGGTATGTCACTGAGTCTCCCAACTTTCCAGCCAAGTGATGGGCTTGGCTCCCAACCCTCAGCTTTGAAGTTTAATGGGGCTCCTGGCAGCCCGGGCCTTGGCCAGCTCTGCCCTTTAGCTCCCCTTCCATTCCCCACCAGGGGCTTGGAGTCCTGGCAACTCCCTACATTAGTTGCCTCCCCGAGCCTATTAGGGTCAGGAGGTGAAGGGGGGGTAGAAAGCATAGGCTCTCCCTCGACAGTACAGCAGAAGCCTCAGGAGGCACAGGATGGTGGGACTGGATGGAGAAGTGCCTGCCAGACTGGCTTCCTGTGGTCCCAGAAGTCAGAGGCCCCCAGTCTTTCTCTGGCTTGGGTGATGAACAGGACACTAACAGTTCTCTCACCAATGTGCTCTGGATTTGACTTCCTGCCCCGAACCTCCCCCGCCTTTGAGCTTGTCTGACATCCTGACACCTAGACCCATCACTGGACATATAACCTTGGACAAGTTACTTTTCCGTGCCTCTGTTTCCTCATCTGTAAAATGGGAATAGTCATTGTCTTTACCTTGTAGGTTGAAGAGTAAATGAGGTCACACAGACAGGGCTTAGAACAGGGCATGGTGCCGAGGTACATGTTGGCCATTGTTATTACAAGAGTTCTGAGATTGTTCCCTTGGGCTCCTTGGTGTTTCCCTTGGGGGGTTTCAGTCACTTAAAATGGATTGAGATTTCAGGGCAAGTGCTAGAGAAACTTCAAAATTCCTCCTCGTGAGGCCTTTTCCCTTTTTAAAATTTATTGATTTGAGAGAGAGATCGATTGATATGTTACTTATTTATGCATTCATTGGTTGGTTCTTGTATGTGCCCTGACTGAGGATCGAACCCACAACCTTGGCTAATTGGGACAATGCTCTAACCAACTGAGCTATCCGGCCAAGGCCTAGTGAGACGTTTGAGGCTGGCTTGTTTTTTCCCTCCTGCCACTGCCAGTCCCAGGCTAGCTTCCCCACTCCGGCTCGGTCTGTTTCAGCTTAGACACAGCTGCTAGCCGGAGGAGAGGTGTTTAATACCTCATTAGCACCTCCCCACTGCTTGTTGTGGGCACTAATCACTTCAGTTTGCTCCCTTTGGAGTGACTCTGAGCTGCCTTTGAAAAGTAGACCATGGGATGGCCGGGAGACTTCCCCAGCTGGTCCCAATTCTCTCCCTAGGCTGCGCCCTTTACCCAGAAAGTGAAACAATTTACTGCTTAGATTTTGGTGATACATATGCACATTAAAAAAAAAAAAAATAGATCATACCCTTAATCCTTCTGCAGCACCTGAAATAAAATCTTTAAGCAGCTTTTCCAAGAGCCTTCCTACCCCTTTTCTTCCTCAACCCACACCTGCAGACCTGCCCCTCGCCCTTGCCACCCACGGTTTGGTACAGGAATCAGGGAGAAGGCAAGGGCCCAAATCTGAAGCAGATGTTTGGGACGGTGAGTGAGCTTGGGGTGGAGACAATAGGAAGGATGTGGACCCTGCGAGAACTGCTTGTTGCTCTGACCCACTGCCAAGGCTGAGAAAAATAGAGTAACTGTTCCTGGTTAAATACCCAGCTTTTACTCGTGCCAAACTTTCCTGGGCCTCGGTCCTCGGAGTCTCTGGCTCTGTTTCCACAGTTCTCCGTATCCTTGTGCCAACCACTATCTTGGCCCATTTTTCCCACCACGCCAAGCCCCTAAGCTCAGCCTGACCCCCAAAAGTCAGGATTAGAGTTTTGCTTTGCTTTTTGTCCTCTCAGAGTTAATCCACAGTGACATTTTTGGAGCCCAAACTCAAGATAAGGTCTGACAAAGAGTCTTGCGCTGCTTCCGAGTGTGAGAGTCTATAAGACATAGCCTGGATGCCCCAACAATAGACTTTTCAAGGTGTAGAGGAATCAGAAGTCAGAACTGTTGAAACCAGAGCCATTGTGGGACAGGCAGGTGTGTGGCTGCCATACCCACACCCACATTCAGACATTTCCAGAGCTACACACATGAGCCTGCCAGGATCCAACGTGTCTGCCTATCCTGATGGGGACAGCAAGTGTCAGGTCTACAGGAAAAACCCAAGTTTAATTCTATTGCCTTGACTTTTTGAGGAGACACAGGCTGGCACCATTACAAACAAGGTGTCAGAGAAGAAACCCCTCTGGGAAAGAAAGCCTGAAGTTTTTCCTAAAGACAGTGGCCTGACCCAAGACCCATCCAGCTGTGATCCAGCTCAGAAGCTTGGAGAATCAACGTCAAGATCAGCCCCAACCCAGAGAAGAACAGGCATCAGCTGCAGCACACTACAAAGGGATGACCAAGGACTCCAATCTCCTGGGTTTGATTAACATCGAGGGAAGTTGGAGTGAAGCTCAGTGTTTCCACCCACATTGGTCACAACCAACCAACTTCATGGCTGTTTGTGAAGTGGACTTGCCTCTTCATGCCTCTGGTTCATTAGAAATGGCGTTACTTTGTCTTTCCTCTGCCACCCCCTGGTCATCTGACCATAGTACAAATCCTTCTGATTGTTGTTAGTGTTGGAGGTACTTCCCTCTCCCCATCCACTCAAGATTTTAATTTCATTCACCGAGCTGCAGGCTGCTGGCCAGTCCCTGCTGCCAAAGTCAACACCTCAGGGCTGCTTTGTCTGGGAGAGTAGGTAAAAGGGAGAGTGGGTCCTAAGACCATGGAGTTTCCTTTCCCAGGACCTGTTCAGGTGATGGCATATTTATGGCACAATAAGGGGCTTGCTCCTTGGGTCTCTTGGTTTAAAATTCATCTTTGCAAGGGTTCTTGCTTCTCTGAAAATCAATAGGGAGAGTAATTTCCTTTCCTTTGTACATGTGTAAGGAGCTAGACAAATTTTACTTGCAGCTGTTACTCTGTACTATGGAAAGTCTCCAAATGCATAAACAGAAATGTTCCCCCCCTCCCCAATTAAACAGGAATGAGAGAAATTATGGGAGTGGGTGGCGATGGGTTTGGGCACTCAAGCTTTGGGGGAAGAAAGCCCTAAGGAAGATAGATTGTTTATATATGTCTCCCCCAAGAAGACTGTGAGCTGCTCAGAGGCAGGGACCACATTCTATCTTGTGTGTCTCTAGCTCCCTGCACAGTGCCCGATACACAGGAACTGTCTGCTGAAATGCGGAGATGCAAAGAACTGAAGGGAAAAGGGAGGCCACAAACTCAGGGATGGAACAGAAACATCACATTTTCTTTTCTTTGTTTTGGCGGTGTGGCTGGGAGAGGTACATTATAAGAAATGAAATGACAACTTGGAGTAGGATTAGACCTACTAGCACAAAATGATGACACACACATAATTTCCTCTTACACAATAACACAACATTTTGTTTTCAACAAACATAAAAGCCATCAAAGGCTCTCCAGCTGGCTTGCGAGTACTCTGATATCCCTGACTCTGCTAATGGGCAAGCAGAGGAATGTCCTGGCAACTCCTTTGAGTGGGAGTTCTGAGGAAGAGGGAACATTGCTGGTCTGCGGAAAGAGGACAGACAGATTCCGAAAGATTCCTTCATGTGCAAATCCATAATGCAGATAAAGTGGGGTCTGTAGAGATGGCGACCTCATGCTAGAGAGGGACAGGACCCTCCCCCTGGAGATGGCATCTATGCTCATAGTTCTGGTAGAGTTGCAGTCTTGCTTGAGGTGTGTATCTGTCTCCCTCTAACTGTAGCAATCTTGAAAATGTTTGCTTCCTCAGGCCACCAGGACTTTTGCCTTTGCCAAATGGTGCTGTGTTTCATGTAAGCAGAGTTTAGAGACGAAAGATTTATTTAAATGAGAACTTTTCTACAGTCTAAATTACCAGAGATGAACATTGGGGTGTTGTGCAGTGGGTCTGACCTCATTCTAACTATTTTATTTGCCTTCGACCTACAGATTTCCCACCAAAGTGGGGATATTAAAATTGCAGGATTTCTACCCATTATATCCTTGGGGTGTCTTGTATTTTTTATGCAGGATTCATTTCCACTTGGAAGTCACTTCACTCAAGTCACTAGTTGGTATTCTACAGAACTTTGTACAAGCAAAGGATTTTAAAGCCATTACTAATAGCTGTATCTCAAAGTAGGGCCTTCTCATAAATCCCAAATCCTCAAGTGACCGAGACAGATAAACAAAGGTATAAAGTGTTCATCTGTCACACAGTGTCGCTAAGGGAACGTGAGGTAGAGTCAGGGAGCTCTGGTGGCCCAGTGCCTGGGCTGTTTTTAGACTAAACTAATCTGCCTGAGACAGACCAGCAATGCAGAGAGTTTAGACTTTGACATGAAACAGACCCATGTTCAACTACAGCTCTGCCACTTACTAGGTAAGGAAACGTGGCAGTTACTTATTATCCTCTCTGAGTCTCAACCGTCTTGTGTAGAATGGAGAAAACAAATCCTACCTTGCAGGGTCATTGTCAATATGAGACAATATGTATTAAAGCTCCAAGCATACGGAAAGTCTCAAACAATGGCAGATATTATCATGATTCAGTATTCAAGTAAGTTAATTAAACACCTTGCCGACCAGTCACAAAATAACTCATGTCTGCACTTACCTTAATTTCAGTAATTTTTTTTTTATGTCTTTATTGATTTCAGAGAGAGATAGAAACACCAATGATGAGAAGATCATTATTGATCTACTGCCTCCTGCACACCCCCAACTGAGGATCGAGCCTGTAACCCGGGAATGTGCCCTGATTGGGAATTGAGCTGTGATCTCCTGGATCTCAGGTGATGCTCAACCACTGAGCCACGCCTGGTCAGGCTCAGTAATTTTAAATACTTTGTTGACCAAAGTAGCCAACTGCATGGGTGAGTTCTGGTTCAAAACAGCCAGTCAGCAAGGTGTTAAGTCAAAGATATTGGGCTGCCTATTATTAGATTGCTTACCACATGACACAGGTTTAACATGCAGTCCCCTCAAATACCTCCTCTGGCCTTTAGAGGGTCCTATAAAGGAGGGAGAGGAGGTCTCTTCTGGGGACTCCTTCACAGATGTTTGGGCTAGGTGTCTTGGATACCCATTCTCTCTGGCCTGCCTCGAGATAAGATGGGAAAAGAGCCACGACCCCATACTAGTCATCCACTCTATCACACTCTGCTGCTCCCAGATCCATATAGCCTCCAGCTATGGAAATTACCAGGGCCTTAGGCCATAGTCAATATGGCATCACACACGCTATATACAGAAAACTTTTTTCCAAGAGCTCCAAGTTATTAGCTGATTTTCTTATTTAGTTAATAGCATCATTTTTCAGGTCAGGAAACTCATATTAAAAAAAAGATTGTGTGCCCAAGTTGGAACCATGGAAGTTAAAAAATAAAATATGATTGTTCAAGTCTATCATCATCTCACTCTATCCTTTGGGGATCCCATTCTGCACACTTGATGCAAAAGTGTCCAAGAATATCTTCTTTGTGAAAAGACCAAATGACACGAGATGACTGTGCTGCAGGGGAGGCTGAAGGCCCAGCGGCCCTGGAGTCAGAAACAGAGGATACAAGTAGGCTCCTGTCATCAGGACGGGCCACCTGGTCAAGCATACATGAGGTTTAAAAAAGAAATTTATCTCCTCACCTAGCTCCTTGAGTAGTCCAATGCTGGCTTCTTCCTAGAGTCATCCCTAAGAGATGAAGTTCTATGACCTTGCTCACTCCGAAAGCTGCCTGGTTTGCCAGCTGAACCTGGTCTGAGGCATTCATAGCCATCAGACTACAAAGGCCATGTTGGTCTACTAATTGGGTACACCAGAGAAGTAGCAACCACACCTGCAGACTTCATCCTGGATAAATTACCCATCATCTTCCTGAAGGAAGGCTACAAGGGCAACTAGACAGGCGTCCCACACTGTTCTTTAAAGGTGACTGAATGCTACAGTTTTGTGCTGTTTTGTCTGATCCCTGCCCCTAGAGGTACCAACAGTGCTACCACCTTATGTTTAAGAAGCTGCTGCTTCCGGCTGGTATTAATAAGCCAGAGTTCTATTGACAACCTAGACAACTTTGTTAAAACCACCTCTGATGCCATATCAAAAGCCTACAGCTTTCACTCCTCTGACTTCTGGTAATAAACTGTGTCCTCCACATCTCCTTACAGGAATTCCCTGACAGCCTGGAGAGACTACACCCGAGTTCACTGCAGAGAACCAGGTGGGTCCCTGCTGTGGTTACCACGAAGTGTTCCTCTATGAACAAAATTAAAGTGAATAGAATCAGCTGGCAGGGGTGGGGGGAGCATTCACAGCAAAGCATAGACCAACTCTAGGCACCGTCACGCCATCAAACCAACCAAGATCATCACAGTACACCCTAAATCCACCCCCTTTGAACTCCAAACAGAAAAACTAAGCTCTCCAGTAACTCTGGGATGGCTGTTGGATGGTGTGGATTCCATGCTCAGAGTCACAAATCCTAGCCCATTCCACAACTTTTGAGACAATTTAGTGCCAAGTCATTTTCAGTGCTACTACATTTACATGATACTCAAGAACCTGCTGCTGACCACCAGAGAATCATGATCACGTAAGACCAGCCCGCAAGACCTGTTCAGGGTACTGCAGAGGAGCATCCAGTGTAGACACCTGCGGGGGAATCTTGGCAAAGAGACCTTGTAGGCATTGAATACAATTGATCAGATTCAGCATCAGGAATCTTCACTAGAGTCTCATGGGGCAATGATGGTCTCAGGGGACTTTTTAAACAAATTGTGAAGCATAGCAATTACTATGGACACTCTGACTTTGCTTAGCATCTTATTAAGAGGCCACATGGGCTCTTTCTTCCCTTCTCCCCACTGTGAATTTTAGAACGGGCTGTTTGGAAAAGGAACAGGAAAAATGATCAGCATACAAGTTGGGACAATAGCTACTGCTAAAGGGATAGGATGAGACCTGCACTGCAGTGCTGTAATGTTTTATTTCTTTACCCAGATGGTGGTCACACTTATAATTACTTATTAAATTATACATGCTTATATACCCTTTTTTTTTTGTATATACATTACATCTCAAAATAAAAGTTTCTCATTTTTAAATATAAGTATTACAAGATACCTGGAGCTGGTCTATTATACTTTAGGATCTAAGTGAAGCCAAAGTAGAGGTAAGGAGTCCTCTGGTTCAGCCTCTACTGTGGTCCTAAGAAGTGTGGCTGAAAACTGTCTGCAGTGGTTCAGAGGTAACAGTGCATGAGAAGCTGAAACTAGCATTTATTGTTTTAATTCAAGAGTCATCTTACTAGCCTCTTGAGAACTTAGTGATGGGCTAAAATCAAAGAGTGTTCATAGTGACCCATTCAAAGCCACAAGGACAGCAAGTACAAAAGACGTAGGATGGTTAACCTAAAAACGTAGTCAGAGATAGAATTTTGTTTTGTTTTGTGACAACTCATACCATTCAGGAGCTTGATAAAATAGGGGTAGAATAAATGCACTGTAAAGGTTTTCTAGCTAAAATTCCAATTCATTGGGGCTGGGGATAGGGGCAAAAATCTGTATTTTAAAAAGAATTCCAAATGAGATTTTGATTTTCCATATTGGAAACCACTGTACAAGACACCATGTTACTTCTCTTAGAAAGCCAGGGTCCCTAATACTTTTCTTTCTAGACCCAAATCAGGCCTGGTTTTCTCTGCCAAGCTTATCTTTGGTTGGAAAAGAATTGGTACCACCTGCCAATTCTGAGGAGCTGTGATTTTGTTTGCCACACCCAGAGCACTTGTGGGAGGGGGTGGAGTGGGGGGATGTTGGGAAATAAATGTGATTATATGCAAATCAGGATACATAAAGTGTTTATAGTGGTTACCTCTGGATGGCAGGTGATTTATCCCTTGCATTTTTTATTTCCAAATTTTCTACACTGGTTTCTTATGTAGTAAAACTATAACAAATTATTGTTTAAAAGACTGATGAGAACAGACATCCTCTGCTCTTGTCAAACTGCACAAGCACTTGTCCCGCCCATTGGTTATCTGTGCAATGACAGTGCCCCTGCTTGGCACCATGGACAGCAATCAGGGAAGGGTGAAAGGGCAAGAGGCCTGGGATAAGCCAAGGCTCCCAGTGCACATTCTACCCTGAGCTGCCTGCTTCTGAAGGAATTCCTGGGAAAATGCAAAAAACATTTCTACTCCTTAGTCCTTTTAAACATTTATTTATTTACTGTACAAAATATTTACACAATCACTGCAACTGTCTGGCCCTTTTGCCTGGCCTGACAAATTTGCAGCAGGGCTTGGTCTCCACTGAAGTTCTAGAAACATGCCAATGTTCTCCTTGGTGTTCAGTTGGTGTCTGGTCTCCTTCAGAGACACTGAAAGGCCAGGAGGTTAGCTGACCCCAAAGTACCTGGGCCACAAGGACATAAATAAAGAAGTGGCCAAAATAAGAAACATGAATAGAAAATTGCCCAAAAAGTAACAGACACTAGTCCTTTTCTCTGACATTCTGTACCTTTCCCCACACTGTCTAGTACCAAAGCAGGATTAGAAAGAGAAGGTAAAAGAAAGGCCAAAAAAAGCAACGATACATTTGAACAGAGTTAGGAGAGAGAGTAAACTGGAAGAATAGAAAACCACAACAGTACCAAAGGGTTTTGTTAAACAAAGGCCCTGGGGCCCAGGACCACCACAGGGACACAGCTGCCCCTGCTGGGCGGCAGTGGTGCCCAGGGCGCTTTGAGAAGTGCTATGACTAGAGCTTAAAATGACAGGTCTAGCCAAGAAAATCAAATAGAGCTCCAGCATCAGTCTGTGGAGGGCTGCTGGAAGGGAGAAAGCAGAATCCAGAAGAGGAATAACTGCCAAAGACAACAGAGCCAGCCCAAGTGCCCCCTGCTGGAAACTCCTCTCTGGGCCGGAGGGGGCAGCATCGTGTTTCCCAGGGTGATGACCAAGCTTGCCTTTACACATCCCGTGGGAAACACTGGGGCAAGCAGCAGCACCTTGTCCTGGTCCCTGAGGAGAGCAGTGACCGTGTGGCATGGAGGACCCTGTGGTGTAGAGGCCCTGATGATGGATCCTGGACCCCAAGAATGAGTGAGGTCAGCACCCACACCAAGGACAAATGACAACTGCGAAGGAGTGAGGTCAGGCAGGAACAGCAGCAGCTCAGGAAGGCTTGTTCCTTGTGATCCCTGGGAACAGAAGGGCTCAGACTTGCTTCCAGGAGGCCAAGGCAATGCCACAAGTCCTGCCTCCTCTCTGGACTCTGTGTACTTGCTGGTTTTGGCAATAAAGATGGCTTGTAATAGTCTCAGAGTTGAGCGCCCCACTGGGAATGGTGGCTTACAGCAAAGCCTTCTTAAAAACAGAAATTTTGGATAGTTGGTGAGATTTTGAGTCTTGGAAATGTTTTCATTCAAATCGTAATGGAAAGGGATGTTGCCATAATCCAAGAGACAGCAGCAGGTTCTCTTCCATCATCACGTAATAGTGAACCTAATATATCTCCCTCCCTTCTTAGTTCCCCTGCTGGTAACTGATGGAATAAAGGGAAGTAACTGGGACAGCTAGGTGTTTACTGCCTGACAGATCTCCTCTATCTGATCCGTGTCCTGACCCCAAGGACCAGTGATAAGCCTTAAACTACAGGTCCCTTTTCCCTTGCCTCAGTGGGGCCAGAGAACACCAGAGAGAGAAGCAGGGATCACTGGCATTCTAGTCTTACGGTCCCAGTCCCTTGCTCCAAAATGTTCTTCAGTAGAAAGCAAAAGAATCCCCAGCTATTAGCAGACTGCATAACTCGGAGGTAGGTGGCCAGGCCCAGCCACGCTCCAGTGTGAAGAACAAACTCAGGGACAAGCATCAGTAGTCTTCAAGCCAGCCATGTGCCTAGATGTGCCCCAAACCTTACATAAGATCAGATTCAGCACTGAGGCCATAGCCCAGCTATCTTTCACATGCTTAGGTCTTCTTCTCACTGGCTCAAACTCAAGAAAAAGCTTAGAGTTCTTCTTTAGAGATTAATGACCATTTCCAGAAACACCTGCAGGGAAAGCTCCTTTTCCAGTTCAGCCACCACACAAAAAGATCCTTTTGTGCTCTCAGCCCCCATTAGAGGTAGTCCAGTGGCACCGCCTATGCCTGCCATTGTGCAGAGAGACAAAACCAAAGACAGAGCATGTGGGCCACTTCCTGTCTGTGCTTCTCCTGGCTGCTGATGAAAAGAGGCAATAACCCTGCCTACAAGAAGGACTCACAGACCTCAGGTCAAGTAATGAGGGCCCAGAAGGACCTCGAAGGAGCATAAGCAGAGGAGGTTGAGCAAGGCGAGGACACCAGCTTCCCAATGAGAGCTGAGCCCTTTGTGTAATCTCCTTCAGCTAATGAGGCAGCTCCTGCTACTGAGATCTTCTAAGAGCCAAGTGGAATTATAGCAGCACGGTCCTCTTCTCGTGACTGAACAAGTAGCTCAGATTACGTACCATGCCAAAGTGGCTGGGGCGGTGGGGGGGACAATGGGGCAGGGAGAGGGCGAAGGAAGGACAAGGCTTGTAGGTGACAAAATAGTCCAGACACTGGGGTGCATGCAGCAGCTTCTGGTTGATGGTTAAGTGTCATGTTAGTATCAGTGGTTATGATGTCTGTTGCGTGCACCCAGATACTCCAGAAAGCACGGGAGCCAAGAGGATGGCAGGAGAGTGGTCAGAGCATGCCAAAGCCCTCACAGCCCTCGCTGATGGCCAGCTGCAGCATCCTATGCACCTCTTCATACGAGTCGTACGTAGGGAGGCACAGCTGGTTAAAACTGGAAGGGCAAAATGAGAAGGGATTAACTCAGAAACACTGCAAAGGCTGGAAAGATAATCCCCCAGGAGAGCATGCACTGGGCAATCAGACACCTACCATGTGTGGGCGGTTGGGAGCGTGCTGTGGGTCGGAGCAGCAATAATCTGGAATGAGGGACAGAGCGCAGCAAAGCCTCCGGGTGGTAGCTGAGAGGAGCCTGTAGTGAACTGAAGCAGCCGAGCCAACTCCTCCTGGGTCAAACTGGAAACCACCGTCCAAAACCACCTCATGACCTGGCAGGGAGGGCACAAGGCTGGGGTCATACCAATATGCAGCTCAGGATTTGACCCTGGGGCAGGGAAGCAATAGGATACCCCAAAGAGGGGGTGTGGCCCAGTAACCATTCTATGAGGACATGGGTAGGAATGGTTAGAATTCACAAACTCTTTAGGAGTTTGCATTGTCACAGTCAGGAGGGAAGTCGTCGACTGCTTGGTTCTCTTTCTTTGACTTTCCCATGCACTGCTTCTGTGGCAGTCAGCATGATAGCCAAGAGAGACCAGGGCTCCCTTTTGCCTAAACCACCACCTGCCTTTCCCACATATATCATTTTCCCCAGCTGATATGTCTGCTTTTCTGACTCCTCAACTTTTCATTTTTAATCGTCACCTGAGGATATGTTTGGGGGGGGGGGGGTGGAGAGAAATATTGGTATGAGCTTCCTGTATACACCCTGACCAGGGATGGAACCCACAACCATTTGGCACATGGGACAATGCTCCAACCAATTGAGCCATCAGGCCAGGGCTTCAACTTTTGTCTTCTGAAACCTTCTTTACAACATGGCACAAACCCAACTAAAATATATTTGGCCCACTTACCTTTTCTCTGAAATGCCATGAGCCACCAACGACCATTGCATGAGCTTTGAAGTCAGACACACTAATGTCTCCAGTCCCACACATCAGCAGCTGGAGAAGATAGTCAGGTGTTACTAGGACAGTCAGAGGGAGAAAGACCCAGCATAAGGTCAATTACCTCTGTTAATATGCAAAAATGTGGAATAAAGAAAACACCAGGAAAAAGACAAAAGGTGAGGTCACAATGCCAAAATACAGCTTTAGGAAAATCAATTATAATAGGCCAATGGTTCGTAACCAGTGCGGTAAAAAATCATACAGCCTTTTTTTTTTATGCAGTTTTTTGTTGTTTTTAAATATATCTTTTATTGATTTCAGAGACAGGGAGGGAGAGGGAGAGGGAGACAGAAACATCAGTGATCAGAGAGTCATTGATCGGCTGCCTCCTGCACACCCCCTACTGGGGATCGAGCCCGCAACCCTGGGCATGTGCCCTGAGCAGGAATCGAACAGCGATCTCCTGGTTCATAGGCGAATGTTCAACTGCTGAGCCATGCCGGCCGGGCTTTTTTAAATTGACTTTTGAGAGAGAGAAAGAGAGAAACATGGATGTGAGAGAGACACATCAACTGGTTGCCTCCAGCACATGCCCCAACCATGATCAAACCCATAACCTGAGTATCTGATTCCTGATCAGGAATCAAATCGGCTACCTTTAGGTGCATAGATGACTATCAGCCAACTGAGCCACACCAGCCAGGGCAAATCACACAGCACTTTAAAAAAGATATAGATGCCTGTGGCCTTATCCTAAACCTATTGAATCAGAGTCTCTAGGAGTGGATTACGAGCTTATATATTTTGAAAAAGTTCCCCAAGCATTTCTGATGTGCACACCTAATTACAAAAAGGGAACTAAGTAGCTATCTGACAGTCTTCTCTGGACATAGCCTGGAAATACCAGGGAGAAAAGCAGGCCCTTTCCCTTTGATGAAGACCCCCAGCCCCATTGATAAATCTTTCAGATGGCCTTTCCTTTTCTCCAGGATCCATCCTTTCGTGGACTGAACTTATACCACCTTCCTTCCCTTCAGCCCTGCCCCTATTTAATCAGATAAATTTAAAAGCATGCCAAAAAATAAGAACATTAATGAGATCAGCACCCTCAACATCTCGTTCATGTCTTGGTCTGGTTCAGGATCCTGCACCTTACTGCACAGACTGTGAGTACTCATCCAATAGCTATAAGGATGATACGTCCTAATCAAGAGACAAGAAAGGCTCAAATTAAGCCTCGGAGCCTCAGCTCCTTCAGAAAGAACTTGTTAAGCTAATGAGCAACCAAGAGCAACTGTAAGAGACAGTGTCCTTCCTTCCTACTCACTTTTACAAATTGTTATAAATGCTTTGCTTCGTGATAAAAACAAAATACACCAGTAGCTATTCCTCAGCCCAAAAAAATAACAGCACTAGGTTTCTATCGGACACTTTAAGCTGAGATGGAGAGTTCACTTTGTTTAGATTTCATATTTAAGGGGACAAAATGTGACAAAAATTGCACAAGACTTTGAGTCTTGTTCTCTAAAACAGTTCAGTTTATAAAAATAAAAACAAGACCACCTAAACTTTCTTGGTTTTTCATTTTTAAAGAAAAACTTTCTCCATACAGGAAACAGTCCGCAAGAACACACTCCTCTTAAGAGCTACGGAAAGTTGAAACTAATAAATTGCATTATATGTATCATCTGTGAGCAGCAGGTAAAAACAAACTGATTTTAGGTTTTGTCTACACCTGATAAGAACTCCTACTGTGCTACTTATAGAATGGCATTTACCATCTTAGAGCCATTTTTTGGTTGGTAGAGGATCTGAAATAAGAATATATTAACTGTATAGCATTGTGGCCCCAAACTTTGAAATATGTCTCCTTCACTGGAACGTAGCTCCATGAGGGCAGGGCTGTTTCATTCATTGCTATCTCCCTAGTGCTTTGAACGCATGCGGCATACAGGAGGCACTCAATAATAGTGCCTGAACAAATAAATTACATTATTCCCTTAAGTCACCTTTAAACGTCAAAGACTGTACATGATACCAATTCTTTAGTACTCAACCAGTATCAATAATATTTGATAAATAAGTGAATAGTAATTATTCTCTTCAAAAATGATTAGTTGCTTGCTGGTTTCTAATTTTCACATTCTAACGTTCTAAAAGCTGAAAAACGGGCCAATGCAATGGGAAGAAGGTAAAAGTGAAGTCAACCTTGCACAAAGGGCTTTCCTACCACATCTCAAACCAGAAGATGCAATAAGCTAGTTTCTGTGGGCAAGGTAAACACTGGGTCAAGACTGGGGGTTTGTGATTGTAAGCACTTACCTCAAGCTCATTTTCATCAAAAATAGCCAAAAGGTTCTCCGGGACCAACTCATTCAGGCCTGAAACAAAGTAGTCCAGTTAAAACCATACCCACACCATGGATACAGGTATTTCCATCTTAAAGCTAAGAGCAGACAGAGTCTCACCTTTCAGGAAATGTTCCACCTCCTCTTTCACTTGACTGGCCAGCCGATATTGGGCCAGCAAATTTAAATAGAAGATTTTATTAGCATTGGTGACTGGGGTTTGAGCTCCACCTGTCATGAGTTCTATAACCTAAAATAAGATGCAAAAGACAGACAGGGAGAGGCTGTGGATGAGAGTTTGTAAGAGGATATCTGCCCAGTATGTTCCACAAACACAGCATTAATGAGGTCCATCACAGTTGGAAGTTTCTGCTTCACATTCAGTTTAACACACTTGGTTTTATACAGTTACTAAGCTTCAGGGTTCCTACCACTATTGCTGTCTTCTACTAGCTATTTCTGAAGTGGGTATCTGAGGGAGTCTTCTCTGACCTGGTCAAACAGGTTTGTAATATTTTAATGTCTCCATGATCCGAAATTAAACCATCACTGACCTCTTCTCTTAAACCCCTGAGCCACTTGAGAATAAATAAAGCCAGATAAGTACTGAAGTCTTTTTAGGTCTCAGAAGTTCTAAGATGGGAATGGCTGTTCCCTTACACATCCTTCCCTTACAGTCCCACAATGGTCACAAAGGATATGTGATGATCAGTACAATGGTATCAATCAGTGGTCACAGTTTCTCAGTCATTGCTATTTTGTTTTCAATTGTATGTTATTGCGACTTTAGCTTCCCCTTTATCATTTGATAGACAGAACTACATTTGCATCAGAAATACTTTTGGATAATTTTGTTGTTGTTTTTTGTTTGTTTCATTTTGTTTTTAATATGTCTTTATTTTTTTCAGAGAGAGGAAGGGAGAGGAAGAGAGAGAGAGAAACATTAATGATGAGAGAGTCATTGATGGGCTGCCTCCTGCACGCCCCCCACTGGGGATCGAGCCCGAAACCCGGGCATGTGCCCTGAACGGGAATCGAAGCACAATCTCCTGGATCCTAGGTCGATGCTCAACCATTGAGCCATGCCCGGCTGGGCTTAGATAATTTTGTAATAAAAGGTTTAAAAATATATAGGTACAGTGTTAAAATAAGAGTTACCACCACTAACTAGTTGAGATAGACACTTCTATCCCTTCCAAAGCTCCTTGTGCAGTGACAGACACTTCATATCACTAAGTTCTTTTTCTACTGGAAAGTAGAACAAGTGGGAGAAATGGGCCCATGTGTCTTTTGTTCCATTTACATGGGCCAAGATCATAAAGTGTGCGATGCAATGCCCTGAAGCTACGCTCCCCAATGTGGCTGCCACTAGCCACAGGCGGTTATTTACATTTAAGTAAATGAAAATTTAAAAATGAGAAATTCAGTTATTTGGTCATACTAGCCACATTTGGGGTGCTCAACATACAGCACAAATAGAGAACATTTCCATTATTGCAGAAAGTTCTATTAGACAGCACTGCTCTGGAAGAGGGTGGGAATCATGGGACCCATAGGCTCTGGTCCTCTTTCTCACCTTATCCAATTGGCCTGATTTGTTATATTTCTCTTCTGCAAAGACCAGCTCCATCTCACTCATGTCATTGTTGAGGATGAAACAAACTTTAGATTTGTAGAATTCTGGGTCATCTGTTTCAAAGTACTAAGGAGACAGAAAGAGACAGAATAGAACATACGACTCTTACCCAGAAATGAAATTATAACTGCTTGGGACCAATTACCCCTTCAACCTTAAGAAGAATTAGCTCAGAGCAGAGAGACTCCAGAGTTAATGGCCAGCGGCCTTAGTAGAAAAGACACACCTCAGACATTACCTTGTAATGCATACGTAATCCTATGATTTGGGCCAAGAAAGAGCGGGTGAAGCGAGCACGGACCAACTGCTTGTAGGCTCCTCCTAGAGAGGACTCATAGAGGCACTTGCCCACGAGCCGCCCCGCAAACTCGTACATCTTCAAGCGCAGGTGAGCAGGGCGATTAGGGTTGGGATGCACCTGCCAAGGACAGACATTAAAAGGCTCTGGGCCATTTTTCTTCAAGCCTAGTTCTGGAAAGACCCTCCCTCCAAATCCATTCCAAGGGAGCAATTTCAGGATTCGATCAAAGAGCCCATCCAAACGGTATTGGCCTTTTGGTGGCCACTACTGAGTAATCCAGAGTGACGGGAGGGTGAGGGGCAAAGGTGGACTTACACTAGGCTGAAGAACCTTAATGAAGCTTGAGGCCTCATCTGGCTGACATGGAAGTGAATCAGTAGATGATGTGAGCCTTCTCCCTAAACCAGAACTTCTTTCAGCCAGTCTACTTCTCTACTCCTGACACCTCTGCCTAGTCAAAGGTCCAGTACAGAATTCAATAGCTTCAGGTATGTTTTGAGAAAATGGATTAATTATTATTATAATTAGTAAAATAGCCATTGCATTATAATGCTTTTTAGTAAAATATTCATCTGTCTGCATTTTCTCTTATTCTAGAGATGAAATAATGAAGGCAAAGCAGAGGGAGGCAATCCGATTAGTTCATATTATAGGTATCAAAATTAAGAACGGCACAGGTTGTCAGATTCCCAAGACAGGTTATTAACCTTAAACCCTTGTCAGTCTATTGCATTATAACATAATCTACACCCACCCATCTACAGGGAAGTCACAGACTCACTAATGCTTGGTTGTTGTCACTGAATCGGGTGAAGAGCTGGTTGGTGGTATCAAATAGTGCTTTGCAGATTAGCTCAAACCATTCCCGGCGAGGCCCTCCCCAGTCCAGAGCTGAAAAGCATAATAAAAATAAAAAGTGACTCTGGCCTGCTACCTTTTATCATGTTTGTTAATTAACTCATTATTTTCTACTCTCCACACTTCCTCCATTCCACTACCTTAGTGCTTCCCCCTTCCAACCCACCTAAACTGGGGACTTATTTTGAAATCCCACCCTTCTATAGGATTAAAGGTCACTATTTCCCCTATTGTGGAAATACAGGAGATAAGAGATCCCAGGAAATGGACATTTTTCTTAGTTCTAAAAAGATTAAAAGTTTGCCCTTCTGCTTCAAACTCATAGAACTCTCCCTTCAAATCCCTGTATGTCTGCACTCTATGAGATCCACCAAATCATCCAGCCTGTAAACACCACCCTTTTTATCCTGACTCGTGATTTTTTTCCCTTGGAAAAAGAAGCTGAGATGTGTTTAAGGGGGTTTTGTTTTTTGGGGAGAGAGGGTAAGAAAGAGAACAGGAATGGGGAGTAGAATTAAAAAGATGAATATGAAATTTCAAAGCTGACCTTCTTCATCCTGGAAAACCACTTCAAAGTTTTTGCTCCAATCTGAGATGGAAAAATTCCGAGTGGCTTTCAGAGACTGAAAAGCAGGGAAAGGAAGTATCAGAACACTGGCTGGCATCTCTTGGGTGTTAACGACAAGAACACAAGAATAATGACATTGTCCACTAGTTCTCAGAGGCGACCTATTTCTCATAAACAAGCTTTAATAACACCATCCCATATTTAAAATGCCTGTGTCTCCAGAAGAAATGTAAGGTTTTAAGGTTTTAAACAATAATCTAATTCATCTAAAGTTGAAGCTGGTTTTTCTTTTTATAACCCTCATTAATGAGAAAACACTTAAAGAGCTAAAAATGGCTCAGATTAGTAAGCTGTCAGCAAGAGAACTAAGGAGTCCTGGTTTTCAGTAAAGCACAGTCTACTTGCTAGACATCTTTATCCGAGGCTAGGTTCAGACAGGGAGCCACACCACATGGAGAATGCAGCAGAGAAAAGGGGTTTCCAGTCACACCTACCAGAGCCAAACATCACAAACACATTCTGGACTGCGACCAAGCCTTCTCATTCTTGGGGAATGTAAGAACTATGCCAGTGTCTGTGCAGTGGAGACAGACACACATCAGGTGTTCCTTTTCCATCAGACCAGAGAGACAACAAAAATCCTTGCCTTTTAATCCAACAAGAGCTCTTCTATTCCAGGGATTCAATAACAAGAACTTTCTTCTGTAACAACTACTTACACCTGCCCTGCATATGAGTTCCATGAGCTTATTCAGGAACTTGTGCAGTACAGATTCTAAAGCCAATTTGTCAACCAGTCTCTCTCCTCAATAACATACCTCCAACAAACCTGCCCCAAACTTAGTATGGCCAAACAGAAGAACAGTCTTTAATAGGTATGTTTAGAGAGGAGAGAAATTCAGGTTTCATGAAAAAGATAACCTGAAGAATATAACCAAATACCAAAGAAGTTTCTGGTTGGGAAACTTTGATAACTATCAACAGAGATGAAACTTTACTCACCGATTCCAACAAGGCATGTCTGCTAACCTTCAGGGTGACTTTGGAATGTGGTCTTTTCATATGTACCTGCCGAAGCTCTCGCTGGAAAAAGTTCACCTTGTCCTGAAAGGTCTCAGAGCCTCCTGAGGAGCAAGATTCATCATGATTACAGCCTATTACAAGACATCTGCACAGGCGACCTCTATACCCTCAGGCACCCACAGTAGCTGTGGTCACTGCCCAACTTTACCTATGTTCTTATGGAGGGAACGGATGAAAGTGGCTGCGAGGATGTTCCTCTCCTTACAGCTGAGCTCCACAGGAGGCTGTATGCCATCATCCACCACCAGGGTAAGGAGCTTATGGACAGGGTCGGGCCCAAGGTATGAAAACTAGCAAAGGGAAAAAAAAGTTAATTTATAAAACCCTCTAATCCAATAAAAACCACCCACATCCCTACCCTTCTGTACCAACCAACAAAAACAAGTTAAGCCTGTTTTCTCCAAATGAGTATCTGCCAGGAGTATATCTCCTTGTTTTTCACCTCAGGGCTCTATAATTCAAATTTTATTTTAAATTACTTGATTCACAGAGATTGCCTTTAGTAAGGATCACAGGCAACACTACAGATCTTTCAACAAAGAATATAAGCAGGATGAAAACAGTAAAGACATATCAAATAGCAACTGAATACCTGAAGAGGTTAGGCAAACTAGATGGCGGAAAGTGATTTGCCTTTAGATTCCAAAAGCTCAGAAAAATTAAAAATTTAATATATGAGATCACTGATTCTAAAAGAGCTTCAGCATACTGGGAGACCAAGCTGGGGGCAAAGTTACCAACAGCCTCTCCGTTAACTTAGTCCTAAAGTTAACGGGAAAAAGAGAACTCTCACAATATTCTGACTTGCTTCTAAATTCCTGCTTCTGTAAGCACTTGTCTTTCCAGACTGTTTCTATTCTTCATGACATTTCATGAAGAGATAACAACGGACAGGCTGACATATTCCAGAGTTGAAGTCTGCTCAGTAAGGTTCCACTTACTTTGGTTCCTGGGCACACTCGGAAGGTATAAAGGCGCCAGGGAATGATCTTCAGGTAGAACTCCTTCACTGAGAATTGCTGCAGGACCAACATACAACAAATGAAGTGAGTGATAAGTAAGGCTCTATTTGGGTACTGTAACTCAAATACCAGAGTCCCTATCTAAACTTCTCATGGTAAACCTTTCCCTCTATGTACAAAAAAGATAGTTTACGTCAGCACTGAAATCAAAAAATAACATCACCCTATCAAAATAGGCAAATTAAAAGTATTACTCCGACAGTGCAATTTCAATTAGAGACATTTCGTAATCTTAACACTCGAGTCTTCCTCCCATTTGTAAATATCTGAGCTTAGGTTTCACTTTATGAGTAGAGAATATTTCACCTAGAAACAATTAAAATCTTCTGCTCAGCTAGGCGCTGCTCAAACAGACTTCTTATAAGTCAATGGACAGGGAACACCAGTGGACCATACCCACTGCTTTGTCCCTATTTGAATGGTACCAACGATTTGCCGGGGAAGAGGGATGGGGAGTAGAAGGGTGATGGGGGTGGGGTGAAGTTGCAAACCAAAAAGTTCATAAAAATCCATTATGTAAGAATAAAAAACGATCTCTTTATGCCACTTACCAAATGGGAAAAAAATGACATAATTTTTATTTTAAAAATAACCTGTTATCTGAATGTGTAGTAGGTCAGATTTTTTTTTTTTAAACTCTTCATTAAAGAAAATTTCACACACATAATAAAGAGTATAATGAACCCCTCACCAGCTTCAACAATTATCAATTCATAACCAATCTTGTTTCATCTGTACCCTACCAGTTCCCTCATTACCATTACCCCAGGCCAAATTAAGTCTAGATTTTTAAATGATGAATGGTAATGGTACACAGAAAAGTGTTCTGAAGGAGAACAGAATTAGAAGTCGTTTTGATTATGAGATTAAAGGATATAATGGGATGTTTCAAGAGTCTCATTTCTCTGAGGTTTGAATGAATAAGCAAAATACAAATAATAAAAGAAAATCCCTAACACAAGGCACCTCTTAGCTCAGGGGCCTTGGGAAGTTCACCTCCTTGTCTCTGCCAAAATTTCTCTGTTCTAATCCTGTAGCCTGATGGTGACATCCATTTATTGTGGTTTCACAGATCACAGAATGAAAGATCAAATTGTTTTAAAACGGCACAAGGGGAAAACAGTAATTTTTTATACTAGTGAGATACTTTAAATGGTTAAAGTAGCCTTCTTTAAAACTCTAAGAGCCATGCCTTGAAAAAAAATCTTCCCAGAAGCACTCAAAGGGCAGAACACCACAGGTTCCCTAAAGCTCCACGGCACACACTAGACAGAGATTTATTCTGGTCCAAACCAAACACTGGCAGAAGAGGCGGCACACTCTGCTGCTTCACTGTAAGTGGCCTCTCTTAGTATCCTAGAAACCCTCCAAGTCAGTGATCTTCCCTGATTCTCACACTATTACTCTGTGGTTTTTGTTCCCAAATCCCAAATCCCAAATCCCAATCACATACAGGCTCAGGCACAGGGATTTTGAGGCAAGAATGGGAGTTCCAACCTTTGGTGACACATAGCAGTACACCTTCTTGGGTTTCTTCACCTTCTCAGGTGTGTGACACTCAGAAGGTGAATCTTCATCTTCCTCCTCAACAGCCATGGAAGGCCGGCGCTGGGAAGAGCTCATGTGCATGGGCGGGAGGTGCCACGGTGTGCTGGTACAGTTGGTAGCATTATAAAGATAAGCCTCAAAGTAAATGCTCACTCCTGAGGTGGACACATTGCGTTCAACAATATTCTTCTCATTCTCTGAAGTTGAATAAAGAATAAAGTTTAGAGTAGGAGTCAGAGGAGAAAGAAAATTACCTGCCACTAGACCTTTAGTCCACTGGACTCTAAGCTAAGTTTGGCTCAAACAGCAAATGTCTGTGAGGTCATCAGAAGAGCACAGACATGCAAAGAACAAATCACAGCTTTTCTTTCAACTCACCACTTAGGACAATAATGTCAAATTCGCCGTTATTGATTGGTTGATTTTGATACGAAATGCAGGCATGGAAGCAGCCGCGAGAATGCAGGGTGAGTCGCAAGAACACCTGGCAAGTCTGCCTGTTGGATGTCACTGACTTCTCAAAGGACACACCAGTATGTTCTTCTTCTTGGGGACCAAGCTGTAGGAGAAAAACAAAATATCACTAAACATATATAACTTTCCCTATTTGCATTTTAATTTATTCTTTACAAAGAACTTTCCTATCTATGAGCTAATCTAAGTCTCAATTACTAGTGAGATGGGTATTATCAGTTGAAGGAAGAACAGCACAGAAGTCAAGAAGACGGAGAGAAGAGATGGAAGTGAATTAGAAAAGGTGAGAATGACAGAGAAAGGAGCACACAGAGAAGGAAAGGGGAGGCTGCTTACCTCATGAATGGACAAACTATAATTGTGCTCGTCTCTGAAGGACGTAGAATTGTTGGTAGGGTTGTCATACTCATCTCGGGGCACTATTTGAAGGGTGTGTGGCTGCCCACAGGTCAACACAAGAGTAGAAAAATGGCACACAATTTTTGTCTTGGAAGGAACCACCATTCCTGGAATAAAGACAGTATAATCTAACATTTAGAGAGGTGCTTTTCAGGGAACAAAGATTCCTCATTCAGTGAGTCCTTAGAGAGCTGGGTCCAGCCCAACTCCTAGGGATAAACACCACCATCAAGAGGCAGAGGAAAAAAAAGAAAACAAAGAGATTAATTCAAATAAACTTTGGGGACTCGTTTTTACAAATTCCTAACCACTGCAAGCTCTAAACAAAATGAGAAGAGAAATTGGAGAAAACAGCACTGAGAGTTGCAGACACAATGCCTAGAGTCCCAGTGGAAATCTATGAGTGAGCCAGGCCTCAAAACTAAGCACTGAACAATTGCAAAACAAACCAAAACCCCCTAAATGCTCAGGTGCAAATCTAACAAAACATATACAAGGCTTGTAATTGAAAACAACAAGATGCTGATAAAAGAAACAAAAAAGGTCTAAATAATGGTGAGATGTACCATGTTTATGAATTGGAATACTCAGCACAGTGAAGATGTCAATTCTTCCCAAATGATATAAAGGTTTAACACAGTTCTTATCAAAATCTCAGCAAGATTTTTTGTAACTTTAGACAGTATTATTCTAAAATGTATATGGAAAGGCAATACCTAAAATAATTCTGAAATAAAAGAGGGAAGTGGAAAGAGGCAGTTTACCCAATTTCAACACTAATTATATAACTACAGTATCAAGACTGTGGTATTGGGGGAGGGAAAGACACATCAATCAATGGAACATAACAGAGAACCCAAAAAGAGATGCCTACAAATATGCCCAACTCATCCTTAACAAAGGTGTAAAAGCAATATAACAGGGCAAAGACAGCCTTTTCAACAAATGGTGCTAGAGCAACGGAACTGCTATGTGCAATAAAACAAAACAAACAACCTAAAAACCCCTTGACCCAAGTCTCATTCATAAAAATGAACTAAAAACAGATCATAACCTAGAATATAAAATGTAAAACTATGTAACTTTTAGGGGGAACAAAAGGAGAAAATCTTCAGGATCTAGGACTACTCAAAGAGCTCTCCTACACTAAAGTATGATCTATAAAAGGAAACACTGATAAACTGACATCATCAAAATGAAAAACTTTTGCACTGTGAAAGACCCTGTTGTGAGGATAAAAAGAAAAGCTGAAGATTGAGAGAAAATATTTGCAAACTACTTATCTAACAAAGGACTAGTATGTAGAATTTATAAAGACTCTCAAAACTCAATAGTAAAAAACCAAAAAATCTAATTAGAAAATGGCCAACAGACATAAAAAGACATTTCACCAAAGAGGATACAGAGATGGCAAATAAGCACATGAAAAGGTGTTCAACATCACTAGCCATGAGGGAAGTGCAAATGAAAACCACCACACCCTCACCAGAATGGCTAAAATGAGCACTGGTGACAATATCAAACGTTGCCGAGGACGAGAAGAAGCTGGACTATTCACACACTGCTGGGGATGTGAAGTGCTATAGGGACGCTGGAGGAGAGCTGGGCAGCTTCTCAAAGATACTAAGCATGTAACTACCATGTGACCCAGCAACTGCATTCCTAGACATTTATATCAAAGAAATGAACTTACGGTCACACAAAAACCTGTACCTAAATGTTCGTAGGTTTATTCATAATAGCCAAAAACTGGAGAAAACCTAAATGTCCTCCAATTGATGAAAGGTTACAAAGAAAAAGAAAAAGGGAAAAAAGGAGGGAGGGAAGGAGAGAAAGGAAGAGAAAAAAAATGTACCAGGCTGAAAAATCTTGTAGTAGGGACTGTAGGCCACATTTAATCCACCAAGCTTCACTGAGATTTCATAACGCCCAGCCCTACGCACAGTGAAGGCCACCTTGACCACGTTGGAGCTGGGCTCCTGGAGGACTTCCTGGGTCACTGGAATTTCCACGGCTAGCTCCACATGAGAGATGTGAACTCTTAATCCCACAGGCCGATGTGCAGGGAAAGGCTGCCCGTTCTTGTAGAATAGCTGCAGTGGGAAGAGGAGGGGCACCCGTTAGTGAACAGGGGAGAAAATCATTAGCCATCGAACTCAAAAGAGTGTGAGGAGAGAGGAGGTAGCTGGTAAAACCCAGTACCTACTCCCTCCTACAGTCCTGCAGACACAGGGAGAAACAAATTCTCTCAACACTTCAAAGAAAGCCATTAAATCATGAACAAATTCGTAACCTAGTTTCGAGGACGGGGTAAGATATACCATTAAATCAACTCTGACTTGACATTTCTGAACCACAGGTGCTGCCTCCTCTGCCTTACCTGCCCTTGTTATTAGGTTATCACTGCTAATCCAGTGTAAAGGTAAGTCAGTGGGTACCACTGTCACTGAGTGACCTAAGCACCAGGCAAGGCTAGGGGGGTTCAGGCTATCAAGCTAAGCATGTTGCTATAGTCAAGTCATCACAGGGGACAGCAAACTTTTTCTAGGGCCAGAGAGTAATTATTTTTGGCTGTATGGGTCACACACAGCTATTCAATTGTGGTTAACTACTCAAGTGTGAAAGCAGCCATAGGCAATACAGGAAGATGAATGGGTGTGGCTGTGTTCCAATAAAGTTGAATTTACAGAAACAGGAGGTGTGCCTGACTTAAGTCTTGGGCCACAGTTTGCCAACCGCTGGATCTACAATAACACCAACTCTATTTAGTAATATTTTTCTCATTTTGACAAGGTAACATTAAGTTTATACTTCTTCGAAGCTAAGCACCCATTAAACCAAAGTCCTTGAGAAATTCATGACTCTTGAGATACTAATAATTCCCAAGTTCCTGGGAGGGACTGAAAAACAAAGAAAAGTGTTAATATTTCAGGCCAGCACCACCAACAGACTGAACTGGACTCTGGAAGTAAGTGACTCAGAAACCCCAATGGGGACGGAGACAGAAACATTCCCTTACATGCACTCGGAAGGCCATGCTGTGGCCCACCTCATAGGGGTCCTTCCAATCCCAGGAGACTTTGCAAGACCTGGGATCCAGGTAATTTCCCCGCACGTAGTCATAAATAGTCCGGTCCCCTCGGCGCTCACGGTCCTCATTCTGGAGGAAGCTGACTACACGTGCAGCGAGCTCGAAGAGGAACTTAATTGTGAAGAAGAAAGCAACCACAGACACTGTGACTCCGCCTGCAGGAGAGAGCACACACACCTGCCAGTTACACACGACAGCTTCTCTTTACGGAACAGGCCAGCCACCTCTCAACATGTACGGGAAGTCAGGAAGAGAAAGCAAGACTTCCAAGGAAACACTGTACTGGCTGTACCTCAGTGAGTGAAGAGGGGAATTTCTATACCAGGACTCAGACACAACCACCCTGGGGCCAAATCCCACCCAGTGCCTGTTTTTGAAAATAAAGTTTCATTGGAATGAAGCCTCACCCATTCATTTACATATTGTCTAGTGCTGCTTTTGCCCTAAACTAAGACAGTTTGGTAGTTGTGACAGACATTGTATAGGCTTGGAAGCTGAAAATATATACTCTTTAGGTCTTCATAGAAAGTTTGTCAACCCTTGTTCTATACCATGGACCACACATATCATGCCTGCCTCCCACCTTCCTGTAGGTGCTGGGCTCTCACAAAAGTAGTAAAAAGAATGTGCATTATATTCCTGCCATTTGGAAGCTTTCCCCTCCCTTGTCCACTGGCAAAAGCCCTCCCCAACCTCCACTAGAGTCTGGAGTTCCCTCTTCTGGGCTCCCTCAGACTCCTTACATTCATCTACTCTAACTTTACCCCCCCCTTGACCATCCACCTCCTTGTTCACTGCGTGAACTTCTTGTATGCAGATTTTTGCCTTATCTGACTTTGACTCAGCAGGAAACGACGTCTGGCACTGACTATAATTAGTCAATAAATATTTCCCAAATGAATGAATTCCACTGCCAACTCTGTGAAGGTACTTTCCGGCATGACTGGAAATATGTCCAAGTCTATTTTCAAAGGGAGAGAGGATAGATAGACAGGGAGACAAAAAGGATGTAAGAATCCCAAAAAAAGATAATAAAGAGAGCTCGTTCCATAACATACCAATAACGTAAAACATCAGGTCCCTTCAATGCCGACAGAAGGCCGAGGATCACAGCTGCAGCTGCAAACGAAAACTTGTTTAGTTTCTTTTCCAACTCTTTCTTACAGCCATTTCAGATTGACAGGTGCCCTATGACATATTTCAGACAAACATACTGCATCATTCCCCAAAAGACTTCTAATCTACCGACCACCCTAGGAATACCACAAACAGCCATTTGCTTTATTGCTAATTACAAAATGCAATAACATGGCTTTCATCTTCTCAGATCCAAAGCCCCAAGATAGTTTCCCTCCCCAAAGCAAATTGGTGCTAATTAAGACAAGCAAAGAGGATAATGGAGTCACTTTCCCCTTATATTTGCCTTCTGGAAGTAATTCATCTAAGTAGAAATAGTTATATAAAAATGTGGATTTTTAAAAGCAAGTATTATCATCATCATGTTGGCGTTACATAATTAAAATGAACTCTGGGTCATTCCAATAACAAGCAGTGGGCATGCAAGAGAAGTCATTTTTGCTGTTACCAATCAGATAAACTAATGGGCCCTGTGGAAGATGAGCTCAGCAGGAAGGCCAAGGGGAGGAACAAAAGGAGATCGTTCTTCTCATCGTAAATGATGCCTGCCAAGGTCACAACAATTCAAACAAGAGCTAGAGTTTGAGGGTAAACCTTCACTGTTATTAAACTTGTTTCCAGAATAAGGCTTCAATTGTCATTGCTCATTTGAACCCCCCAAGGTACTGCTAGGAAAAATGCAATATACACTGACTTTTGTATCTTATCACTGAGTTTTGACCTTAGTATGTATGAACTATATATATTCTCTATTCTACAATGCACTGAATTCACTCTTTCTTTTAGGGTCAATATATATTAAGGTTATCAATATTATCTCAACCCAGAACCTTTTATCAGTACTAGACTGTTACTTAGAGAAAAGGCAGCTGAAAATTTATAGGCTCAGATTTGAGAGGGACCAAAGCAACTTTTTATTTTATTTTATAAAGAGGGTGGGTGTACTTTTGTGTCTGATTGCGTGAAAAAATTTTAAGAGGGAGACAAAAAATGGCAGTAGTTCCTTTGATAACAATATACCCAATGAATGGCCACGTCAAGTTTCATAGAAATCTCTATTTAGACTAAAGTCCTACCAGAAATGAAATCCACACAGGAAACATTAGCATTGCCAATACACATGAATTAAGATGCTCCCAAAAGGGTCTATTATAAAGAGGCACTATACAGACCCAAAATTTGGGATCACAATTATTGAATCTCCTTCTCAAATAAGTATGTCATCTCCTGGGGCCCTATGCTGAAAAGTTGCTATCATCTCTCAAAAAAACATCTGTCTGCACCTTACAAGATGTGCTAGATGGCTTGGTAGAGCCAAAACTGGCAGTTTAACTGTTTTAGGTACTCCCTCAGTTAGATGCCATCCAATCTGATCCTGGCTGTGAAACTTCCAATCCTCAGAGAAGTAGTAACACCTAGCAGAAAATGAAGTATATGTGGCTTGTGTTATAGGACTTATAAGTCTCTTGCTTCCTGATGGAATAAAAGCAATGCCAAATTTATGGCACACACCATAAAGGTGGGGAAAATGCTTATCTACTATCTCTGACAACTACAGTCTTTTCGGAAAGAGGCAGCTTGGAGACCAATTCCAGGGCTGTAACTGTGTAACCTGTCTAGGATTCATTGCTGAATAAAGAGTTGAGATTTAATCCTTTCTATGGCACCACCTCCTTTAGTATGATAGTACTTCAATATAACTCCCCATAGCCATCAAGACTCTAAAAATCAAACCGTATTAAAAATAAAAGAGGATAGCACAGAGGATGAGGGCATGGACTCTCGAACTAGAATACCTAGGTCAAATCCATTCTCTGCCACTGACACTGTGATCCTGGAGAAGTCATTTAATCTCTCTCTAGAATGTCAGTTCCCTGTGTGTACCTCACAGGGGTGTTGTAAGGATTAAATAAGTTAACACATGTAAACAGCCTATAATAGTGCCTGGCCCACAGTGAGTTCTCAGTTTTAATTATTATTATAATTATTAATAGTAGTAGCAGTACCACTACTCCTTTGCTTCAGAGCCAACAGGAAACTCAGGGACCCTCCCTACTGGCAGTAATGAACTTGACCTTGTTGAATCCTTACCCATTTTTGCCCCCTTCACTAATTTATTAACCAAATCATCACCACTTTTCCAATAGGTCAATTCTACATTTCCATTCCAATTCCCTTTATTATTTAAAACTCAGCATACCAATTACAACTTTTCCCCAAACAACTCTCCTTGAAACCACCTTGTGACCAGGGAGTTAGCTTTGTCAATTCATCACTCACTGATCTGACCTTTACAAAATATCCTATTTCTCTCTAATAGCTCTCAAAAACCTCCCCAACAATATTTATCCATCTGCCAATTTTACCTATGGCCACAGTCTGAACTTCCTTATAGAGTTGCCATTTTCTGGTTCTTCCTGAACGCTGTCATAAAGCCTCCCTACCTTTGTCTCTGAGTACCTGATATCCTTCTAGGGTGAACCCTCGAATCACTTTTATTCCAGATTTACCTCTTCTGTAGCATTTCTGTCCTCGTACTACCCTGCCATGCCCTCTCTGCCAGTCTCTGCTCCCACCACTCCCTACAGTATTCTGCTTGGTCCCATCACCCACAACACCTTATTCACCCCACGTTCTGTCCAAATCAGACCCTTTACACTTTTACATATAAATAAGCTCTGAAATGTCCCATCTCCATGCCTTTGCAAAAGTCGTTTCCTCTGCCTAGACTATCCTCTCCCCTCAGTCTCTATCCATGAAAAACCTCTGAATCCTAAGTCCAGGGAAAACCCTATCTCCCCTCCCTGAAATCTTCCCTGATCTTCAATTTAAAAACTTATCTCCTCTGAACTCTCACACTACTTTGTTTTTATTTACCTCATACCACTTATGTTCTTTTAGTCCCTTGTTTTATTTTCCATTTCAGAGTGGTAAATAACATGAGGCAAAGACCAGTGTTAAAAATTCCCCACAGCATCCAACATGATTGCATATAGTAATTGCAATATATATGAGTAAAATATCTGCTGAGTGAACAGGATCAAATGTCTGTTCTTTTCTTTGCCCATAATGTCTAAGGATCAGGAATTTTCTAGATGGGGCCTTCACTTTAGATACAGTTTTTAAGACTTCTCTAATTAGCAGCACATTCACTTGAGCCAGGGGTTATAAACCCTTCAGACCACCAGCTGCCAGTCTACTTCAGTTCTGCAATATGTGTCAAATACCCATGCCTACAGACGTGGGCTCTCCCGCACAGCACGGCACCCAGCTCTATGGCCCCATCCTCCTCATTTTGAGCACTTATGTTTCTACAACAGTTTCCACAGCACCCTCCACTTTCTGCTGCTCACACTCCTTCATAAAATGATTTTGGAAGTCTTCCTGAGTCTAATTCAAGCACAAAGAAGTAGTATATTAAGCCTCCACCATACTATTTCATGCAATTCAGCTATATGAATTTGTTTTCAAATTCATCCATCTCTTTAGTGTTCTTGCCCTTATACAGTTCAGCAAACTGTGATACCCTAGGCTAGCAGAATAATAGTAGTATATAATAACTTACATGCTACTATTAGCTACTATTAGTTATTACATACTACTACTATGTATGTAAGTTGTTACACATATAGTATTATGTGATAACTAATAACTTCAACCCCCTTATCGATCTACTTTCCATAGGCCAATTCATCACTCACTGATCTGACCTTTACAAAATATCCTATTTCCCTCTAATAGCTCTCAAAAACCTAAGTGCACTAAGTGTTTTACATGTTAGCTTAAGAAATTGTCACCATAACAACTTGGTAAAATAAGCATTATTATTCTCATTTTACAGATTAAAAAAAAAAAAAAAACTGGCTTAGAAAAGTTAACTTGCTGAACATTTCCCAGCTGGTTAAGTGACAGAGCTAAGACTTAAGCCTACGTCTAACTCTGAATCACAATGTTCTTAACCTTGTACAACACTAAATAATGAAGAGGAATGGAGTCATGAGGAACAGTGAAGTACTTAGGAAGAGAAAAGATTTAAGAAAACAGGTACAAAAAACAAATATGAAAAACATTACCCAATATTGATATGAGAATCTCACCATGAGACTAAAATTAGAAAGATAAATGCTTATGGCCCCCTTTTAAATCTTTTGAAACATAAATAAAGCATGACAGAGGAAAATGGAATGCAGTACCAATTATCTAATGCAGAAATATCACTTGCTTACTAAAAGATCCCAGGCAAGTTGCTTAATATTACAGCACTTTGGCTCACATTACCTACAAAAAGCAGGGGAGGGGGAAAATACTTGAAAATACCTTTCTCAAGGGAATGTTAGAAAGCTGACTGATATATATATTCTAGAACTCTTTATCTTTTTAGGAGTATAAAGATTCATAATTACATCAAATAAATTTTAGCCCTAACACTGAAGATCAGTTGTGAACAGTCATTTCCCAGAAATGGAAAATTGATTTCTTTATACTCCCAGATGCCCTGCTGGGAGCAAAGTCAATTCTAATTGCAACTGTGCGCTTCAATAGCTTTTCCTTGCTAAAAAGGATCTGGTCACTGAGTCTATGTTCTGCATCCCAGTAACAAGTGATCCTTAACTAGACTATTGCCTTACCTTTATGCGAGGGCCCATGTTCTAAGAAACAAGAGGAGTTCTGCTATTCACCAAAGCAGGTAACTTGGCCCTTTCACCTTGTCTTCAACTTCCACATGAGAGAATATAGCTGCAAGGTCAGTAGAAAGTGTCTGTCCATCAGACCTTCACTGAGGGTGTGTCAAAGAGGCAGACGATCAATGTTTCTGGAACGAACAGGGTGACTTCCAGAGTGGGGAAATATAACCCCAAAATATATCATCCTTGGGCTTCTCTCTAGTGCAAGGCGCAGTTAACTGCCAAAGGATGCATCTGTTCTGCTGTCTCAGGATTCCATCCTACAAAGAAAAAAGGGTTGGTGGAATAGGTTTTTATTTCTGAAAAAGAATCCCTCAAAACAAAAAAGACACTAAAAATAGTCAAGGGCAGGTAAACTCTGACCAACTTTTCCCAATTAAAACTCCACAAGAAAAGTCAAGCAAATCTCATTGCCTTAATTGTGTTCACTCCCAGAAGGAAGCTCCAGCACTTCAGTTGATCCCAACCCTTCAATAGAAACAAACTAGAGCACAGATTTAGAGTGAGCCTCACACAACCACAAGCCCAGTTTCAGTCTGATGGAGCTGGAGAACAAGGTCTGGCAACAAGATGAAGAGAAATGACATGGGACAGGCTGGGACAGGTTACAAAGGGCCTCCCCATGCATTTCCAAGACATGGTTAAACAATGAAGATCTTCTTTCAAAGAGTAAAATCTGTGAACTTTCATGATAGTCATTGAGTAATGAAGTTTAGCAAAGTAAGTCTGTGACGCAAAGATATTCATGAACTAATATAGCAGAAAGGAGGTATGGCAAGGCATACACTAACAGCCACCATAAAACAAATGAGAAGAGCCCACTAATCACTAAGTGAAAAGAGACCATCTCTTTCTACATGGCAGGAACTGTTCTTAGTGCTTCATATGTATTAACTCACAACCCCAAGACAGATATAATTATCCCTATTTTACAGATGAGGAAACTGAGGCACATTCTCAAGATTATGCACAAATAAGTAGTCGCGCCAAATCCAGACAACCTGCACACAGAATCCATGCTCTCAATGACTACTCTATTGCCTCCCTACCATGCGAAACCTAGAAAGGAAACACAAAATGCTAGTAAGAGCACAAGGACAGAATGAGTCAAGGCCAGCAGATCAAACAAGTTGGCAAACTTTTATAATTAAAGATAAATAAGTATATGTATTTATTTTTAAAATATGGTGACAGACTTGCCAAGTACATGAGCCAAAACCTGGGTCAACTAACAACTGGAACCAGCTTAAAGGATCTGCAAACAAGAGATGAGTTACATAAACTATAAGAGATCCATCAGAATGCTATATAAGCATTTTTTTAAATGACACTTTTAAAGAATAACACAAGGAATTGCTCACAAATAAAATGTTAAACGAAAAAGCAAGCAAGAAGTTACTTACGTAGCATGAGCCCATTTTTAAAAGTATTACATTACATAAAGAGGCCTGGAAGGAACACAAAAATGTTAACAGTGGTCCTCTCTTGATGCATGGAATTACAAATAATTTTTATTTTCTACCTCTGCGTTTAGTATTCTCCAAATTCTTAATGAAGCAAGAACATATAAAAAGTTTCTAAATCTGAATACTTTTTTCTAAAAAAGGGAAAGAACAAGCAAGTTGTCCTTTTTTCAAAGAAGGAAACAGTTAAAAAATTAGCTAAAGATAACAGAATGTACTAAACTTTTATTCTGTTCATTGTGATCTTAGTGGGCCTCTAACCCTGTGATCAACTACTTCGTTATTAAATCAAATAACTTCTAGTTCTATCATCTTTTCTATGCCCCACCATGAACTACCATGTTTACCCCCATCACCTCCCTTACCTGCTGCCCCCAGTGCTTCAGTGTCTCTAATGAGCTTCAAGACTCAACAAGTACCATCTCCTTTCCTGGTCCAACTCCCAGGCCCCTCTGAGGGATACTCCAACACCAGGCAGAACTAACCTCTTCCTTCTTCGTGATACTTACTCATGCTGAAGATACCCTGATTATAGCATTTATTAGTCTGTATTATAATTATTGGTTTATACAGTAGTCTCTCCTAATGGATTGTGGACTTCCTGAGGAAATACCCTGAGTCTTACTCATCTTTGCCTCCCAGTGGCTAGTATGATGTTCAGAGTCTGTCTCAAAGCTTATACTTTCTCAAGTTTCCCAGGTGATTCCTATGCATGTTAAAATTTGAGAAGCATGGTCTAGACTCTGGAGCAGTCAGGCTGAGAAGGGACCCAATATTGTGTATCTCTAAGAGGATCATAGGTAATGCTGATGCTGCTGGTCTGCCGATCGAGCTTTGAGGAACAAGGGGTCTAGTGCAGGAGTTGGCAAACTACAGCCTCCAGGCCAAATCCAGACGGCTGCCTGTTTTTGTAAAAAAAGAAAAAAAAAGTTTGTATAAAAAGAATGAACACAGCCAAGTTCATTCGTTTACATATGGTCTATGACCACTTTTGCACTACAACAGCAGAGTTAAGTACTTGCAGCAGAGACGTATGGCCTACAAAGTTTTCCTATCTTCTTGACCCTTATACAAAAAAAGTTTACCAATCTCTGGTGTAGAGGTCTTGTTAAAGCTATATTACTGCCTTATATAAATGAAATCATTTTTATAAAACAAAAAAGCATAAAATCATTTTCTTCCAGTTCTATTATCCCCTCTTAGGAAAAGAGCAACATTTTGCAAATATTTCTCCTGGCTAATTTCAACTGCTATTTAAAAGTTTTATGCCTCTCACACCCCAAATAGGAATTTTATACAATCATTTCCCAAAGTACATGTTTCATACAAAGTTTATGCTTGCACTTCACCAAGGCTGTAATTTCCTAAAACCAGTACCCCAGGAACCAAATACTATAGCCAGGTTTCTAAAATTCTTAAAATACTTATCAACAACTCAGTCTCTACTTTTAAAGTACTATTCTAAAAAACTGTGGGGAAAATCCCAATGTGAATGTCCACCTAGATTCTGATGAATAAAGAGGCAGTGGAAGCACACAGGAGTTCCGAGCATCACCTACAGAGTTCCACAAAAAAGATAGGACAAAAGTGAAACACTGGCTTGGTAAGATGTAGTCTCCAGCATTCTCTACACAGAAGCACCAGCCACGAGTCCAAGGAAATCAAATTAAAAAACAAATCATGCAATTAGCAAAAGGCCCGTAAGGTTAGTGGTCTAACTAAGGAGGTTCCAAGAAATAAAGTACACCATCAGATATTTTAGATAATTTGTTTACATTTTCCTTTGCTTAATTTGACCCTTGGATTGTTCTCCCCACCCCAAAATCCCACCATAAAAGATTGCCCTCCCCCATCAAGTTTATACTCTTGAGATATTTGCATAGCTGTGTATTCCTGCTATCTTGGTTCAGCCAAGTTATACAGTTTTCATTTCTATTCTTTCCTCATCAGTCAGCCCCTCCAGTCTCTCAATCATTCCTGTGGGTCTTCTGTGAACTCTCTCCAGCTAGTCCCCAGTGACCTGGTAATGAGGTGCCTCCAACTGACTGCAGCCTTCCAGGAACAGCGGCGTTACTCAGAACATGATGAGCTCACCCTCCTCGGCTCCATGACATAATACTCCTGAGGAGACAATCCCCAAATCGCAGAAAGCTAGAATGTGCCATATTAGACTATAGCCCCATTCCATGCTTCCCAGATTTGGGCACTGTATGCCAGAATGTGCTAGAAGCCAGAAGATAAAGGAAACATGTCCCTGTAGCATCTGGTTACTTGAAAATGAGGTGGGTGAGGAGAAAAAGTATTTTCGTGTTTAAAAAAAATTCACAGATAATAGAATGCAAAATATGCATGAATTTCTAAAAATAAAACATGAATACGTTAAAAATAATCACAGATATTTTGTCCTTGAGGCAGAAAGGCTGCTTGGGGCTCTTCTCTGAGCCCCCAAGGAGTTCCGTACCCACTATCCTCTACCCCTAGAGGTACCTGAACTGAAAAGTTTGAAAAGCACTATAACCCTGACTCAGCTTCTGGTCTATTACCCTATTACCACCCATCCCATATACTCACATTTTAAATAGAACTGTTTTTCCTGCTATGATTCCCCAATGACTACCAACATCTTTAGGTTCTTCTGTATTGTTCATTCATTTCATAGTTCTTGAGCATTTGCTACATGACAGACTGTTTGCTAAAAGCTAAAGTCACAAGGATAAATAAGACGGTGGGAGATGGACAACACAATGTGGCAAGTACCACAAAAGAGGAATAAAAAATGTATAGTGGGCAAAGGAAGGAGAGAGGGAACTCTGCCTGAGAGAGTGGGGAGGTCTTCCCAGGAGAGAATCCAGCTGTCGTTTAAGAGCGAGCAAGCATCTGAAAGACAGGAAAAAGGAAGACCAGCATGCCAGGCAGAAAAACAACATAAGCAAAAGTACCGAGTCAAGAAAGGGAATGATGAAAAGCTCAGCATTATGAATGCACTGTGTTTAGAAAGACCACTTGGAGCCAAAGGAGAGTGACTGGTTCTAAGTATATTTGGCGTAGTGGTCAAGAGTATGAATCTCACTACTGAGTGACAAGCTACTTAACTTCTCTTCAGTTACCTTAGATATAAAATGGAGATCCACTGAGAAGAGGAAGGAATTCAGCTGCTCTTGGGAGCAAGACCTGGAGTATAAGGGAAAGGAGGGCTGGCTGAGACTGGAAAGTAGACCCAGGTGTCTCGGCACTACAGGAGTGCCTCTAGAGATATGGCTCTATGCGCAAACCAAGCTGCTGGGTTGCCAGGATATGATGGTGGTTTGTGCTGAGGCCACAGGAGCCCAACCCATAATGAGAAAGATGGCATTGAGTGTACTTGAGGGACTAACTGGTTTACTCTTTTATGTGTGGCATTTATTTCACTTGACAATGATTTTTAGATCCATACATGTTGTTACATGTATCAGTAGTTCATTCCTCTTTATTGTTGTGTAGTAACCCATTATATGAACATGTAACAATGCATGTTACATTGCATGCATCAGCTGAAGGACTTGTGGGTTCCATCCAGGTTGGGGCTATTAAGCATAAAGCCCCTATGAATATTCAAGTACAAGTCTTTGTGTGAACCTACTTTTTCATTTCTCTTGGATAAATAACAGAGTGGGACTGCTGGGTCATATGGTAAGTATATACTATTTAACTTACAAGAAACTGCCTAGCTGTTTTCCAGAGTGGCTGTACCACCTTGTATTTCCACCAGCAAAGTAAGAACTCCAGTTACCAATATCAACCAACAATGGTATTGTCAATCTTTTAAATTTTACGTATTCTAATAGGTGTGAAATAGTATCTCATTGTGGTTTTAATTTGCATTGCCCTGGGGATTAACAATATTGAATATCATTTCATGTGCTTTTTGGCTATGTGTGAGCCTTCTTTGGTATTCAAATCTTTTGTCATTTTTAAAAATTGAGCTGTTTGTTCTCTTACTATTGAGTTGTAAGACTTCTTCATATAATCTGAATACAAGTCCTTTATTAGATATATGTTTGGTAAATATTTCCTGTGGCCTGTTTTTTCATTTTCTTAAGTGTTGTTTAAAAAGAATAAAAGTTTTAAATTTACTGAAATACAACTTATCAATTTTTTTCTTTTATAGTTAGTGTTTGTGCCCTATTTAAGAATACATATATTTGCTTAACTCAAGGTCGCAAAGATTTTCTTCTAGAAGTTTTATCTAAAAGTTTCACAAAAGAAAATCTCAAAAATTTTAACAAGAATTTTAAAACTCCTGCATTCCATTTACCTCATAATTAGTTACTCAGGTTTATTACCCCTGTTTCTTTCAAATTCAACTTCCACATTACCAGGCACTATTTAAGTTTATTTCAGAATTTGGAAAGATTTTTATCTTTTAGCAGATTTCCCCGCTCTTCAACCTCATAAATGGCATTTCTAAATTTAGCCAAGGTTTTAGTCCCTCAGTTCTCTTCAAACTGAGATAAAACCTCTAGACCCTCAAGGCTGGTTCTTAAAACAAAATTCCAAAACCCAGAGCATGCACCTTCAAGTTAAGCCAGGGACAATGAACTACTTATCCTTCTGGTTTTAAAGAGAAGCTTTTATAACATCATTCTCACCATACTGAGTCACTCTAATCTGGTAGGAGGCTGGAAAAAGTTATCACTCACTGGTTAAAAGAAAATTTAGGCTTCAAAGGTTAAGTTCACCAAGATAATAGCACATTTTTAGACTCAAACTGTACATTTCAGGCTCAAAAATGAAACAAATAGTATACATGAAAGCATAGTTTAGATTCAACTGCACCCCTGGAATAGACTTTGCCATTCTCAATAGTTTAGAGAAAGTAGAAAAAAGGACTCCAAGCTAATGTGAGTAAACAGGGAGAAGTAACAACTTAATCATTGCTCATTTTGTAACTTCATGAGATATCTGGAGAAAAACAAAATATAAAACTGGCTTATATATGCCCCCGTCACAGTTGTTAATCTAAATCAAGAAAATAGCAGTTTCTACTTACAACTCCCTCCTATTCTGATGTTTTTGTCTATTTACCAAACTGACTCTACAGTGCCTTGTCCACAGAATTAGGACAGGAGCCTGTGTCCCATACCACGGCAGCTTTTATGCTCAAGTGACTCTCAGCCACTGAGTCTTGGCTATAACAGGAAAATTTTTAAAACTAATTCTCTGAATCTGACAAGCCGTCTCCTTCCATAAGTCTAGGAAGTTGTTAATTCATTAACTGTGCATGAAGTGGCAGGCGAACAGCCAGAGCTACAGCCCAGGAGGCAGAACTGGAATTGTCACATACATACTTAAAAGCTAACAAAATTTCTACCTCTACCACCATCCATTACTTTCAATTCTACTTTTATTTTTAAGGAAAATAAATTATTTATGTAATCAGAAGGAAGAGCAACCTTAAGTGAGCATTCTATAGTTCCTTGTTAAAGACTCCAGGAAGACAAAAATGGCACAGAAATGGCAACCTAAGAAGGCTCTATTTTAAAAAACTCAACACTTTAGGTAATCAAAACAAAACTTCTGTTGACCTAATAATACTACCAAACAAGGATTTTAAAATTTCTTCAAATGTATATTAAGAACCACATCCCAAACAATATGTTGACCATGAGGGTTCTAAATGAGGGTCCCTAGCCCCCTAGAAACATAGAGGTTAGTAAAGAAGACAGACAAGAAAATAACGTGACAGTTCCATGTAGTAAAATCTATGAGGTGAGCACACTGTGTTAGCAGAGCCCAGGAAGGGCCCCTCAATCAGGATCAGCTCTTAGCTTCTCAGAAAACTTCACACCACCCTCCTGGGAGCAAAGCCAACTCTTCCTCTGAGTTAACAGAGCTGTGGAAATCAAGGGGTACAAAACACTACCTATGTAGTATTGTTTATTCTCATGGTTAATGACATTCTCTTCAGCACTGGTCAGAAGGGATTACTGTACAACATACATGGCATGGAAATAGCTCATTGGAAACCCCAACCTGTTTGTCAAAATTACACAGGGTCTAAATGCAATGTGGTATTCTAGGTTGGATCCTGGAACAGAAAAAGGATATTAGTAGAAAATCGAAAAAAGTCTGTAGTTCAGTTAATAGTCTTGTACCAATGTTACTTCCTTAGATGTGACAAACGTACCACGGTTCCGTAAGATGTTAACATTAGGGGAAGCTGGGTGAATACACAGGAACTCTGTACTCTCTTTGCAACTTTTCTATAAATCTAAAATTATTCCAAAGTAAAATGTGCTTTAAAAAATTACATATGGTTCCCCACACTACATTTTCACTCCCCTTTAGGATTCTGATCATGCCTTCCTAGTCACTGCCCCAATTCAGATTACCTTTGAAATGTTTTTCCAAAGCCTTTTCAGTTCCTGTCTATAAACCATTTATGTAGCCTGGCTGGGTTTCCATCTTCAGCAAGACATAAAAAACTATATCACAGCTGGGAGGTTTTACTGTTTTCTCTTCCTAATAGCTTCACCACATACACCAGGGGGTATCCTTGGAGTTTAACTTTCCTAAGTGGACAAGAGAGGGGTTAAAATAACCTGGGCTGGATCTCTGGATAAAAGCAAGGCTAACGAAAATGTATGTTATATATTATTAGATTATCTTTATCTGATCTCTGGCCAAAAAGGATAATGAATAGAAAATACAATGAACAGATGCTGACTATTAGCATCTCAACACCAATAAGCAAACTGCTGAAATGAATGTGTTGGCTACAAGCTCTGAAAAACATGGCGCAAATTCCTCAACTACTCAAGGTAACAAATATCCATATTAAAATCATATGGTACTGTTCAATTCAGGCTAAATGACAAAACATACCTACCATGAGTATTTTGTTTCTAATAAGTAAATGAATACTTATCTCTTTCTCTATTAAACCATAATTTGCAGAACAGGCTTCAAGAGTCCCACCAGGAAAACATCATGGGATATAACACCATATCAAGGCCTCAGGCATGTGCATGTTGCAAAGGCACATGCATGCACACACACACACACACACACACACACAAACTACAGTAAGGTTAAACGACCTCAAAAGTTTGAAAACTACTATATAAACGAATGTCAGTGAAGGCTAAACATTCATGAACGCTTCAAAGAAAAAGAAGCCAAATAAAGGTAACTGAAATTTAAACCTAAGCTATTTAATGGCTAAAGTCATTTAAAAGGTAAAATGATATACTAGAATTCATTAAGGTCATACAGTTTGATCTGTTATATGGTATGTTATAGTATTAAATAAATATTATAACAGTACTCTGACCTGGATCACTTCCAGAAAGATTAACAGGTAGAGTAAATCCTTTTAAATATTTTAATTTGCATATTTGTGTCAATCACCTACCATAATTTATGTTCACAAATCTTTTTCCAATACAGGCCTGAGTTCTTAAAGAGTGACTAGCACACTGCCTAGGGCAGAATGGGCCCTCAATGAAAGCCTTCTGAAGGAATAAATATTCAGCAGTGATGTACCTCTGAGGCATCCATACAAACCAATTCAAAATCAACACCTTAGGAGGAGAGCATGCTGTATACCATGCTACCACATTTAGGAGGCAGTCAAGTTCATTGGAAAATAATTAATAGCAACTAGTATTTGTTGAGAAAAACATCTCAGGTCACAGGAGATAAAAATAGTATAAAAATTATAACTTGAAAATGAAGAAAATATATGTGAATTAATTTTTTTACCCTTAAAGGCCACAACAATGAATTTACCTTTCACTTTCTAACACTGAATTAAATTACAAGATGTTCTTTATGGAATCTTTCACCATCATAATTTTATAAAGAAATTTGTTACCAATTTAAATGAGTAAGTTAGACCAATTAGTAAATGGGATGAAGTCCAAACCCAATAATGAGTTTAAACTGGAATGAATACCTTAAACAATATTTTCTCTTCAAGACTGCAGAAAAATACAAAACAACCCTCTTGATTGCTGAGAAGGGCTAAACTCATTTCTTTCTCACAAGTACGCAATCAAAAGTAATTACTTTCTGCTCCCACCCAACACAAAGCAACACCATCTCTCCCGCTCCCATCACCATCAAAACATGCTATAGAGTATTTGAGTATTTTAATATTAGACCATAAGAATCTCAGGTTGCAACAGAAGTTACAATGCAATGAAAACATATTTCTCTAAATATGTTCTCATCCCCCATGGTGTTCCTACACTAATTTAGCTCCTCATCAAGTATTAACAGTCAAGGAAATCAGAAAATTCTCAGAATAGATACTACAAACTGCTTGGGTTGTTTTTTTAATTTCTTATTGTTCATGGATTCCAAAATTCAGAGTACAAATGACCGGGAGAGTGTTTTTCTAGTTTTTCAATATCCGAATTTAAATGCAAATTACTATTTAGTTATGTGCAATCTTCCCTCTAAACCTATGTATACCAAACAGTCTCCAGATGTTTTTTAAAAAACACACAGCTGATCATGTTTACTTAATAAGAGTACTGCCTAATAACCAAGAAGTTCCATTTCAAAAAAGCGGTCACTATCAACTTTACCCATGAATGAGTCTGGCTGACAAGCTGCTCTGAAAAGATTAGGAACTTCCAGTGACTGCAGGATGCACATACAGTATCTGTAGATACCTCGGTAATAAAACTATTTCAACATCAAACATTCAGAGCCTACAAAGTCATAAATGTGAACTGCAAAGCTATCAAAACGCACGCATGTCTAAAAGAGAAAGAAGCAGGAGGAAAACTGTCTATATTCAAATCAACATGAGAGATCACCCTTCACTTGATCTGTTCAAGAACTGAAAACTTAGTAAGGTTCTTTAGGTCATCAACACATTCGAGTTCCAAAATAGAGCAACCATATTAAAATACAACTGACAAAAAATTCCAACACAACAACAATATTAGAAAACACTTTAACAGGGTTTGTTTGTGATGGGCACACAGTTCCAGGGACTTCACATTTTAACTAAGTCCTAATAACATCCCTGTAAAGACAGGTACTATTATGATTATCTCTATTTTACAGATAAAGAAACCGAGGCACAGAGAGATCCACACACCCAATGTCATATAGCTAGTAAGAAGTAGAGCGTGGATTTTAGCTCTATCAGTCAGACTCCAAAGTTCATGTTAACCAATACACTAAGTTTCATAGTTAGGGTCATGCAATGGACAGCTTTTTGCATTTTTTTTTTTTATACCTAGAAACCTTTTTGGATCTCAAACACTAGAATAGCTTTGTGCAATAAGAAAAGTACAGGCTTTGGATTCAGACTCAAACAAATCCCTGGATAAAGTCTAAGCCTCAGCACCCCCACATGTAAAATGAGGATACTTAAGTTATGGTGAAGGTCAGAGAAAATGACTGAAGTGCCAAGTACAACATACAAGATAGAGGTAAGTTCACAGACACCTAGAGGGTCCACGGTTGGACTTCGGAGTCCAGAGCCTCATAAATTGTACGACAAATACTGTATGTGTACCCATTTTAAAAGAATCGTCCCTCTTCCCACAAACTATCAAGGGGTTCGTGATCGCCAAAAGGTTAAGAACCACCGGAGTACAAAGCAGGTACTCAGAAAATGAGTTATCTTTCCTTTCTTGTTCTCTAAAACTCTCTTTTTTCCACTAAGGATGACACACCAAGGCTCCACAATCAATGTCAATTATTTCCCACCATTTTCCTGGCTTGGTAACTAGTAACATATGCAAGATTATGCCCCAATACTCTAAAGGAGACCCTCAAACGCTGCTTCATCTTTCTCTTCACCGAGAGGAACACACGGTATTTACTTGGGAAGAATCTTGACAGTCGTCCACCTAGTGCACGAAGCACCACGCGGGCTAGGAGCACCAAGGAGGAACCAGAGCCTCCGAGTTGCACGATAGAGACCTGACGCCCAGCGCTGAGGGACGAGAAGAATGAGTTTCCCAAAACTGTTGGACAACCCAGAATTCCGCCCCCCAACTCCCTCATCCCCACACACTCGGTCCTTCCTCTCAGGAACTCGGGTGCAGGCAGGTCCTCGGGGCTCTGCCCCGTGCGGGAGCGGTGGAGGAGGGAAACGTTACCAGAGCTGGAGGGTACTGCGCGCCGACGTCCCAGCTCCGCTGCCCTGACAGGTGGCAGCCACCCCTGGCACAGGACCGGCCCTCGACGGTCCCCTCAAGAGATCCGAGTACTGATCTCCGCCGGGACTGGGAACCGGCTCCGGGCTTTTCCGTTTTCCAAAGCAGCTTCCGCTTCCGGGTTATCCTTTGCCGGAAGCAGTATATGAATGACGCAAAAGTGTCGCGCCGATGGTGATTCCGGAAGAAACAAGAGTGCGGCGTGAACATGGTGAGAGAGGCGGGTTGAGAAGGGGCATTGTCAGACCGTAATTGAGCGAAATTCAGAAAGTCAGCCGCTGGCCAATTTGCATTCCCCTTGCTTGTTTTCATTCTACTCTTAGCTCTTAAATCGCTCCGAGTGGTGCCTGTTATGTTTTAGCGAGTAGGGAGAGAGCCGGGTTGGGGCAGAGAGGATCAGAAGAGCTGGGTTTTTGAGGGAAGAAGGGAAGGGAATGGACGAAAAGAAAAGAAGGAACTCAACATGGGATGTATTTCCAACTCTTAACTCTAAAATTTCTGTTTCAAGGGAAAGCAAAAGAAAACAAGGAAGTATGCGACCATGAAGCGAATGCTTAGTCTCAGAGATCAGAGGCTGTGAGTGTCTGGAATCAACTGGGTTCATAGACTGCCCAGAGATATAGGAGTCACAAGGGGATAAGTAGTTAAAACTTTTGTTCTTTCTTTGTATCCAGTTTTGATATCATTGTGTCTTGGATTAATATAACATGAGGTAGATAGTAGTCAAGTGTATAACAGCCACACAGCTGGTAAGCAAGTACACTGGTGAATGGGAGGGGAATTAAACATCTAAGTGTTCACTTTGTTCCACCGTTTTTATGTACTTTACCATATCACATTTAAGCCTTCTAACAGCTCTGTGAAATGGATAGGACTATCTTTATGGTCTTGTCATCAGATTCCTAGATTTCACAGGAAAAAATGTTATAATTGTTGAAGGAAAGTGAGGTCAGAGATCATGTTGTCTTGTGTCTCAAGCACCTGACACTCAAATATTTTTCAAAGAAAGAATGGGACACACCTAGATGTTCCCATTTTATAAATCTCATAAGAATTCAGATGACTGTGAAGAAGAGAGTGGAATGATACTCCCGATTATAAGCAGGCTGTGAAAAGCTTCGTTTCTTCAATGAAGAATGGATAAAGTTATTAAATAATGACTGGTCTTCATTGTGTTTCAGAGCCTCAATACAAAGGAATGGTTGTTGGACCCTTCAGAGTTACTAAATTGTATTTTTAACCTTTAGTATGTATTTATTATGTAATTTTTACGCAGTTTGCACATTAATATTTCATTTCTAGTTAAAGGTTAGATTTTGTATATGTATTGTTACATTTTAGCCCTTTTTAAAAGGTATATGGTGGTTTCTCCCCCCTCCCCACTGTTGAAGTATCTGAGTCCTCACAAGATAAATGTCAGCCTTTTTACCCACTGCTTGGAAGTGGGTTTTGATCCTTGATAAAAGCTTCTGACTAAGAAAGAAATGATGGTATAACCAACATTTATTTATCCATTAACAATTTTTAAGGGTTATTGGCTAGAGATTTTTAAATTTAATTATATCTAATGAATTAATTATGTTAATTTCAGGCTACTTCCCACACATTTGTGCTCAAAAATATGTATATTTATATTAACATAAAAATGTATGCTTATATTAATATAAAGAAGTCACAAAGGTTTTCTCTGTAAACAAAAAAGAGAAACTTTAAATTTTGAATGAGATTCTAACTGCTATTGTGTTTTCTTCCCTCCTGTATTTAATTTACTATTTTTTCTAGTAAAGAAAAGGATAGATTAAAGCCTAAAAAGAAAGAAAAGAAAGATCCCAGTGCACTCAAAGAAAGAGAAGTGTGAGTAATCAACATTTTTAAGTTTTCCTTTAAAACATTCTAAAACCATAGACCCCTTAGAAATCCAGGCTTTCCTTAACTCATTTGCTCAGTCATTTCTAAGGCCAGCACAACTCTGCAAATGAAAGTGATATTGATGAGCATATACCAACTCCAATGGTTCTAAGGTTTTTGGATTTCATGGAGCAGCAAAATTTTCCCTAAAATCCTAGGGATTAACTCCAGTATCATTATTTGCTTTCTTTGCCAAAAATCTTTCAAAAGAAAAAATTGCCATTGTTTAACACACTGGCATTTCATAAAAGATAGCATATTTTCAGAATAAGTGTTATTCCTTTTAAGTAAATACATTTAACTTTATGAAAACTCATCACATTTTACTTATTTTTCTCATTTTGCCCTCAAGTGGTAATGGATAAATCATCACAGGATTTATTTTCAAGAACAAAGGAAAAGGAACTTAAGCTATAGCAAACTAAAGTATCAGTGTAGATATTACTTTATGTTTTGTTTCCCTTTTTTTCAGCCCCCAACACCCCTCCTGCTTATTCTTCCAATATAACACACAGCTGGGCCCACCTTACCACATCCTGGTTGATACCAATTTTATCAACTTTTCCATTAAGGCCAAACTGGACTTAGTGCAGTCAATGATGGACTGTCTCTATGCCAAGTGTGAGTATCATACTTTTACATTTCTGCGCATTTATATAGAATAATCATATTTATCCCAAATACATGAAAAGAGGGGAATGGAATTCTAGTTAACTTAATTGCTGGGCATTTAATGTGCTCACCATTGCAATGCCCATTTTCAAAGAATTGAAATATAATGCAAACTTGACTGGGAATAATTAAACTTTCACATTTCAGAAAACACTTAGTGTGCTTGGATCATTATTATGGGCAATAATTTTGAACATAGGAGGGGAATTTTCTGTTTCCTAATTCTGGATTTTAAAATTCTGGATAATTGAGCCCTAGCCAGTGTGCCTCGGTTGGAGCATCATCCTATACACTGAAAGGTGGCGGGTTTGATCCCTGGTCAGGGCGAATACAGGAGCGGCCAGTTGATGTTTCTCTCTCACATCAATGTTTCTCTCTCTCTCTTTCCCTCTTTCTCCCTCCTTCTCTCTAAAATCAATAATAAAAAAATAAAGTAAAATTTTGGATAAATGAAAATTTATTATATTTCTCATGTATATGTTCTTTTACGTTGAAGGGGAAGCATTCTTAATTCCACTCCAATGTAAAAAAGCTAAATAAGACGTGTTGTCTTTTACAGAACCAGAAGTGATGATGGTCACCAGGTCTAGTTTATTCAGTTTGGTATTTATTTGTACCACAGAGGATCTGGGGTGTTTATTTACACCTAGGTATGCAGTTTACCATTAATAGATTTCCTTGTGTATTTAGATGTCCCCTCCTTCAAATGATCTTCCCTCACTACCATGAATAGGAAAAAGAAAATTTAGGCCATGTATCAGGGATTAACTTCCTAATAGTGAAATCTGTTGCATACTGTGGTGGATTTATATTCATATTTTCCAGTCATCTTGTTAAAGGTACAAGTGAGGAAAATAGACTTATACTTTTCCATAAAGAATAAACTCTTGGAATCAAAGGAAAATATTTGCACTCCTTCTTTAATATTTAAAAGATACTATAATGAACAACATTATAGAGTGATAGTAATGTAAATGTTATTTATTGATGTATTACAACTTGCAAGATGTGTAAGGTTGTGATAGGTAAGAGAGCTAAATTCTTTAAATGCCTAAAATTAATATAAAAAGTGACTGTATAAGTTTATTAATATACAAAGGTAACCACCAAGGGGAAAAACAGCTAATAGAGTAAAATAGTTATCTCTTAAAGGTCAGAATTGATGGGGTGGAAAGTTTCAGGGGACCGATATTTGTTTATATAGGCCTTTCTATATTTCTTTTTAAAGCTATGTATATGTAATACTTTCAATTTTTAAAAAATCTCTTGGAAATAATGAAGATTAGTCTGAAGTTGGGGCACTACCATGCCTGTGAGAGTGGACTGGCAAGGCCCTGTATGAGGGAAGACACTAGACTTGGTAGACTTCTTGTCTTTTTGTTTGATAGGTGTCAGACAGAAGTTTTATGTGATCAAATTTACATTTTCTGGTTAAATTTTACGGGTTCTTTTGGTTCACATTAAAAAATTTTTTCATCTCGAATTTATTTTAATATATAAAGAATGACAGGGGCCCAGCTTAATTTTTTTCTCCAGAGATGTTTATGGCAGATACTTTATGGAATCTGTGATGCGTGGTTGGAACTGTTCGCTAGTTTCTTTATAAGTAGAGATTTTATTCTCTAGTTTTTATTGTTCATTTCAGTGTGTGTGTTCTGTTTCATTCCAGAAGTCTCGTGGGCCTTTTTAAGATTCTCAACAGGATATAATTCAGAGAGAGTAAAATCAGTTTAGTCACAAATTCTTTTACTAATAATGTGTGTTTTTTTCCTGGCAGGTATCCCTTGTATAACTGACTGTGTAATGGCTGAAATTGAGAAATTGGGGCAGAAGTATCGAGTGGCTCTAAGGTAGGAAGAAGCTGGTCAGTCTAGATTTGTTCTAGATTGGTGTACTGAAGATCCTTTTGACCTTCCCTCATCTGTTTGCTGTCCAAAGACTTCTTGGCTGAATAGATTAAATTAAAATATAAAACTAGTTAACTATGGTTAAGAACACAGACATTTGAAGGCTGGAGTTTTTTTTGTTGCTGTTAATCCTCACCTGAGGATATTTTTTCCATTAATTTTCAGAGAGAGTAGAAGGGAGGGGGAGAGAGAGAGAAAAACATCGATGTGAGAGAGACCCATCGATTGCTTGCCTCCTGAACACTCCCCACTGGGGCCCAGGATCAAACCTACATCCCAGGTTGGTGCCCTTGACTGGAAATCCAACCTTCAACCAGCCGTGTCTGGGCCAACACTCTAACCACTGGGCCACATTTGCTAGGGCTGAAGGCTAGAGATTTTTAAACTGAAGCCTTTTTTTATATTTATTTATTTATTTATTTATTTATTTATTTATTTATTTATTTTAAGTATATCTTTATTGATTTCTGAGAGAGGAAAGGAGAGGGAAAGACAGAGATAGAAACATCAATGATGAGAGAGTCATTGATCGAGCCCGCAACCCGGGCATGTGCCCTGACCCGGAATCGAACCCTGATCGCCTGGATCCTAGGTCGACGCTCAACCGCTGAGCCAAGGCCAGCTGGGCTGAAGCCTTTTTTTAAATTAAATTTATTGGGGTAACATTGGATGATAGCATTATAAAAATTTCAGGTGTACAACTTTATAATACAGCACCTGTATATTCCATCATGTGCTCACCACCCGAAGTGTAGTCTTCCATCACCGTGTATTTGACCCTCTTTACCCTCTTCAGCTCTCCCTAAACCCCCTTCTCTGGCAACCACCATACTGTTGTCTGCGTTTGTTTTACTTATTCACTTGTTGCTTTTGTTCTGTATCCCACACGAGTGAAAGCATGGCTTTTGTCCTTTCCTGTCTTATTTTGCTGAGCATGATACCCTCAAGGTCACTCCTGTTCTTACAGGTGGCAGCATCTCATCTTTTCTGTGGCTGAGTATTCCATTTAAGGTTCGAATGCAATGAACCTGTCACTTTAAGGGAAGCAACTTGCTGTATTAGTTATCAGTGATAAAACTTGAGCTTTCGAGTGAGAATTAGAGTTTTGGAAAATCATGAGTTTATCACATGTCCAGTAGTAAAGACCTTTCTGTTGAGACTAGTGCAGATATTAATGAGTATGACTTTTTTTGGTATTGTACAATGAAATATGTCAGTATTTGGAAGATCTGTATAATTCAGTGAATCAATATTTCCAAATGATCCGTGCATGATATTAGAAAATCATGCATGGATAAAAGACCCAAAGTACAAGATATACCTGTAGATTTATTTGTGTCACCTTTATAGAGGTGTAATTTATATACTATAAAATTCACCAAGTTTACTTGTATCATTTGATGACTTTGGCAAATGAATACAGTCATGGAACCACCATCATAGACATGAAATAGAACATTCCGTCACTCTAGAAATGTGATTCCATTTATATGAAATTCTAGAAAAGGCAAAACTATAGTAATATAATTCAGACCAGTGGTTACCTGGAGCTGAGGATGGGAAAGGGAGGTTAACTATAAAGGGGACACAGGGAACTTTTTGTAGTGATGGAAATGTTCTGTATCTTGATTGTAGGGATAGTGACATGGACATACAAATTAGTCAAAAACTCATTGAATTTTATATTTATAATTGAATTTTATTCTATTTCTCTTATACCTAATAAAGCTAGTTTTTAAAAGAAAAAAAATGGCCCAGCCGGGCGTGGCTCAGCGGCTGAGCGTTGACCTAGGATCCAGGCAATCAGGGTTTGATTCCCGGTCAGGGCACATGCCCGGGTTGCGGGCTGCAGCCAATCAATGACTCTCCCATTGATGTTTCTCTCTCTCTCTCTCTCTCCCCCTCTCTTTTCCTCTCTCTGAAATCAATAAAGATATTTAAAAAGAAAGAAAAAAAAAAAGAAAAAAAATGGGACGCTAATGTATGAATGGTGGTATTGTTTAGATTAGTAGGAAAGTGATAAACTTTTAAAATATTGATTATCCCTGTGTAAAAAAATAAAATTGGATCCTTATCTTACTTCTTTCACAAAAACCACTTCCAGGTAGATTAAGTGTCTAAACTTTTACAGAAAATATAGAGAATATCTTAGTGATTTTGGAGTGAGCATGGATTTCTTAAGTCCAAACCATAATGGAAAACTAATCAATTTGACTATATTGAAATTGAATACTTTTCTATAACAAAAGACATGATAAGCAAAGTAAAAAGACAAGCCACAGGTATTAGTAACACATATAACCAACAAAAGGCTAATTTTAAAAATATATGAAAAACTACAAATCCATAAGACAAAGACAAAATCCTTAAATTCACAGTGAAATATCATTTCATACCCAACAGATTGGCAAGATTTAAAGTATGCTTGACAGTGCAAACACTAGTTGAGAATGTGGAGCAATGGGAATTCTTATACTCAGTTGCTAGGGATATAAATTAGATAATCACTTTGGAGAGCAATTTGATAATATCTGACAAAAATGAGGTTGTCCATACTCTTACAACACTCTTTCAACCTGGGGAATCACAAATCTGTAGGTTGTAAAATGCATTTAATGGATCACAACTAGTATTTTTTTTAATTAAATATAGAATACACTATAAAATACCAGCATGCATTGCAGGTAGCATAGGTAGAGTATTGTATCACAGAACTTTTGTCACTTTTATACATATGTGTATGTATGCGCTTACTGCATGTTAGGTAAAATGTATTTCATACTGTGGATCTGCTAAAAAAAAAGGGGAGGGTGGCTGCCATAGAGAAGCTCATACACATATATTGGAGACAAGTATTGGAATTTTCTTAAGTGTATAGTAGCAAAAAATTACAGGCAGTTAAAAGATCCATTAAGATAATGAATAAACTGCCCGGCCGGGCGTGGCTCAGCGGTTGAGTGTCTACCTGGGATCCAGGCGATCGGGGTTCGATTCCCAGTCAGGGCGCATGCCCGGGTTGCGGGCTCGATCAATGACTCTCATCATTGATATTTCTATCTGTCTCTCCCTCCTTTCCTCTCTCTGAAATCAATAAAGATATATTAAAAAAAAAAAAGATAATGAATAAACTGTGGAGTGTTCATGAATAAAATACTATACACGAGTGAAAATGAATGAAGTAGAGTTATATGTCAATATGGATAAATCTCAAAAACAATGTAAAAAGAAAAGCAGGCACATATGAGGAGCATATCGTTTATCTATAAGTTTAAAATCATGCAAATTAAGCCTTGGCTGGGTAGCTTAGTTGGTTAGAGCATTATCCCAATACACCAAGGTTACATGTTTGACCCCCAGTCAGGGCACATACAAGAATCAACCAATGAATGCATAAGTAAGTGGAATGAGAAATCGATGTTCCTCTCTCTCTACCCCCCTCCTCTCTAAAATCAATCAATAAATTGTAAAAAAATTTTAAAACATATAAACTACATTGTTTATAGGTACATACATATGTAATCTTACACAGTAAAATTTGTGTGCAACTGATAAATACCAAATTTAAGGTAATAGTTACTTGTAGGGAGGTAAAAGGTTAGGATTGGACAGGGGGCTTCATTTTTATTTGTAATGTTTCATTTCTTTAATGAGGTGGTAGATACAATTTATCATTCCTTATACCTTTTTACGTACTTGAAATACTTCAAATAAAAATGGGAAAAGAGGCAATTATTTTAAAAATAATTATAGCCCTGACCCATGTGGTTCAGTGGTTAGAGCATCAGCCCACACACTGAAGGGTTGCAGGTTTCATTCCCAGTCAAGGGCATGAACCTGGGTTGCAGGTTTGAACCCTGAGGGAGGCAACCAACCGATGTGTTTCTCTCCCTCTCTCTCGCTCTCGCTCTCTCTCTCTCTCTCTCTCTCCCCCCCTTCCTTCTCCCCCTCCCCCCTCCCTCCTCTTCCTTCCCCCTCTCTCCCTCCCTTCCACTCTCTCTAAAAAATCAATGCGAAAAAATATCCTTCGGTGAGAAATAAACAAACAAACAAACAATGGGAGGGGAGAAAACAGAAGCACCAAGTTTGACTGTGATGAGAAGCAGAGAAATGGGATGCTAACTGGAGGGGCTGGTATAAGTAAAAAGAAGGATTTTTTTTCTTTTTTAAGGTGGATAAGGTGCTAGAGCATGTTGGTATGTTTCTGGGAGAGAGCAGTGGGAAGGAGGAGAGCAGTGATTTCCGCAGGGAAGGGATAAAGCAAAGGGGCAAAGGCCTGGACTACTGCCCGCCTCCTTACTCGCGGCCAGTCTGCATTTTTTCCAGCATGTCCTCCTCACCACAGCCTGCTTAGCCTCCCTAAGACAAAGCTCTCCTTGTGTCGCTCTGTCCTGGAGAACGCTTTAGTGACCCCCCATCACCTGTGTCACGGAGCTCACACGCCTCAGCCTGGCGTTGGAGACTCTTCCCAGTCCTGCCTCACTTTCCTCTGCACCAGCACTCTTCTCACTCTCCCCTGAGCACACCCAAACCATTGTACAGATGCTTGGTGCCCTGTTTGGAATGTGCCTGCCTTCACTTTGCTTAGAACATTCTTTCATCTTCATTTTATTTTTATCTCCATGTAACTTTTTTCTAAATATACCCAACCCACATTAACCTAGCTCTGAACTGCTGCAGTGTGGAGCATTTTTTTGCACTTGGTACCTGTGTGCTGCCTTATATTTTTATTCATCATCATTGTGTAATAGAAAGAGTATGGCTCTGGGGATCACAGACTTGGGTTTTTCTATTTCAGATTTGTATGAAAATAATATATGTTTGATTTGCTAATGGCAAGCAATATAAACATATACATACACAATAAAAAGTCAAATCCCCCGTCCGTGTTCACAGTTTGTCCGTTCTCCTACCCTGAGATGGACAACTGAGAAGAGTTAGCATGTAGTTAATATGTATTTTTCCAGGCAAAAGCAAATCTAGAGAAAGATTTGTGTTTTCTTAATTGAATAATATAGATAGTTCAGTGGCCTGTTTTGTTTATTAAGCAGATTATAGACCCTTCCACATTGCTACATACAACTCTATGTCATTTTTTTTAATAGGATAGGAACACCAAAATGGATTTAACTTTTCCCTTGTTGGTAGGTACTCAGATTATTCTCAGTTTTTCACTATTGTAAACTGTGCTGCAGTGGCCATCCTTGTGCCTACATTCTTGTACATTTGTGTAAGACAATTTCCTGAAAGTTAATTGGTTGGTTTAAAATTGATTTGGTTTTGAAGCCTGGTTTTCCCAGCTGGGTTACTGTAAACAAATTAATTCATCTTTGAAGCTGCTACCTTATCTATAAAAAGGAAATAGAATAACTCAGAGTTTTATGAAGATTACATGATGTAAGCTGTCAGCGAGGAAGTTATAATTTTCTTTTCTGTAAGTTGTCTTTCCAATTAGAAGGTAAGCTTCATGAGGAAAGGGATGCCTTAAAATCTCCACATAGATCATGTTACTCTTTTTTTTTTTTTTAAATACATCTTTATTGATTTTAGAGAGGAAGGGAGAGGGAGAGAGAAAGACAGAAACATCAATGATGAGAGAGTCATTGATCGGCTGCAGCCCGCAACCCAGGCGTGTACCCTGACTGGGAATCGAACCCTGATCTCCTGGATCCTAGGTTGATGCTCAGCCATTGAGCCACACCCGGCCTGGAGATCATGTTACTCTTATTTCACTGAGTGAGACTCAAAAGTTATCCAAGTGACAGAATGTTTTCCTCAATCTACTTTTGTAACCTTATAGGATCGCCAAGGATCCAAGATTTGAACGATTACCGTGCACACACAAAGGAACCTATGCAGATGACTGCTTGGTACAGAGAGTAACTCAGGTATCGTCAGCTTTTAAATATTTACTTTGTGCTTTTAAAAAAGAGTAGGTAAACTATTGTCTCCTGAGTGTTCATAGTCAGAAAAGTGTCTATGAATATAAAAGGTTAAAAAAAAAAGGAAGAAAGAAAGAAAAGAAAAATTATATAGAATCCCTTCATAGAAAGTTTAGGTGTCCTCATTTACTTGAGAAAGTGGATTAGAAATTATACTATAACCATAATGGAAAGATTATGGCTTGGGGAGGAGACATGGGTTTCAAATATCAGCCCCTGCATACCTGCATTTATTAGGTGTGTGATTTGGGACGTTTACTGATTCTTTATTCCATAAATCTTCTCTATAAAATGGTTCAAGTGAGTGAGTGTAGATAATGATACAGTTGACCCTTGAGCAATGCTGGGGTTAGGGGCTCTGACCCCCCTGCACAGTCAAAAATCTGTGTTATTGTATTACTTTGGACTCACCAAAACTTAAGTTGTCCCTTGGTATCTATAGGGAATTGGTTCCCCTGTGGATACCAAAATCAGCAGATGCTCAAGTCCCTTATATAAAATGGTGTGGATCAACACTTACAGTCAGCTCTTCACATCTGCAGACTCCCGCCCACAGAACAAAAATAGTACAGGCATTGAAAAAATCCACATATAAGTGGACCCAAGCAGTTGAACCCTGTGTTGTTCAAGAGTCAACTTAGATTTCTCTTCCCTATAAATCTAAAATAAGGTTCCATTTACTCCCCATGAAGGAATTCTGTTCCTCTCTACCATGCCTAACCCAGAAGTATTTCTCAGTTACATCTAAGTCTCCCAGGGTGCTATCTCACAGTGGCCCTGGAATCAGTGGGTTTTTTTATTTTTTGGCAAGCACCACAAGAACTTCTGCTACTGATTGCCCTTAGAAGAGCCTCTAGGCTGAGTGAGGATAATCATCTTCATTGGGTGACCACATTGTCAGCCCTTTAGCAACTCCATTCCATGGACATAGCCATCATTTCCCTTAACTTCCCATAGCACAGCTGACATCAGGCTACAGCTCTTTATAAAACTCAGTGGGAGATTTGGATATAGTAGAAGTAAAGTACAACACAAATTACCTTCCAGCTGGCCCCCACATATTGCTTTCAGAGTTGCTAGGCTCAAACTTGTTCTGGAGATCCTATTCTGGTTTCATGGCCAGGAAGGTATCCTACCTCCACTACTAGAAGACCTCAGACCTTATGATCCTGGGAAAGGCAAAAACTGTGCCCTCCAATCTAAGGCATTTACTCTACCTTTGCATAGAGTCCCTCAGACCATTTCTCCAAAATCAAGGAATTGTATACCCCAGATGTGAAAGTCCCTTCCATTTATGAGATAAAAATTGGTTTGCAGCTTTTAACTTTTCTGTCTTCTCCCCCCTCACGATTCTTAGAGCTACATTCGGCCAAGACAACTTATTAATGTTTTATAAATATGAGCTCCTAGATCATAGTGTCTACTCAGCAAATTGTTATAACCTTTCCTTTGCTGTGTACTGTGAAAATGAATTAATTCTTCAGACTGGCTGGTGGTTGTGCCATTTATAGTATCACTAAGTAGACTCAGTAAACTCTATGTGTGTCTCTTATAGCACAAGTGTTACATTGTGGCCACAGTTGACCGAGACCTTAAACGAAGAATCAGGAAGATCCCTGGAGTTCCCATCATGTACATTTCTAACCATAGGTAAGAACTTCCTCTTGGGGAAGTAATTAAAAGTATATAGTTGATATCAATTAAAAATGAGGTCAGGTTATGGAAGAATTTAAGAGAGATTGTTGTATCAAATGTTTACATAGTTGTATTTGAAGAAATGAGACAAAATAGCAAGAACAAGGGCAAAAGATAAAGCTAGGATTTAGGAATGAGGCAGACATTCACATTGTTACAATATGATTACCAGAAGAAATAGTGATGTGTTGCTTTAAATACAAAGCAGTAATTTAAATTAAGCTAAATTTTTTGGTCAGAAATGTTTATTTTGAACACCTAGTACATGTGATTAGCACCCCTCTGGGAAACTAAAAGCGTATTTTTTAAAAAGCTGCTCTTTATCCTTCTTGGATGTTCTCATGTCAGCCCTCAGACTATTGCTGCCCCGCTTTTCAGCCTGGTGAGAGCAATATAGAAGGACTAACATGGGCTAAGGAGTTGGGCCTATCTGAACTGAGCGCCTGGCTCCCCCAGTTAAATTTACAACTTTGAAGAACAAAGAAAATATAGTCAGCATTTTGTTTTAAATCACTCACTATGATATCCCTTTAAAATGTTCCTAATGACAAAAAGGATTCACAGGGGTGAGAGTATTGCAGTCAGTAAAGGATGGGTTTTTAGGTGGGTACTGGACCACCTTTCTTACCATTGTCAATTGTTTATCCTGATCAGGTACAACATTGAGCGGATGCCAGATGATTATGGAGCCCCTCGGCTCTAATACTTAAAAGACAAAGTTCCTCTGCTTCTCTTCAACCAACTTCCTCTGCTGCCAGTTTAATAAACATGCTACAGCATGAGTTATCGCTCCACTCACCCACTTGCTCTATTATGAGCTGAGTATGGTTAAATACACTTACTTTTTGATGTTTTGAAAATGACATTTTCTATCATTTAAAATTTGTTGCATCTTTTTATAAATCACATGATTACTCACTACTGTGATGGTTGTTTTATATTAATTAATCAGCAAATACTTATTAAGGTTATTCTAGGTATTTAATAAGATATGGTCCTACCCTCAAGACACTCATATTATGGTAGGAAAAAGAAACATGTAGATAATACAATAAAATAATGGTGCTAGAATGAAAGTATGAGGGAGCAGACACAAGAGAAAAGTGATTTCTTTCCACTTGGTTGGGATATGAAGGGAGGAGAGTCTAGAGGTGGTAACATTTGAGTTAGTCTTTAAATAAAGAGTGGCTTGCCCAGTAAATGCAGCAAGAAAATGAGGCGCAGGAAACGTGAACAGAAGCATGGAGACAGATAGTAGGACAGGAATGAATGTGTTTCGCCTGTTCAGACAGCTGCCAGGTTTTTATAACTCAAATGCAGGGGGAGGTTGTCTGTACCCACATCTGAGACTCCAGGGAGATGAGGTGGGAGGAAAGGGGTCTTATGTGACTTTCCAGGGTTTGGACTTGATCTTGAAGTCAATAGGGGGTTATTAAAATTTTAACTAGGGTACGTAACAATCAGAATAGATATTTTAAGAGATCACAAGGTGGTGTAGGAATAGACAAATGGATCACTGAAACAATAGAAAGCCCATAAACCCCTATATTTATGGCAATTTGGTATCTTTTAAAGGTTATATTTCAAGTCTGTAGGAAAAGGAAATTGTATAGAAGGGCAAATAGTGTGGAGTCGTTCTACTAGGGTTCGAATCCTGATTTTATCAGTTAATATCTGTGAATTGGGCAAACTCCATAACCATTTGGTGCCTTCCTTGTAACTTAAAAATGTTTTGAAAAAAAGTTTTGTTTAATCCTCAAAACAATCCCAATAAGATGGGACTAAATTGAACAATACCTGGCACAAGTAAGAGTTATTCAATAAATGTTAGTAATTATTGTTATAATGGCAAGTTGTCTATTCACTTGAAAAAAACTTTAGATTCCGATTTTATATCCTTCATGAGAATACATTTCAAGTGGATCAAAGATCTAAACTTTTTTTTTAAGCTATGGAAGTATTAGAAAAAAACGTGAAAAAATGAGTGTAACCTTTGGATAGAATTCTCAAATAAGATGAATGTAAAAGCCATAAAAGAAAATATCAATAAGTATGAATATATTAAAATTATAGATTTCTGTGCAAAGCAACTCCCCCAAATATTAAAACAAGGGACTGACCAGAAGATTTTCCAAGTATATATATAACAATTGAGAAAATGGGTAGTCATGTAGTGCTGACAAGAGTGCAAATAGGTATAACCATTTTAGACAGCAGTTTGGCAGCATCAATTAAAATAAAAATTGCAGATATCCTATGAGCCTAATTCTATTTTTTGGCTATTTATAAGTATTACACAAGTGATTTCCTTTAAACTACATGATCAGTGTGATGATAAAGTGTAAAGATACATCCACACATGTACAAGGAAATATATAGAAAGATGTTTACTGTACCACTTTATAATAGAGAAAAATTGGAAAGAATGTAAACGTATATAAGAAGGGTCTTAACTGTGTTATGTCTATACTATGAAATGTCATGAGCATTTAAAAGAATAGGATAGATTTAAAAATGGGCGAATGACTTAAGTAGACAGTTCCCTGAAGGAAATATGCAACTGGCCAACAAACACATGAAAAGATGCTCAACATCACTAGTCATTAGGGAAATGCAAATCAAAACCACAATGAACTACCACCTCACACCTATTTAGGGTGGCTACTATTATGAATAAATATATAGCCCTAGTCAGTATGGCTCAGTGGTTAAAGCACCGGCCAGCGACTGAAGGATCCTGGGTTGGATTCCAGCCAAAGGCACATACCTCAGTTGCAGGCTTCATCCCTGGCGGTGGGGCACATGCAGGAGGCAACCAATTGATGTGTCTCCCCTAGATCAGTGTTTCTCTCCTTTGCACTCTCTCTGAAAAGCAATGGGAAAAATATCCTAGGGTGAGGGTTAAATAAATAATAAATAAAGGCTGTTGATGAGGATGTGGAGGAATTGTATGGTTCTTTTGTGTGTGTTTTTTTAAGGCAAATTATTTTATTTAAAATATGGTGGATTTTGCCTTACTAAATAATTTGGAATATTTTTATGACTTTAGTTGAGAATAATTCTTTTTTTTACTTTTAATTACATAACTTAATAAGTGATCACCCCAATAAATCCCATACCCATCCAGCACCACACCTAGTTATTAGAATATGTGAAGAATTCCTGACACAATGCACAATGGCATTACTTCCAAGGCAATTTTTAGAGTGTTCTCTGTTTTGATTGTTGTGGTTACTTGAATGTATTGATTTGCCCAAATGCATTGAAATGTACACAATATGGGTGTATTTTTAAAAAATATGTTTTTATTGATTTTAAAGAGAAAAGAAGGGAGAAGAAGAGAGAAAGAGAGAAACATTGATGGGTTGCCTTGCGTACACACCCCGACCAGGATGGAACCTGCAACCTGGGCATGTGCCCTGACCTGGAATCGAACCAGTGACCTTTCGGTGCATAGGAAGACACTCAACCAACTGAGCCACACCAGTGAGGGCAAAATGAGTGCATTTTATTGTATGTAAGTTATACTTCAGTAAATTAAAAGATAGAAAAGGCATGCAAGAGCCCTGGCCACTGTGGCTCAGTTGGTTGAGCGTCTTCCCATGCACTGAGACGTTGCCAGTTCGATCTCGGGTGGTCAGGACACATGCGTGGGTTGCAGGCTCGATCCCCAGTCAGGGCACATGCAGGAGGCAGCCGATCAATGTTTCTCTCTCTCTCTCTAAAATCAATAAAGACTCCTCAGGTGAGGATTTTAAAAGAGAAAATACTTGTACACTGAAAATTACAAAACATTGCTAAAAGAAAGAAACCAAGAAGATACAAAGAAATGGAAAGATCCTGTGTCTTTGAAAGACTCAATATTGTTAAAATGTCCGTGCTACCCAAAGCTTTCTACAGACTCTTTGCAATTTCTTTCAAAATCCCAATGACATTTGTTCGAAGAAATAGAAAAAAACCGTGCTAGAATGTATGTAGAATCTCAAGGGATACCAAATAGCCAAAACAATCTTGAAAAAGAACCAAGTTGAAGGCCTCAGACTTCCTGATTTCAAGACATACTACCACCAAGCAATAATAAGACAGTATTGTTCTGACATTAAGATAGAGATACAGACCAATGGAACAAAACGGAGAGCCCAGAAATAAACCCCTGCATATATTGCCAAGTGATTGTCCACAAGGGTGCCACAACTACACAACAGGCAAAGGACAGTCTCTTCAGCAAATGGTGTTGGGAAAACTGGATATCCACATGAAAAGAACGAAGTTAGACTTACCTTATACCACATACGAAAATGAACTCAAAATAGATTTAAGACCTAAAACCATAAAACTAGAAGAAAACGTAGGTGAGAATCTTCGGGACATTGGATTTGGCAATGATTTCTTGAACATGACACCAAAAGCACAGTCAACAAAGACAAAAATAGTCTAATGGGACTGCATCAAACTTAAAAGCTTCTGTGCGTCAAAGGAAACAGCAGCAACCTATGGAATGGGAGAAAATATTTAGAAGTCACGTATCTGCTAAGGGATTAAAATCCAGAATTTATAAGAAACTTCTACAACTCAACAACAAAAATCCACATAACCTAATTTTTAAAGTGGGCAAAAGACTTGACAGTTCTCTGAAGAAGATATACAAATAGCCAACAAGCCCATGAAAAGATGCTCAACATCACTAATCATAAGAGAAATTCAGATCAAAACCACAGCGAGATATCACCTCACACCCACTAGGGTGGCCACTATCAAAAAAACAAAGTAGTAAGTGTTGGCGAGGATGTGACCAATGTCCTATTAACTGGAACACTTGTGTGCAAGGAATGTAAAATGGTACAGCCACTGGGAAAAACGGCACGGTGTTCCTCAAAAAATCAAAAATAGAACTACCATAATCTGGCACTGTGTATATATGCAATAGAATTCAAAGCAGGGGCTCAAAGAGATATTCGCACACTCGTGATCGTTGCAGCTTTTTTCACAAAAACCAAGAGGCCGGAGCAACCCAAATATCCATTGACAGATAAGTGGATTTAAAAAAAAAAAAAAAAAGCAACATATACATACAATCAATAAATAAAAAAATAAAAATAAAAAAGAAGGAAATCCTGTCATATGCTACAACATGGATAAACTTCAAGGACACTATGCTAAATGAAGTAAGCTAGTCACAAAGGACAAATACTTCCACTCATATGAAGTAGCTAAAGTAGCTAAAATAGAGACAGAGGTAGGCGGGTGGTTGCCAGATGCAGAGGAGAGGTGGGAGAGGGGATTAGTGTTTAGTGGGTATAGAGTTTCAGTTTTGCAAGATGAAAAAAGTTCTAGAGATTTGTTGCCCAACAATGTAAATATAAACACTACCAACTGTACACTTGAAATGATAAAGATGGTAAATTTAATGTGATGTGATTTTTACTACAATAAAAATATATATTATGAGATCAAAGCAATGTACAGTGAGAAATGAAAGTTTAACTCTCAAAGGAAGTCACACACCCATTAAGAACTGCTTCTTTGCTGCGATCTTGTGGGACTCATGGACACAACGTCTGTTGGCTTTGAGCCGGGTGTTTTGGGAACCCATCCCTGGTGTGGGAGCCTTAAAAGTTGGGCACTCGATGTGTGGTCCAAACACTTTGCCCTTCAGGGAGAGGCTGGTAGTCGGGAGCTCCCTCCCAGCTGTATAGTGCTCCGCCGAGGGTGAGGCTCATGGTGCGAGTGTGTCTGAGCCTTTCCTACCCATTTTGAGGTATTTCCTCATTTCACTCATTGTGTAGGTGTCACTCAGCTAGTTTCTGGATTTCTGTCAGATGGAATTGCTCTATGTGTAGCTGTACATTCTGAGTATTTATGGGAGGAGGCGTGTCCCAGGAGCTTCCTATGTCATCATCTTGGTCCCTCTCCTTAGGAAATACATGCTGAATGCTTAAGTGTGAAGGGTCGCAATATCTTCAAGTAACTGTTTAATAGTTTGGGAAAAAATAGGTAGGTAGATAGATATATAGATAGATGAAAGAAGGAAGGAGAGAGGGAATGTAGCAAAACATTAACAGATGGTACGCCTAGGTTTAGGGTATAGGGGTGGTTTATTTACTATTCTTACAACTTTTCTGTAGGCTTGGCATCTTGCAAAATAAAAAATTTGGTGAAAAAATAAGTGAAACATACAGTAGAGAGAAAAGATAACTGGCAGAGTAGTGTCAAGAGATGGGATCTAGATCATAACGAACAGGATTACCTGGGACAGGAGAAGAGCCACTCTGAAAGATTAGAGTGTAGGTGTGTGAGCACAAGTTGAAGGAGTTTGTGCTTACTGTTCTCAACACTCTCTGTGAAGTTGAAAACAAAGCCATTTATTGAGGGACAAGGTTTGGGGATGGTGGTGAAGAGTTGAGATAGCTACTGTCGTGAGTGGAAGAGGTCAGTGACATGTAAACTGATGGCAAAGTAATGTTGAGAACGCAGGCAGGATTGCAGAACCTGAATTAGTAGTCACACCCATTGCATGTTATGTGGTTTCTCTAGAACCATTCAACAAAGTGGATGGGGCCCGGCCAGGCGTGGCTCAGCGGTTGAGCGTTGACCTAGGATCCTGGGGATCACAGTTCAATCCCTGGTCAGGACACAGGCCCGAGTTGCGGGCTCGGTCCCCAGCAGGGGCGTGCAGGAGGCAGCCGATCAATGTCTCTCTCATCACTGTTGTTTCTCTCTCTCCCTCTCCCTTCCCCTATCTATTGAAAGTACAGAGAGTATTACCAAAATGAACACTCCTGGGCCTATAGCATGGTTTAAGAAAAAGAATATTACCTATAACTCTGAAGCTTTCTGTACATAGTAATCCCCTCTGACTACACTCCTTTCCCTCGACTCCACCCCGCCTCTGAGGAAACCACTGTTCTGGATTTTGTATCTGTCATCCTCCAGATTTTCATTATTGTTTTACCCATTACTTGGATACCTGAACAGTAAGTTTGTAATGTGTATGTTTTTGAGCTGCCTGTAAATGAAATCATGCTGAATATAGTCTTTTTTATTGTGGTAAAATGTAAATAACAAAATTCATCATTTAACCTTTTTCAAATGTATAGTTCGGGGGCATTAAGTACATATGCAGTGTTGTGCAAACCAGCACCAGCATCCAAGTCCAAAATTGTTTCAGTTTCCCAAATTGAAACTCTGTACCCATTAACCAATAACTGCCGATTCTTTGCCCACCTGGTGTGGCTCAGTTGGTTATCACGCCACACACTGGGGGTCCCCAGTTCGATTCCAGTCGGGGACATGCCCAGGTTTCAGCCTCGATCCCCGGTGGGGGCACAGGGAGGGGGCGGCCAATGGATGTTTCTCTCTCTCTTCCTCTGCCTAAAATCAATAGAAACATATTTTTAAATACCCTACCGATTCCCCCTTATTCCAGCCCCTGTAAATCGTGATTCTATTTTTTGTCTCCATGAATATGACAACTCTAGTACAAGTGGAATCATACAGTATTTGTTTTCTAGTGACTGACTTATTGCATTTAGCATAATATTCAGGATTCATCCGCATTGTAAATGCATCAGAACTTCCTTCCTTGTCAGGCCGAGTAACATCCCAGCGTATGTATAAACCACACTGTGTTTACCCATCATTGGCGTCAGGCACCTGGGTTGCTCCCACCCTTTGGCTATTGCGAATAGCGCTGCTGTGACACGGGTGCTCGCTCTCCGTTCCTCTGGGTACGGACCCAGTGTACACAGTCATTTGCAGCTTTCTCTTTTGGCTGAGTTCCGTTTGTGATACTCACCCATGTTCATATGAATAGCTTTAGCTCACTCCCCTTAAGTGCTGTATGATATTCCATTGTGTGAATATTAAACAATTTGTTTTCCATTCTCTTATAAACGATCACTTAAAGGTTTTTCTAATCTTGCTGTTACAAACAGGGCTGCATTCTTTTATGTGCCTCCTGCACACATGTGCAAACGATCTCCAGTCCAAGATATACGCTTAAAGTTAAATGTGTCATAAGGCATTCTGTGCCTTCACTTATAACAGGTATTATCAAATCACTCGTAAGTATACATTTGTACTCCCATCAACAGTGTATGAGAGCTTCTGCTGCTCCAACAGCCTCGCTAGAACTTGGCAATGTCAGTGTGGCAGATACTACCAGCTCTTCCCAGCATCCACCCTCCCCTTGTCCTTTTATGACAGATCTCATGCGTTTTATCCAGGTTGCCCAGGTAGAAACTATTTCCTAACTTTCCTTGCAGCTAAGCATGGCCAACCAACTAAGTTGTAACCAACAGGATATAACTGAAAGTGATTTGCATCTCTTCTGGGCTATGACCTTAAAAGGCATGCTCCTTAAAAAATCTGCTCCCCTGCCTGGCCAGTGTTGCTCAGTGGTTGAGTGTCAACCAATGAACCAGGGGGTCCCCGGTTCAGTTTTTGGTCAGGGCACATGCCCAGGTTGCTGGCTCTATCCCCAGTGGGGGGGGGGGGTGCAGGAGGCAGCAGAGCCATGATGTTTCTCTCTCATCGATGCTTCTATCTCTCTATCCCTCTCCCTCTCTCTCTAAAATCAATACAAACATATCATATATACATATATTTCCCTAACCCATTCTACCTTTCCACTGGCTAGATGCAGATTTTTTTCAATGTTTTTACTGATTTCAGAGAAAGAGGAAGAAAAAGGGAGAGGGAGAGAAAGATAGAAACATCAATGATGAGAGTCATTGATCAGCTGCCTCCTACACTCCCCTTGCGGGAGATCGAGCCCACAACCCGGGCATGTGCCCTGACTGGAATCAAACAGTGACCTTCTGGTTCATAGGTCGACACTCAACCACTGAGCCACGCCAACTGGGCTAGATGCAGATTTGATGGCAGGAGCCAGAGCAGCCACCTTGAACTCAGAGATGGAAGCTTTATGCTGAAGATGACAACTTTGGGCTGTTTACCTCTGAACTGTTCTATGAGTGAAAAATGAACTTTTATTTTGTTATAAGCTGCTGTACTTTTAGTGTCTTATCATTACAGCAGCTTAGATCGCATCTTAATTAATACATTCGTCATTCAATTTTGAAGTCATTCCCAATGCACCCTTGCTCAGAAAGCCTGTATTTATTCTCTCAAGATCATTTTGGTGATGTTCTTATGGCATTTCACCTGTATTGCTAAACTCCTTTTTACAGGCCTGTTGTAGAGCACATTTTCTTGGAAATGGAGGTTCTTCCCCAGGGTTAGTGGATATTTGTTGGTTTTTTTCCGCACACATCCACTTCTTCCTAGCAGTATCCAGACTTTTTTCTTGAAGCGTTACAGTTTCCCAAATTGTGTGCAATTGTATTAGGATTTAGATCAGAGTACCCAGTCTTTTCACTATAGAAGCTGAAGGGAGCACTGGAGGCTCCTTCCATATCCTTTCTCTCACCACCCCATATATCTGAGAAGGCACTGAGTGGTTAAAGAAAAAGGAAAGAGCTGAACATTGTTTCTTACAGCATGCAGGCTTTGATGGGAGAAGAGCTCCTGCCTCGTTTTTGTCCTACTCCTACACCTAGTTATATGGCTTTCTTGTCTATTTTGTGGCTTCCACAATATCTTTCCAATACATTTCCTTTTAAGTTTTAGTAGTTGCTATGCATAGCTTCCAAAAAACTATAATGAATACAACCACCCTCAAGTTCCAGGCTCTCCTAAACTGTGCAGATCCACCATGAATGGTTGGAAGCGCTGACTACATGCAACTGAGATTACTTATGAACACCTATGGGTTCTTTAGGATAAAATGAGAACATGACTCTGTCTACATAAGAACGTCCAAGCATTTAGAGAATTTTTATAAAAGCGTATTAAGGAGGGAACGTAAGGAAGATTACATGAATTACAAAATTATATGGGAGGAAGCAAGGCAGGGGAACCTCAATGATTGTATTTCAGCAGCAATTTTTCAAATAGTGTGCCAAAGAATTTTGAAACATGTAATACCTGACTATTTAGTCAGGGGCACTGACCTCTTTTCACTTAGACTGTCAAATTAAAAAATAACAACAGCCAACACAACAATAGCTGTCCAATGTTAATGAATCAAAATTATACCCCCCCCCTTTTTTTTGTCACACTGGCAAAACAATTTTTTTTAACTTGCCAAAGAATTTTAGTAATCAGTTTATGTGTGCCATGAGTTGAAAAAAGTTAAAAATGGCTGGATTACAGGATAATTAGCAAGGTTATGTGCTCCCTTGAGCGTGGTCATGCCTGTTTGTAAAATTCCTTTGAGTTGTTGCATGTAGGTATAGTTCACTCATTCTAACTGCTGTTTTGTATTCCGTATATAAACAGACTGCAATTTGATTATCCATTCTAGTGTAGGTGGATGTTTGGGTCATTTTCCGGTTTCGGTCACTACAAATACGGCTGCTGTGAACAACCTTGTACATGTCATGTATTTCTGTTGGCTCTATGCCTAGGGGTGGAATTCCTGTGTGAAAGGCTATATGTCTGTTTGGCTTTAGTGCATATTGCCAAAGAGTAGATCAGAGCGATCATCCCCATTTTTACTCCCACCAGCAGTGTATGGGAATTCTGTCTGTTCCACTCCATGTCTTGCAGCTACTTCATAACTCCAATCTCTGCCTTCACCATTGCATGGCCTCTCCCTGTGTGTCCATGTCCTCACATGGCCTAGCCTACTCCAGTATGACCTCATCTTAAATAATTACATCTGCAACAACCTTATTTCCAAATAAGGCCACTCTCCGAGGTACTGCAGGTTAGGACTTACAGCATACCCTTTTTTAGGGGGGTAAACAATTCAACCTATAACAGATACGATGATCGTGGACATCTGTTCTTGATCTGAATAGGAAAGCTTTCAACTTTTTACCATTAAGTGTGATGTTTGCTGTAGTATTTTTTTGTTTTTAGTAGATACTCCTTATAAGATTGAGGAAGTTCCTTTTTATTCTTGGTTTGCTAAACTTCTTAAAAATCCCAAATGGAGGCCCTGGCCAGGTAACTCAGTTGGTTAGAGCATCATCCCAATACACCAAGTTTGTGGGTTCAATCTCCAGTCAGGCAGGACATATACGAGAAGCAACCAATGAATGCATAAATAAATATAACAACAAATCTCTCTCTCTTTCTCCTTCTCTCTCCCTTACTCTCTCTCTCAAAATCAATTTTAAAGAATCATGAATGGATGATGAAATTTATCATATCTTTTTTCTGCATCTAATGAGATGATCACCTGATTATCTCCGTTAGTCTATTACCATAGTAAAATACTTTTTTTTTTTAACTTCTCAAAAGAGAATTTCAGTTGAAAATATGAAAAATACAAGTACCTGGGATTTCTGAGTTGGGTAATATTCTTTTTTTAAAAAAAAAAAAAAATCCTCACCTGAGGATATTTTTTCCATTGATTTTAGAGAGAGTGGGAGGGAGGAAGGAGAAGAGAAATAAACATCTATGTGCATTGGCCAGGGATCGAAACTACAACCAAGGACACTTCAGTCCCTGGGCCAACGCTCTAACCACTGAGCCAAACCTGCCAGGGGGTACGGTTCTGTTTCATCTGGGTGCTGGTCACACAATTGTGAATATTCACTATGTTTTAGCTTATGATGTGTAATTTTATGTACATATGTTATATACCAGCAAAAAGTTAAAAGAAACAACTAAATTCCTCTCTGAGAATGAGCAGCTCTTTCTTCTGAGAGGTACTTAGGTTTCCCGCTTTGCACTCACATCGGCTCCTGGGAGAGGTGAAGATCTGGGCTGCTCATTAGGAAGCAGGGTCAAATCTTTAAGTGGCCCACAACTGACACACTGACACGCTTAATATTCTCAGAGTTAGGTAGTGTTTTCAGAAGTCCGTGTGCATCAGCTTTGTTTTTCAGTGATTTATTCAAGCCAAGGGGGCTCGTGTTTAGCATCACGCTGAGACTGGGTTGTCTTCTCTGGACACTCTTTGTATCTGTTCTTTGCTATCTTTGCTTTTAGCCGAGATTCTCCAACATGAGTTTTCATGTGTTGAATTGTTCTAAAGAAGTCCCATGTCTCCCCTTTTGTAACCACCGCAGATGTTATCTTTCAGATGCCTGCAGGAATTGGTGTCGCCTTATACTGTATTCTGTCTTCAAAATCCGTTTCCACTCTTCACAGATTTGTTCCCAGTTGGGTTCTTTGTTATAACTGAATTAAATCTATTCATTTAATTTAAAAGAATTTGACATCTTTACCATTTTTTCCTCCTTTTATTCAGATCACGGTAAGCCTCTCCATGATTTCAAGTCTAATTTTATCCCACTTCGATATGATTTTGTATGGTTCTGTAGTTGTCTTCGTATAAATTCTACATATTTCTTATTGGAGTTATGTCCACTTGTTTCATGTTTTTTTTGTTGTTGCGATTGTAGATGGAACCTTTTTTTTTTTTTTTTTTCTTTTCCATTCAAAAATGAACCCGTGGAGCGACAGGACCTCTACCACCCCTCTCAGCCGCGAGACTCTATGGTTCCTCGGTTCCACGGCCGCGTTCTACTCGCACCTACGTTATCCGAACCTGAAGGAAGATGGCAACCGAGAGTTGCTAAGCAAAGGGTCGCTCTATCTCGCCTTTGTTCTCCTCTCTGTGGCTACTGCGCAGGCGTAGTCGTCCCAATAGCGACCCCGCCTTCCCGGTCGCGGGCTCCGCTCGGTAGCGCCGGCGCACTGGCGCGCTCCGTTTACACGCTCCGGGGCCTGTAGGCGCCGCGAGTTCCGGCTGTCGCCGTCGCCGCCGCAGCTCCTGGAGGTCGGTTGCGACGAGTAACGGTGCCGGGACGAGCCCTGCGCCTTCTCAGATATGTACCCGAGCTGGGGCCGATATGGCGGGAGCAGCCACTATCCGCCTCCGCCGGTCCCGCCGCCACCGCCGGTGGCGCTTCCTGAGGCCTCGCCCGGGCCCGGGTACTCGAGCTCGACGACTCCCACGGCCCCTTCCTCCTCCTCGGGCTTCATGAGCTTCCGCGAACAGCACTTGGCTCAGCTCCAGCAGCTGCAGCAGATGCACCAGAAGCAAATGCAGTGCGTGCTCCAGCCCCATCACCTTCCTCCGCCCCCCCTGCCGCCCCCGCCGGTGATGCCGGGGAGCGGCTACGGAGACTGGCAGCCACCGCCGCCACCGATGCCCCCGCCACCTGGGCCGGCCCTCAGCTATCAGAAACCGCAGCAGTACAAACACCAGATGCTGCACCACCAACGAGACGGGCCTCCTGGTTTGGTTCCCATGGAGCTGGATTCCCCCCCCGAGTCTCCCCCTGTACCGCCAGGGTCCTATATGCCCCCGTCACAGTCTTACATGCCCCCACCGCAGCCGCCACCCTCGTACTACCCCCCGGCCTCGTCTCAGCCCTACTTGCCTCCCGCTCAGCCGTCCCCTTCTCAGTCCCCACCTTCCCAGTCCTACTTGGCGCCCACTCCTTCTTACTCCTCTGCCTCCTCGCAGTCCTATTTGGGCCATTCCCAGTCCTACTTGCCCCCTTCTCAGGCATCTCCTTCCCGCCCTTCCCAGGGCCATTCTAAATCCCAGCTACTGGCCCCTCCACCGCCGTCCACCGCTCCCGGGAATAAGACAACTGTCCAGCAAGAGCCTTTGAAGAGTGGTGCCAAGAACAAGAATGCTGAACAGCATCAAGCTGTTCCTGAGCCAGATCCTTCTAAGATGACTCCACAGGTAAGAAAGCATCTGCCTGAGCCTCATCTTTTCACCTGGAGGGCCCTAAGTGAGCAGGCCTCGGGGCTTTAACCAGTGCCTAGCCTAATTATAACACACTATGACTTAATTTACACTCCAAAGGATTCCATAAGAGTCCGAGGTCTGACGTGGAAGCCTTTTAATTAGCTAAATGTGGATTGTTAAAACTGAAGATGTGTCTAGACACCACAGAGTAGTAAGGTGCTCAAAAGTTACTTCTTAGATATATTCTTTGGTGTCCTTTGGCTGACTTCTTAGATTTTGTTGAGGTTGCAAAGGGCTTTGCTTTGTATTTTAAACTAAAATTTCCATTTGAGAGGCAGCATAAAAAAAAAGAAGCTTCTGAAAGAACTGACACTTGAAATGCACAGAAACTTTATGACCAGTTAGCTTCTTTAAAAGAATTATTTAGGGGCCACTGATAGCTGCCAGCTTCCTGGATTAGGTCTCACCAACTGAAGGATTGAAATCGTGTTCTTACCAGGAGCATCCTAATTATGCTTATAGACACATATGCCATACATGGGGGAGTCCACACATTTGACCCTTTGAGGAGTCTGTTGGTCATTTAAGGAACTGACCCATGCATGCTTTTCTCACATCACTTAAAGATTTAAGACATCACCAATTTGCTGCATTGCATTGGTATTACTGTTCACTCCAGAGTAACAACAGCCTTGGAATTTGGCCAAGGTAAAAAAAAAAAAAAAAAAGTGATGCCTCTTCATTCATGAGAGCCATTCCTCTAAACTTCTTTTTGAACTAGTGCTTCCCAGAGAACAAAGATGAATAGGATAGCAGTAATAAAGTCCTCCATTTAAAAAGAAGATAGAACTAAAGTGGATAAATTATTTCTTATGATTTCCTAAAATAGACACTTTTAGCATTTACTGATCTACCTTAGATTCCTTAATGATAAAGAGACTCTCTTAATCTACAGACTCAGATTTACATATAAAAGATTTCCAAAAGGTAGGGATGAGGTATTTAAGCAAGATGTGGTTGACACATCAGAAGAAAACACTTGAGGTGCCTGGGGTAAAACAGTAGAGTAAGTGATTCTGTTTGCTTACACTAGAATACCATCCCACCAGGTTATTTCCCCTAGATTCCTCTATTATAGAGACAGAATTTGTCTCCTTTCCCACCCTACTCTGAAATTTCCAGTGTTTTTGTTGTCAAATACTGTATGTTAATTCAAGCCAAAATATGACATTTATATTTTCATTTATACTGGACTGTTTTTCTCACCTTTTAGAGAGATAAATGAATTGTTTTATGGGATGGGGGGATCGAACTGGTCCTTAATATAAACACCATGAGCACTGCTTTTGCTTTTCTGCCTTTTACCCTTGTCTACAGTTAACTTCTTTTAGTGCTTTGAATATTCAGTGCCTTCAGTTCTTTGGTGAGAGCCAGAAAGAAAGTAGTTGGAAAGAAAGCGGTTCAAGATGAAGTTTGGGAGGTGTGAATGGGCTGTTATCAAGAAAGGCCTTGTAAGCCTGTTTAGGTTTTCTTACCTCTATCTAGAATTCACCCCAGTGTCCTCAACTATCTTTTTCCCCCTATAGTTGTATTGCTTTCAAAGCACATCTCAAATATCAGGGTCTCTATGAAGCTATGCGAAAGCTCAGCCATTTGGTTGGTTCTGTTTTTTTGGATTGTAAGTCCCTTGCAGACAGGGACTATCGCACTCATCTTTTTATCCCCTGTAGCACCTAGGACAGTGCCTTGTATATTGTAGGCTCTCCACAAAGGTTTGTTGAGTAAGATACAAGAGTTGCCATGTTCTAGACTTAGGATACTTTGGTTTATTAGATCATAAACAGTTTCTTCATGCCAGTGCCAACCTCTGACAATCTTTCTGCATATTTTTCTTTAATTTATACTCTATTTTTGGAAAGTGTCACTTAAAATGTGAAAGATTTTAAACATACAGTAGCTCCCCCCTATTTGCAGTTTTGCTTTCTGTGGTTTCAGTTACCTGCAGTCAACTGCACTCCGAAAATATTAAAAGGAAAATTCCAGAAATGCGCAATTTAGCATGCTCTTCTGCGTAGCATAAGGAAAATCTTGCTCCATCCTGTTCTGTCCCTCCTGGGATGCCTTTGTCCAGCATATCTACCCTGTATCAGCTACTTGCCTATTTGTCCATTAGTGGCCCTCTTGGTTACAGATTAACTGTTGCAATATTGCCATGCTTGTGTTCAAGTAACCCTATTTTACTTAATAATGACTGCAAACATAAGAGTAATAATTTGGATATGCCAAAGAGAAGCTGTAAAGTGCTTCTTTCAAATGGAAAGGTGAAAGTTCTCAACTTATTAAGGGAAGAAAAAAATTGTAGGCTGAGGTTGCCAAGATCTATGGTAAGAACGAATCTTCTATCCATGAAATTGTGAAGAAGGAAAAAGAAATTTGTGGTAGTGCGCTGAGAGAGATCATATTCACATAACTTTTATTATGTTATAAGAGTATATTATTATAATTGTTCTGTTTTTTTATTAATTATTGTTAATTTCTTAGTGTGCCTAATTTATGAATTAAACTTTATCATAGGTATATGTATGCATAGGAAAAAGCATAGTATATATATATATATATATGGTTCAGTACTATCTGCAGGTTCAGGCATCCACTGGGGGTCTTGGAGCATATCTCCTGCAGGTAAGGGAAGGCTGCTGTACACAAAAGTAAAGAAAATGGTATGATTTCCCCCCCACCATATACCCATCATTCAGATTCACCAACTCTCAATCAAGAGTTTGCCATGTTTACTTCACCTAGACCTTTTTTATTGTTCCTGCTAAAATATTTTAAAGCAAATCTTAGATCTCATGTGATTTCATCCTTATATTCTTAAATACTTTGGGGGGGTAAAAAAAAGAACCTTTTCTTAGGTTAACACGTTATAACCCCTAACAGAATTAACAACAGCTTCTTTGTATCATCTAATACCTGATCCATTCAGAGTTCCCTTATTGTCTTTTCATACTAATGGAATTAAAATAAATCCTTGATGTCGTCCATGCTAAAATTCCCCAATGGATTCAGTTGTGTTTGGTTTGTTTGTTCAAATCAAGATCCAATTTAGACATTTTGGAGCAAGATAATTCTTTCTTGTGGGGGACTATCCTGTGCATTGTGGGATGTTTAGCAGCATCTCTGTCCTCTGCCTACTAGTTGTCAGTATCAGCCCCTAGTTGTGATCACCAGAAATGTTTCTAGACATTGCCAAATATTCCCCAGGACGGCAAAATCACCCTCAGTTGAGAAGCTCCCAATTTAGCTCAGTTTCTCCTATTCTCTTTTTCTACCCTGTGTCATTCAACTTGATGAAAAATCTGTATCATTTGTCCTGTTAAATGTCCCACATTCTGGATTTGCCTGCTGTCTTGTGGTGTCATCTGACTTGTTCCTCTCTTTTCCATGTTTTTTGTAGACTAGAAGTTAACTCTGAAGCCTTCTTAGGTTTAAGCTCACCTTTCTTTTGGCAAGTGTACTTTGTGACCTAATGATGCTGTGTACTTCATTTGCATCCCATTAGGAGGCACTCAGTGCCTATTTATCCAACTGTTAGTGGTGCCAAGATTGATCAGGGGGGTGATAGTAAAGCTTTCATCAATTTTGCTTCTAATGTTCCATCTAGTGGTTCAGCCATTGATGTTCTTTACCTGACTAAGTTATTTCTTCATTAGAGGTTGCATGTGGTGACTTTTTTCATGTCATTTCTTCTACAGTTATTAAATGAAATTCTGTAAAGAAAAATTTTCATTCATAAACCAGGACTATTTGATTGGAAATACAATTAGTATAGGGAAGACAGGATAAATGCTTGATATTCTTCTCTTTAGTTTCTTGTTTTCAGAGTAAAGCATTGGTGATTTAATGGAATGCATATTTTTTTCAAGAATTAAATTTTCTCCCGACCGGGTGTGGCTCAGCGGTTGAGTATCGACCTAGGATCCAGGTGATCAGGGTTCGATTCCCGGACAGGGCACATGCCCAGGTTGTGGGCTCGATCAATGACTCTCTCATCATTGATGTTTCTATCTCTCTCTCCCTCTCCTTTCCTCTGAAATCAATAAAGATATATTTTAAAAAAAGAATTAAATTTTCCTTTGTGTTTAATGGACTGACTAGGTAAAGTGCATACTAGCTTTTTTTTCATGAGTTGTGATTTTATCCTTTTAGTTTCAAAACTTATTTGGGAAAAGCTGTTGAATTTTTTATTTTGTTATTTTTTTTGTTAATCCTTACCTGAGGATGTTTTTTCCAGTGATTTTTCAGAGAGAGTGGAAGGGAGGGAGGAGGGGGAAGAGAGCGAGAGAAACATCATTGTGAGAGAGACACATTGATTGGTTGCCTCCCACACGCACCCCTACCAGGGCTGAGGAACAGACCCACAACCCAGGCATGTGCCCTTGACCAGGAATCAAACCTGAGACCCTTTGGTCCACAGGCTGATGCTCTAACCACTGAGCCAGACCAGCCTGGGCAAAGCTGTTGAATTTGATTTGAACTTTTAGTTCTTTATTTAATGTTCAAGTATTTATTGAGTAGCAACTATGTGCCAAATACTCTGCTTAGTATTGGAGATGATAGGATGAACAGGAGCCCTCATTGACTTGTTCTGATCATGGGGGGAAGACGTTTAAGTAATTAGGAGAAGAACAGGGTGCTACAGCATTATAAAATACAAAATATAGGATTATGAAATGTAAAATATCACTGACTTGTTCCATAAGGAATGGGAAAAGGAAGGTGAGCTTTTTTTTAAAGCTCAGGACCTAGCACATAGTAGGTGAAAAACAAGTATTTTTTTAAATGATTGGATATAGCAGGTAGTTCTAACCTAATTGAAGAGGCCTCCCTTTGTAAGTGATAATTAAGTGAAACCCAAAGAATGGATAGGAATTAACCAAACAGAATTCAAAGAATTAAGTTCATTAAGGCTTTCTGAAATCTCAGGGTGACGGTGGTAGGCACAAACCAGATCAGGAAGGACCTATCAGGACTCTATCCTAAGGGCAGGAGGAAGGCGTTGAGGGATTTTATACAGATGAATGTGACAGGTTGGCATTTTAATTTTTTTATTTTTTCTGATCCTCACCGGAGGATATTTTCTCCATTGCTTTTCAGAGAGAGTGGGGGTGGGGCATGGACAGTGAAACAGTGTGAGAGAGACATCGATTGGTTGCCTCTTGCACATGGCCAGACCCGGTGGTGATCGAGCCTGCAACCAAGGTACGTGCCCTTGGCCGGAATCAAACCCTGTCTGCAGGCTGATGCCCTAACCACTGAGCCAAACCAGCCAGGGCCAGATTGACATTTTTAAAAACTCTCTCTGTAATGTGAGTAGAATCAAAAAGAACAGGAGTGATTTATAGAGAATACATGATAAATAATTCAGGCAAGAAATGATAGTGGCTTAGACTTGGATGGTGATTGTGGAGATGGAGAGAAGTGGAAGACTGGAGAAATGTTTAGGTGCTAGACTCCCGCGGATTGAGCAGTAGCGGAGAGGGAGGCTTCAGTGATGATACCTGGGTTTCTAGGATAGGCTGCTGGTTGGATGGCGATCCTATTTACTAATAAGATAGGAGAACCTAGAGAAGGAAGAAGAACTAGTCTGGGGCCGAGGGGGAAATGATGAATTAAGTTTTAGACCTACCGAGTTTCAAGTTCTTGAAACATAAGTATCCAAATAGAGATAGCCAATTGGTAGTTAGATATAGGTGTGGTATCTAGAAGTGAGATCTGGGAGACATGATAGACTTGTGAGTCATCAGCATAAAAATGGTATTTGAAGGCACAGAAAAAGATGAGGTCTCCCAAAGAGTGTGTAGAGTAAGAATAGAGATGAATGGACATTGAGCCTAGCCTCACAGAATCTCGGTCTCTCAGGGAACCAACAGGAAAAAGGCCAAATAGATGGAAAATCAGGACAGTGTAGTGCCACAGAGGTGAAGGGAAGACTGTTTCTAGGAGGAGGGAGTGGTCAGCTATGTCACTTACTGCTGAGAGGTCGAGCAAGATAAAGACTGTGAGTTATATTTTGCATTTACTGACATGTAGATTATTGTTGACCTTGGCAGGAGCAGTTTCATAGTGACTGAAGCCATATTGCATTGATTTGAGGAGTGATGGAAGGTGAGGAAATGGGGATGGTGAGTATAGACCATTCTTTCAAGAAGTTTGACTGAAGGAGAGAATGAGAGAATGAGGGCAGGGGCTGGAGGAAGAGGTGAGGTAAAGGAGCTTCTGTTGCTGTTGTTCTAAGATGGAACTAAGATTATTTGGTGACCTTAATTTCCTGGAGTAGAATGTAAATCTCAAAAATACAGAAAATAAATATATTTTTAATAAATTTTATAAATGGAAATCCAATACATTGCCAGGTTCTCCCCCTTTCCCCTTCATTTTAGGATATAAGACATAATACATTTAGTCTTATAGGCATTTACAATAATCAGCCTAGATAGGAAAGTCTTCCAGAATTAATCTTTAAAAGCTCTCTCTCTTTCACTCTCACTCTCATTCTCTCCCTCTCCTCCTTTATATTTTCCTACTTGAAAATTATTTAATGCCTAGTTCATAACTGTACCAGTAGGTAGCAAGCAGTCACTATATGCTTGATGAATAAATTGGCACCTTTTTTTGGTAATGATGTTTGTGACAAATAGTTCTTACATCCTTACTTTTAAATTTCATTCAATCTCTTTTTTGAATGTGACATACGCTGTGATTTTCCTTGACTTGTGAGCTAACATTCTATATGAGATGGAGTTGTGTGATAAGATGGGACATTCAGAAGAACCAGGTACTAGTTCAACTTCATTAGCAAGTTGAGGCAGATTTTATTCCTTTCTAAAATAAAGGCAGATCATCCTTTTTGGAGTCACTGAGGGCATTTTTGAATGATGCCATCATTATTCATTTGTAGAGCTTTAAGAATGTTTCAAAACCTAGTCCTACGATTGAATTAGGTATGCTTTGTGCTTATTGGATTCTTATTAAGTAGAAATTGACCTGCAGTGCCTTCTGTCAGTAAGCTGGCAGTTACCTGAGCTCCTAACAAGGTTCTTAACCCTAGCCTAGGTCTGAGACAGATGGGAAGCATGAGGTAAGGAGGGTGCAGATTCATAAAGAATCTAAGGCCTGTACAGTCTTCATCTCTAGCCATTGGCTTCTAGTTTGTGACAGTTTGCATCTTTGTCTCTTTTAGTGATGTTTTCAAAGCAACTAACAAAAGAGAAACTTTTAACTTCTACTAGAAACAGACTTATTCATTTACTTTTTAAGGGGAAAGGTAAACCTATTACTGTTTTCATAAAATAATAAAAGTTGAAAATGTTTTAATACTATGTTATTGTTAACTATCATGATCACTGTGCTTTTTTTGGTTCTGTTTGTTTGTTTTGTTGTGTGTTTTTTTTATGTTGAGTGGTGAAAGCAATTATATCCTGGAAGCTGATGATTATGTGTATGATAATTAAAAAAGAACAAAACAATCATGGCCTAAACTTCAAAATGAAGTTAGTGAGATGAAATGTATTCTTCCTAGTGGATTGGAACAAGTTTCAGAGCATAGAAATGAGTGGCCTAGAGGGAAGTCTTCAGTTAATTAACAACCATTTATTTACATCCTATAATATGCTCCAGCACTGTATGTTTAAGCACCAGATACAAGAAAAGCATGAGACATTAATCTCCCAAGAAAAGTATCCTATGAGTGGAAAAAAGATAACAAAACAGTATGTTAGGTGAGAAAAGAGTTTATATATATTATGTACATTTTATGCACCTGTTTTCATGTGGAAAATTGGGGAAGTATACAATAAAATATTAGCAATATAGGAAATCTTGGTTATCCAAAGATAATGAATCACAGTGAATGCAAGTAAAATGAATCCATTTAACATAGGGACCAAAAGTTTAATAGAGTATAGATTGTGTTTCCATACTGTAATTTTTGTGACAAAATTATATGGCAACATTATATATCATCTTCTATCTAGTTTTTGGATATACTGAAGAAATATTTTAGGGATTTATCAATTTTCCTGGGGCTATTTTTTTAACCTTTGATAGTTAAATCATTCTCTTTTGTAGTTCCTATTATAAAAATTATTTTTGCTTGCTAATCAGTAGGACTTTCATTAGATCCTCAGCTATCAATAATGAGTTTCAAATTTCTCCAACATCACTTTTTATCAAGTCCTGCATCCTTATAATTATAGTAGAAATATATGCTGTTGTTAATTTTACAAGTATCCAAAGAAGTTTATTAGTAAGTATTTTAGTGTTATGACAACTTTCTTTCCTTATGCAACCTTATAACCATGGAGATTATAAAGTGAGTACTGGGATAATGAAGATCCTTTAGTTATTTCTGAGTGGTAAGATTTTTTTTATTGCTTTAAATAATCAGTTATCGCTTATTTATGTAGTCAGTTCTCTTTACTTGAAGTAGTTGTTTTATAAAGTCACTAGGAACACTGAATTAGTGAATACTGAACCATTGCTCCTAAGGGAAATACAGGATTAGGTTCTGTGAGCCTTTGGTCACATTTTCATCAGCCAATCAAGATATAACCTTGATTGATGTGTTTCTGTTTAAAGACACCTTATTTAATATATATTGTTGATTCGTTAACATTGACTTCACAGCCAGCAATACTGTAACATATGCCTGAAGAAGCTATGTAGCATGTATTTTCTCTTTAAGGCACATCACAGCCTTCTGGCACTTAGGAATACTAGTCAGCACTTCAGCACTATGCTTGGTAGCCATTTTAAACAACAAAATCACTAACAAAAAAAGTACAGAAATGCAAAAAAGTGTGGCCCTAAATAGACCGTTGAAAAGGACACTTATTTACAGTATGAGCACTAAACAAAAAGGCGATCATGGCCATGTTCTACCTGAGCTGGGATGTGCAAGTCAAGCGATTCAGATTTTTCACTGTTATATGTACACATATCCAGAAATTAACACCAGAGCTCCCAAGTATTGATTTTGGAATTAGAAATAAAGTTTAGCAAGTAGGCAAATTCACAAGTACAGAATCCATGAATAATGAGTATCGGCTATATTTTCTTAATTTGTTTCCACATTAAACTTGTGATTTTTTAAAAGTGGAAGCGCAAAACAGGCTTCCAGAAAATTAAATTACAGTATAATTTGGAAGGTAGAGTGACACTTTTAAAATAAATAGAAAGCATTTAAAAACACATTTTATTCTCATTTATGCATACAGTAGTCCCCCTTTATCTGTGGTTTCGCTTTCTGCAGTTTCAGTTACCTGTGATCAACCACTGTCCGAAAATATTAAATGGAAAATCCCAGAAATAAACAATTCGTAAGTTTTAAATCACGCACCATTCTGCGTTGCGTAATGAAATCTCACACCGCCCCACACTGTCCTGATCCATCCCACTTGGGATGTGACTCATCCCTTTGTCCAGCGTATCCATGGTGTATACACTACCCATGCCATTGTGCCATTAGTCACTCGGCCACCTCGGTTATCAGATCCCCAGTATTGCAGTGCTTGTGTTCAAGTAACCCTTATTTTACTTAATAATGTCTCATTTACCTCGCTTCATCTCATTACGTAGGCATTGTATCATCTCACATCATCACAAAAAGGGGGTGAGTACAGTACCATAAGGTATTTTAAGAGAGAGAGACCACATTCACATAACTTTTATTACAGTATATTGCTATAATTGTTCTATTTCATTATTAGTTATTGTTGTTAATCTCTTACTGTGCCTAATTTGTAAATTAAACTGTCATAGGTAAGTATGTATAGGAAAAAACAGTATAAATAGGGTTCAGAACTATCCACTATTTCATGCAGCCACTGGAGGTCTTAGAATGTGTCTCCTGTGGATAAGGGAGGACTACTGCGTTTACCTTGGTATGGCTAGGCTAATGATACAACAGATTTTTAAAAGAGAGAAGGTAGAGAGAAGAGGTAGGACTATGTTGTTATATTCACTAATTATGAGACCCCCCATGGATAAATCTGAACCAACTAAAGATAGGTTAAAAGCAAGTAGCTGTGAATACTGACAGGATTTACTCTTATCATTGATCAGAAAGACTGCTCTGACTTCCAAAAGTATGTGTTTTTAGATAGTAGAGAAGTATGTTGAATTGATATGTATGGCATGGTTTAACTTAAATGTATAAATTTGGGGAAGGAATTGAAAATCTTGCTTATTTGCCTTTCTCAGTCCAGCTTTGCCTTTTCTTGCGTATAGACGCATGAACACAGACACAAATGTGGCTCTCTCTAAATACCAAGTTGCAGCTATACAGGATTGTCGAGTAAAATTCTTAAAAATGGTTTCTGTTGTAGGAACAGCAGCAGTATTGGTATCGACAGCACTTGCTTAGTTTGCAGCAGAGGACAAAAGTGCATTTGCCAGGACACAAAAAGGGTCCTGTGATAGCAAAGGATGCACCCAAGCCAGTAAAAGAAGTTACAGTACCTGCCACCAGTCAAGTACCAGAACCCCCTCCATCTGAGGAGCCCCCATTACCACCTCCTAATGAGGAGGTACCACCCCCTCTCCCACCTGAGGAATCCCAGGTAACCATAAAATTAATTATTTGGTGTTTACTGTTCAGCTTTTTTCTGATTCATTTATATATACCTTTGTCATGAATGCATATATATTTTTATGTTTTTTTAAGTACATGTAAAATTCCATTTATGGACTAATTAGAAGGTTATGCCTTATTAGGTTTAGAAAAGGCATTTTTTGTCTCTCCCTCTTGGGAGCATGCCTATTCCTTTCCCATCCTCCTCTTCCTTCCCCCAGGCACATTACTTTTGCCTTTCCCTCTCCTAAGCTCCAAGAACCCTTCTTTTGCTTCTGTAACTTATTTCCTGAGCCAACAAGGCCCAGCTGGCTCACTTCTACTACCTTTGTAACTCTCTAAATAAACTTTCTCTTATAATTTGGGGGGGGGGGGGGGGGAAGAAAAGGCTTTTTTTTTTCATTTTTTTTTTTATGGTTTAAATGAGAGTGAAGAGTTAGACACTCTTGTAAATTGTGTCTCTAAGCACTAAAGGGATGCCAGTGTATTTTCATATTGGCAGCACACGGCAATAGTTAAGAGCTTCAACTTTTATTGTCAAACGACCCAGGCTGCAGTCCAGGCACTGCCACTTGTTGGTGGTGACTCTGAGCGAGTTAGCTAATCATTCTATGCTTCAATTTCCTCATCTGCAAAATAGGTTAGAGCATTAAATGTGATAATTCTTATCACTTAGCATACTTACTGGCACATGGAAAGTTCTCACATTGATCCAAAGGTCATCATTCTCCTAAGAGCCTTATGTGGAAACTTTATTGAATCATAATAATTACACTATAGTCCATTGGTGAAAAGTGACTAAGGTGAAAAGAAAGATTTCTCATAGAGTGAAAAGGACAGTAAATGTAGATTGACTTTGTTGGGGAAATGATTGTCTTACTTAACAGAGAGATGATTATTCTAGTGAAGACTACAGAATTTATAAACTCCTTTGTATTGGTGTCCATGATTGCAGTATAGAGCTAGGTATTTTAGCTAAAGATAGAATAGCTTTTCCCAATCAGGCAGAGTTGTAGGGATTCTGGACTTTATATTATAATACAATACTTTATAAAATAGGTTTCTTACTAATTTAATCGCTGTTTTATGATTTAAGTAAACATGTATCCTCTTTTATCTTTAGTCTGAGGACCCGGAAGAAGATGCCAGGTTAAAACAGTTGCAGGCTGCAGCAGCACACTGGCAGCAGCACCAGCAGCATCGAGTTGGCTTCCAGTACCAGGGAATAATGCAGAAGCACACTCAGTTACAACAGATCCTACAACAGTACCAGCAGATCATACAGCAGCCACCACATATGCAGGCAAGTGCTTCCTGGGTTCATGCACGGGAAGTTGCCCCAAGACATTTCAAAGATTTGTTATTCCTGAAAGAGATTTAAGTGTAAAAAAAGAAAGATATTTCCCAAGAGGTACCCAAGTAGTTAGTTACCTGTCGCATTGACTGGGGGGCTTGGGAAGTGTGATCTTATGAAAATGCTCTTATGGAGGGACAGTAATCTTGAAGTCTTTTGATGATGTTAACCCAGACTTATTTTTAGAGTACTTTTACTAAGTTACTAAGTATTGTTACTCAGGGATTTAAGAACCAGAACCAGGGTTCTTAATCATGTAACTTAAAGTTAACTTGTGTTTCACCTATAAACCATGATGGTAACAGAAAAGCAAAAATCGACCAAAAAGATTAAAGCAACCACCACAAAAAAACCTAACAAATACACCATAAAAGATGAAAGTACTTACTTGTCTTTCTTTTTTTTGATTCTCACCCAAGGATATTTTTCCCATTGATTTTTTTTTAGAGGGAGTGGAAGAGAGGGAGGAGGGAGAGGGACAGAGAGAGAGAAAAAAATCAATGTAAGAGAGACACATCGATTGGTTGCCGCCCTTACGAACCCCGACTGGGTCCTGGGATTGAACCTGCAACTCAGGTACGTGCCCTTGACCTGGAATCGAACCCATGACCCTTCATCCAACTCTCTAACCACTGAGCCAAACTGGACAGAGCTGTTTTTTTTATCTGTGATCTATAAATTTATGTCTATATGTCTGGATCATTTTTTAAGTTCTTAAAATGATCCAGGGTAATATTAAAAACTTGAAAAATAATGCCCTTGCCATTTTGGCTCAGTGGTTAGAGTGTCAGCCTGCAGACTAAAGGGTCCTGGGTTTGATTCTGGCCAAAGGCACATACCTCAGTTGCAGGCTCGATCCCTGGCCCCACTCGATGTCTTCTCTCTGTCTCTGTCTCTGTCTCTGTCTCCCCCTCCCCTGCTTCCCCTCTCCCCCTCTTAGCCTAAGCAGTGGAAAAAATATCCTTGGGTTAGGATTAAAAGAAAAACTTGAAAAATACTTATTGCTGAGGTAGGTATTTGCTTTAGTGTTTGGTTGATTTTTTTTCTGACTCAATGATAACTTATACAGGGTGGGGCAAAAGTAGATTTACAGTAGTTCGTATGGAAAATAATACAATAATAAATAATAATACAAGAATAAACTGTTTCTCTAAAGAACTTAATAAACTGATGAACAGAATAGATTCAATGACATGGAAGCATAGATGAGACTGACAAATGTCAGAGGGATGGAGGAGGGCAGGTGGGTAGAGGGGGAGAGAGTAACTAAAGGATTTATATGCATATATGCACAACCCAAGGACATGGACAATGTGGGGGAGAGGGACTGGGGAGGGGGACGGGACAGGGTGGAACGGGTCATTGGGGAGAAAAAAGGACATCTGTAATATTTTAAACAAAAATAAAATTTAAAAAAAAGGATAAACTGTTTCGTGTACTCACAATTGTAAACCTACTTTGCCCCATCCTGTATAACTAAGTCAAAGGAAAAAAGAATGATCATCACCAAACAGATTTAACAAGCTTCTCCTTATCCTTCCAAAGTCTTTAGTGTTTTAATTTCCTGATATTTCATATGCCTTTGATTCATTAATATTTATCTTGTTATTAATTCTCTTATATGAATGTTTTGAAATAATTTTTATCCCTTTATTTGTAGACCATGTCTGTAGATATGCAACTGCGGCATTATGAGATGCAGCAGCAACAGTTTCAACATCTCTACCAAGAATGGGAGCGAGAGTTTCAGCTGTGGGAGGAACAGCTCCATTCGTATCCGCATAAAGATCAGCTTCAGGAGTATGAGAAGCAGTGGAAAACATGGCAGGGACATATGAAAGCCACTCAGACCTATCTCCAGGAGAAAGTCAATTCATTTCAGAACATGAAGAACCAATATATGGGGAACATGTCAATGCCACCTCCTTTTGTTCCATATTCTCAGATGCCTCCACCTCTACCAACAATGCCCCCTCCGGTATTGCCTCCATCATTGCCACCACCAGTGATGCCCCCTGCCCTACCTGCTTCAGTGCCGCCACCTGGCATGCCCCCACCTGTGATGCCACCTTCGCTACCAACCTCTGTGCCCCCACCTGTGATGCCTCCATCTCTGTCTTCAACAGGGCCACCACCAGTTCTTCCCCCACCTTCCCTCTCTTCTGTGGGGCCACCACCAGTTCTTCCCCCACCATCTCTCTCTTCAACAGCACCTCCACCTGTCATGCCCCTTCCACCATTGTCTTCAGCCACACCTCCTCCAGGAATACCTCCCCCTGGGGTTCCACAAGGGATACCTCCTCAATTAACAGCAGCTCCAGTTCCATCAGTCTCTAGTTCTCAGAGTTCACAACTTCCAGAGAAACCTAGACCAGCATTACTTCCCACTCCGGTGTCTTTTGGTTCAGTCCCACCCTCAACTTACCATCCTCCATTGCAATCAGCTATTGGCCCATCAGAACAAGGGAATTCTAAAGTTCCTCTGAGCAAGTCTACTCTGCCATACAGTTCGTTCTCATCTGAGCAAGGACTTGGGGAGTCTCCAGTTGCTCCATCTCAGCCAATCACTGCAGTCAAGGACATGCCAGTGAGGCCAGGTGGACTGCTTCCAGATCCTCCTAGAAGCAGTTACATGGAAGGTCCAAAAGGACCAAGGTAGGTCTGCCTTTTTTGTTTGTTTGTTTGGTTGGTTTGGCTGATTTGATTTTGTTGATTTAGGCTGAATAGGCGTTGATGGCATAAAAGGCTTCATTTATACAATTTTGGTATTCACTTTGTCCTTTTAATCTATACACATTCCTGGTTTATAATTAATAATGCTAGTATTCACTTATTAGATGTAATGAAATCTAGAAAATGGTAACATGCCCCCATTTTTATGATATCATTGCTTTTATCCTATATGTAGAAATTGTAGTGCAGGATGAATGTGATGTTTTAGAGTAATGTTTATCAATTTCTTATTGACTTTTCAGCTTCAAAAGTAATATTGATTAAACTTATTTATCTTTTTTGCTTTTTGTTTATTTGATAAATACCTGAATTGATAACTTCTCTTTGTTAGCTAATATGCTAACTATTGGAGATAAAGATGAATAAGCCAATATTGTAGTGAAATAAGGCAATGAAATTTAGTGTAAGGGTAAATAAGACTTTTGTTTTATCTATTTGTTCAGCAAATATTTATTAAGTTCCTGCTCTGTGTTTATAGAGTGACTATAACAGAACAAACAAATAGAGCTTATATCCTTTATATGTTCCTCAATTTGGGAGATGTTTTTCTTTTGTCTGAACCACATTTATATAGAAAAGTACACATAAAAATTGATTAGTTTCTGAGTTTTTTTCTATTTACCTATTAAAAGGTGTTAAGTTTATTTTTCTAAGTTTGTAAAGGTATATTTTTCTCCCTGGGTTACCTAAATGATAATTTTCCTACAGAAAAAACATTTCAATAAGATTTTCTTCCAATTGGAAATTGTAATAGAAATACATACTCATACAAAATTTAGACAGGACAGAAAAGGACTGAAAAAAGTAAAAGTCACCTAACTCCACTGGAGGTTATTATTTGGAGATGATAATTTTTAAAATATATGTTGTATAAATGGGATCATACTACATATATTGTCTTGTAACTAGCTTTTTCCACTATCAGTATAGTAGTTAGTTTTCCATCTCAGTGTCAATGGATCTGCATTATCATTTTTAATTTAATTCTGTTTTAACTATTGACAACAAAATATATCTTATTTGTTCCCCAAGTTTATAGTTCTGAAAACAGTACAGCACAAAGTTCATCCAAAATCAAAGCTAATTAGAGGCAACTAATGTCTTCCTCTGGGTACCAGAAGCCTTGCCAGAGGCATTACATACATTATCTTATGGAGTCTTCTCAACAACCTGTGAATTTGTATACCCGACATTTACCCTTTACAAATGGGCTAAGAGGATTGGGTAACTTGCTCAGGATTGAGTCTCTGGGACAGTGGAGCCTGAGTTTGTACCCAGTGGGAGCTGAGTCCAGAGGGTCCTCAGAGCAAAAGCACTAGTTAAGTACTGTATTTAATGCCGTGGTTTAATGATACTCATACTGTCATTGATATTCATACTTACAAATACATTTGTAGCCCTCATTTATTTGGTATGTGTATCTTCTTGATTTGAATTCCTACTTATCTCCTTATTGAATATCTCCTTATCTACTTATTGAGTATTGCCTTTTAGATCTGGTGACTGATTTGCTATCAGAGAAGTACATTTTTAACACCTCATGAAACAAAGATTTCCTGCTCCCTTTTTTTCTGTCATATTCATATTTCTCTCTTTTGCTTATCAAATCTTGAGTTTGTAAATTTAGGACCTATTTTAAGTTTTTTCTTGTCTCAAGGTACAATTAATAACTTCAGTGCTAGGAGGATCTTAGCAATTATATAATGCAATATCCCCTCTACAGCAACTCACATTTAGTTTGTCATCTTGCACATATTACCTTATTCCTCTCATTGATCTCATGAGGTAAGTAGATAAGGAAGCTGAGCTCTGGAGAGGTTATAGATAAATTACCCCAGATGACAGAGCTAGTAAATAGTAGAGATGATATTAGAATCCAGGGCCTTCTGATTCACTTACAGGTTCATTGTACTTCCTGTGACAAGCAATTGATGGACCCTGCTTGAACATTGACAGCTTTCTAGAAAGTTTATTTCTTACACTGACCCTAAATATATCACTATAACTTTTACCTGATGATTCTAGATCTACCTTTATGGTACAACACATAGTGAGTTATCCTTTCTCTCTCCTACAGTGTATTCCTGCAGTCATTTAAAGATCACCCTCCTGTTCTCTTCCCCAGCCTGCTTTGCCCACTCTTCTCTGCCATCACACAAACTCAGATTCTTTTCTTTTCACACTAACATTGCTTCCAGCCTCCTCCTCCTTCATTGCTCACTGTCCTTTGAAGGGCCTTTGGTTTGTCTAGTCTCCTTCAGATGTAGAAGACCATAGACCTAGTACCAGCTTTATTATAAATAATGTACGTATATAGCTGGAAAAAAATGCCCTTTTTTGCTTCTCTAAGACTGTCTTTACATTTCATCTAGTTAGGTTTGGGCCAACATTCTAGTCTACTAAAGTCTTGATGAATGTTTACATTGTTTTGTTTTTAGGTACAAGCTATCTCTTCCCAGCTTTTTCACCTGCAGCTTTTATTTTTGCCATTGAGTTGGATCCTGCTCACATTATCCACCTTGTTTTAAAAGCCTTTCCTCAGTCTAGCTTATGTTATTGCCATTTCTGTTACTCTTCTACTTCTTTTGCTCATTTACGCCACATAAAGTATAGTTTGTGACTATTGACCAGGCACAGTTCATTGTTCTCCTGTGTATCTAGGTACAATGTCATTGGGAATCTGGGTAGTTAGTGAAAGAAACTGAGGTAAGAATAATCCACACTAGCCCTGGCCAGTGTGGCTTAGTTGGTTGGAGCATCAACCCCTACACTGAAGAGTTACGGGTTCAATTCCCAGTCAGGGCACATACCTAGGTTGTGGGTTCTGTCCCCGGTTGGGGCACATACAAGAGGCAACTAATAGATGTTTCTCTCTCACATTTGGTGTTTCCCTCGCTCTCTTTCTCTTTCTCTCTCACTCTCTCTCACTCCCTCCCCCCCTTAAGTCACTAAACATGTCCTCAGGTGAGGATTTCAAAAAAGAATAATCCACACTATTAGGAAAACTGGTGAATTTCCTTAATTATTTGCGTTCAGAGTTTGCTATAAACACATAACTGATATGGTAAGCTACTCTTGTCTTGCTTTAATTTAAACAGAGCTGGGTAGAAAAACAAGAATTAATAACATAGATAAGTGGGTAACCAATTACACACTATTAAAGCATTGTAAAGTACTTTGAGTTTTTGCAAAATCCAGATTTAGGCGGCTTTCTAAAAACTATGAAGGTTTCCAAAAAGTCAAGTGACATAACTGCATTATGTGTAAATAGCATACCACATTGTTTAGCATCCAGGGCAGCTGTTTTGGAACTGTGTGTATGTGTGTGTATGTGTACCACTGTATTCATCAAGTCTTTTGGAGGACTACCACTGCTCAAAAAAACTGTCATGTCAGTGGATGTTGGTTTCCCAGTACCTTTTTTTTTCCCAGTAATAAAACTTATTAGCCCAACTGACCTGGCTCAGCAGTTGAGCATCGACCTATGATCCAGGAGATCTCTGTTCGATTCCCAGTCAGGGCACATGCCAGGGTTGTGGGCTCGATCCCCGGGGGGGGGGGGGTGCAGGAGCCAGCCAATCAGTGATACTCCCATCATTGATGTTTCTATCTCTGTTCCTCTCCCTTCCTCTCTCTGAAATCAATAAAGGTATATTAAAAAACCCACAAAAATAAAACAAAAAAACCTTACTTATTAAAGGGTAACAAACGTGCACAATCGTAAGTATATAGCTTAGTGGATTTGTATAAAGTAGACACACTCATGTTATCACTCTACTCAGATCAAAAAATAGAAATTCTAGTGTATAAGAAGTCCATCTCATGTCCCTTCCCATTTTCTCTTTTTACACCACAGATTAGTTTTGTCTATTTTTGAACTTTATATAAATGGAATCATACTATATGTACTCTTTTGAGTGGCCTCTTTCACTTGACATTAAATTATTGTGAGAATCATCCATGTTGTGTGTAGCTGTAGTTTGTACATTCAATTCCTGTACAATATTTTATTGTATGAATATACCACAGTTTGTTTATCCATTTTCATATTGATGGTCATTTAAGTTTTTTGGTTATTATGAAAAATATTACTATGTATCTTTTGGTGCTATATGTCTCCCTTTAGATGCATACACATCTGTGTGTATGTGTGTGGGTGTTTAATTTTGTTTAAATAAATACCAAGGATTGGGATTGCTTGATCATGGGTATGTATATGTTCTTCTTTGATAGATCTTGTCAGTTTTCCAAAGTGGTTGTTTTAATTTACATTCTCAACAGCAGTGATTCTGTGTTCCAGTGTTTTTGCATCCTCAGCAATACTTAGTATTATTAAACTTTTAAATTTTAGCCATCTTGGTGGATGTTTAATGGTATTGTAATACGGCTTTAATTTATATTTCCCTGATGATGAATAAGGTTGATTTCTTTCCATTTGGTTATTGTTCAGTTGGAGTTCCTATTTTATGAAATGCTGCCTCAAGCCTTTTCTGTATTTTTATGTTAATTTTTTTTCTTATTGATTTGTAGGAGTTCTTTATATACACTAGATACCAGTTTTTTGTCCAGTATATGTCTAGATTCTCTTTACTATATTTCACTCTATAGCATTTTTTTACTTTCTTCAGTATATCAGAAAAGTAGCCTTGACCATTTACCATCTAGGTCCAATGGGCCCTTTTAATTTTTAAAGTTTAATTTTACAAAAAATTTACAGAAGTAAGAATAAAGGGATAGTGAAAAATAACTTACTAGAAATTCTAATAAAGTTTTTTAAAGAGTAAAACTCTTCCCATCAGGTAAATTTTAGCACACCAACATCATAAAAGATGAAATAATTCCGTCATATTGTTTTAGCAAAGCAGAATGGTCCAGGTTCTTGCCACAAAATATTATGTGAAGTCTTTCTATTTACTAAGTGGGTGATAATACCACATTTCCCTTCTGTTCATAGAAATATATTGTTCAGACATCAAATCTTGAGTTTGAGAACATTCATCTCTAGGATATTTTTATCTGAGGACTCACAGTTGACAATTTTACTTATGATAAATTTTACATCTTTATTAGACATTTATCTTTTGTTTCATCTAATAATTTTGGTATAACTTTCTCTGTCGCTTTTCTTTTCTTCCTTATAGTCAGGAGATGAAAATTTCTGAATTCTCATTTGTGCTGAATGAAGCCATAAAGCAGGCTGCAATATTTTGGGCAATGCAAGGGGTTGTGGTAGTTTATTTCACCTTTGCCTCATCCTTCTAGGCAATTCTATCATTCTTTTATTGTCTTTGTATTTTAATGTTCTTTGGCATAGTTGGGAATAATTAATAAGTAATGGTGAGTATTAATGAATTCTAAGATAAGGAAATTGCAAAATATTTCAAGATACAGAAAAAATCAAAATCATTTAAGATCTTACATTTAGGATTAGTGAAAGCACCCAATGGATCCATATGGTAAATTGCAAGAGAATTTAAATTTTGTTCTGTTTTTTAAAAAGCAAATTTTCTCTTTGTTCTCTGGAAGGCTGGTAAAAAAGAAGTCACAAAATATCAATCTTTACAAATAGAACTGTTAAAAAAAAACACCTTCAAAACCTATACTTGGATCCAGTGAACCCTGATGAACCCCAACAGCTAATGGTATTTTTTGATTAATAGAAATTCTTGATTTTAATTTAGTTGTCCAATTTATTGACCTTTTTTCCTTTATGGTTAGTGCTTTTTTTATGTCCTGTTTAAGAAATCTTTGCTTACTCCAAAGCCATAAATACATTATCCTATTTTATCTTCTTTTATTGTTTTATCTTTTATTTTAAAATTAATAATCCATATAGAATTGACCTTTTTTGTTAATGAGGTGGGGTCAAAGTTTATTATTTTCCATATGGCAATCCAGTTGACCCCAGTAACATTTAATTGAAAAAGTTATCCTTTCCTTACTACTTTGCAGAGTCCCCTTCATCATGAGTCAAGTGATTATATGTGTGGATTTGTTTCTGGACTCTGTTCCTTTGGTTTATTTTTATCTCTTAGTGTAAGTCTTCCAATTCTGTTTCTAGATCAGAGGTTGGCAGGCTTTTTCTCTGAAGGACCACATGGTAAATATTTTTAGGCTTTACAGGCCATGTCTGGTCTCTGTTAAATATTTTTCTAGCCCTGGCCAGTGGGGTTCAGTTGGTTGGGCATCATCCTGTGCACCAAAAGGTTGATGATTCAGTTTCTGGTCAGGGCACATACCTGGGGTTGTGGGCTCGAATTCTGTGGTGGGGGGGTGTGGATCCATATCCTGCTCTTACATTGATGTTTCTCTCTCTCCCTCTCCCTTCCTCTCTCTCTAAAAAATCAATTTAAAAAAAATCTTTAAAAACATATTTTTTTCTTTTCTATTTCTATTTAACCTTTAAAAACGTAAAAAAGTCATTCTTAACTGGATTTGGCCCATTCGCCATAGTTGGCTGACCCCTCATCTAGATTGTCTGGACTGTTCTTGCTCCTTTCTATTTCCCATATAATGCTTAGAACCAGCTTGTCAATTTTCAAAAACCTGGAATTTGATGGGCATTGCGTAGAATCTGTTGACCATTTTGAGGAAGAATTTACATCTTTATATCAAGACTTCTGATCAGTCCTATCTACTTTTTGATTGGCTTTAATATTGGAATTGCGGACCCTTTGCATTCTGTAGCTGTCTTAGTAGGTTTAGCAAGGGACTGTGAACACTGGCTTTTCTTTATGCTTCCAGTTGTCATGGTCGTTATTTATAGTGTTTACTTCTCTTTGGATATTTTGATTTTAGGATCTTAGATGTACATATTAAATAATAGGCATTATTTCACATGAAAACTAAAAGGAAAGAAATTTGATTTGAGAATTTAATATGTTATAACGCCCATGGTTTGCTGATTTGAGTATGTTTATGTAAACATTGTGATAATCAGATAATAACTTGTTTAATGTTTTTGTAATTCTGCATACTTCTTAAGTTTTTATACCTGATTTGGAGTATTTTTAATACCAAATTTTGAAGTGTTTATACCTAGTTCTAATAGTTTCATACCTAGTTTTAGGGTTTTTATTTTTTAGAGGTTTATGAAGTACTTAACTGTATAAACAATTTTCTAAATATTTAGACATCAAATATTTGTTTTTTTAATCTAATCAGTGTGCAATGCATGTCTTTTATGTGATTATATTTAGTGAAGAGATACTATGTTTGTTCTTTATTTCAAATACATGCTGTGATATGTTAAAAGGTCACAGTATTTCATTGTATATGTAAAGAAGGCTTATTTTTGTACATATTTTTAACGTAAGTATCTCCTAATATATTTATTTCGAAAGCCTAAACATTCTTTACTTTTTATAAATCTAAAAGGCTCTGATAGTTTTATGATTTCATAACATCCTTGAACTTTGAAAATACAAAAGTGCACTATTGATAAATAATTGCCATTTCTATGTAGTGTTGTAGATATATTTCAATTGGTTTAACATTTTCTGACTCCCAAAATAAAAATAAAATGATGGCCCTTGGCTGTTGATCAGCAATTTAATCTGAAAGCAAAGCACCCTCCCCTTTCACGGGAACTGCATGCTATATGTGTAGGCATGAAGCTTGCAGAACCTTCCTGCCTTGTTTTCTTCCTTCTTATCCACACACATTTTAGTGCTCCTGCTTCCTTTATTCTTTCCTCTGGCCTTTATACATGCTCTTCTCTTTTCTGGACTCCTTTTCTGTCATTTTTGCTTTACTAATTCCTGTTCTTCCTGCCACCGGGGTTGCACTTCAATAACTGAGTGCATTTCAATAGTATGTTGAGATCCTTCAGTGAGTCAGACAATGGGGATAGCCATTGAGCAAGACCAACATGTCCCACATTTATTAAACTTTGTTCTAATTGTTGATGTCTCACTCTTCCTATGGACTGTGAACTCCCTGAGGTTTATTTCAGCACTAACACAGTACCTGACAATAAGTGTTGCTTATACCAACACTTGGATAAAATTCTCAAGGCATTCATAATTAGGAAGGCAGTTCATTCATATTCAGATTGGATTATAATACTAGATACTGTGTTGTTGACAAGGGCTCTATATTGACTCTTGTACATTGTGGAGGGTAGTCTTATCGCGTACATGCACTAATGATTGCTTAATTGGATACAAAGCAGAGGATTTTATACAATTTTAATGATTTAAGGTGTTATTTCAGGCACTTTGAATTAATAAATGTAACTTAAAGAAAAGGAACCAAACCATCATAAGCTCTGAAATGGTGTTCTTTTTGCTCTTTGTAAATGTGTGGCCTCCATCCTTAGCATTGCGATGCATCCATTGACAAGTCCCCAGTTGACTTCTTTTCCCTTTGCCCAACAATAGCTGTGCCAAGCCTTCACTATTTTGAATAGACCATCTCCCTAGTGTTGTTTTCTCTGTCTCAGCAAATGTTTTTATTTTCTTTATAACTTTAATTTAAATTCCTGCCTCAGAGAGAAAATCAGTGCTTTCAGGCCAAGTAAAAGTCACTTCCTGCCTTTACCTTTCCTTTACCTTACCATCCTCATCTTTCTTGTAATCTCAGAAGAAGCCTTTCTCCTGGTTAGGGCTAATCCTGTCTCTGTGCTCTTAAATACATTTTACATTGTAATAAAGTGATACATACACATAGTTTGGGGGGAAAAAAGAAAAATAGCCATCCACCATTCAAAGCCACCCTAGATGTGTTTCCTAATGACATAATCTTTATTCTTTTTTTTTTTTTTAATGTTTTTATTGATTTCTAGAGAGAGGGGGAGGGAGAGAGGGATAGAGAAACGTCAATGAGAGAGAAGCATAGATCAGCTCCCTCCTGCACGCCCCCTACTGGGGATTGAACCCGCAACCCAGGCATGTGTCCTGACGGGGAATCGAACTGTGACCTTGGTTACTGAATAAATGCTCAACCACTGAGCCACACCGCAGGGCTCATCTTTTATTCTTTAGTTTTTTCTTTTGGTAGTTACCTTTATATCACTAAAGAATATGCTGTTACTTTCTTGATTTATATTTTTTAGATATTATATCTTTACTTTCTGTTCTGATAGAGGTTTATTAGGTTTTTTTGTTTTTTTTTAAATATCTCTATTGATTTCAGAGAGAGGAAGTGAGAGAGAGATAGAAACATTAATCATGAGAGAGTCATTGATCAGCTGCCTTCTGCACACCCCCCCACTGGGGATTGAGCCCACAACCTGGGCATGTGCCCTGACCAGGAATCGAACCACGATCTTCTGGATCCTAGGTCGATGCTCAACCACTGAACCATGCCGAGCAGGGCAGGTTTATTAGTTTTTACACTACTTTCTAACCTCATCTTCCCAATATATTTATATCACTATTTTGATACATCAGTAAATAGTGTTGTTTGTTGTAGAGGTAATCAGTGTGCTGTGATTACATTTTCTTTAATGTAATAACTTTTTTCAGACTTTCCAGTTGTCTTTGTTCTTGCAAAATCTTTAAAATAATCCTTCAACCCCAGTCCCCAAAACACCTATTTCTCTTAAGGACATCTCTCTACCAAATTCGTGCATCCTCTTGCTTTTGCCTAGGCTGGTTGGCTGATTGGTTGCTCTCAAGATCTGCCATATGGCTGTTGCTCTCATATATACCTCGATTATCCTCCTGGATTTGGATACACTGTTTACTGATCTTATGGCTTCCTATTTGTGGGTTAGTGCCTCCTTTTCCCTGAGTGCATAAACTTACTAAGAAACTGTATATTGAGGGTAAATTTTCTGAGTCCTTACATGTCTGCAAATGCCTTTATTTTAACCTCACACTTGATAGTACTTTGGATATGAGATTTGAAGTTGAACATAATTATTCCTCAAAGTTTTAGGTTATTGTTCTATTTCCTTCTGTCACCTAGTGCCACTGTTACACTGTTCTGATTCTTTTCCTTTTTAGATGATTTTTCCCTACTGCCAAAAACTTTATTTTATTCCTGGTATTCTTTTTTTTAGTTCTCATTTGAGGATATATTTTTATTGATTTTAGAGAGAGAGGGAGGGAGGGAGAGAGAGAAACATGGATGTGAGAGAGAAACACGTCGATGGGTTGCCTCCGCATGCACCCTGACTGGGGATCAAACCCACAACCTTTCAGTGTATGGGACAGTTGCTCCAACCAACTGAGCCACACCAGCCAGGACTTATTTCTGGTATTCTAAAATTTTAGTGCCCCCTCCCCCTATTTTGTTTTGTTTTGTTTTGTTTTGTTAATTGTACTGGATACTGAGTGAACTGGGCAGTTGCCGTCTGAAGACTAGAATCTCTTAACTCTGGAAATTTCTTTGTGCTCTTTCTTCTTTTAATTTTTCTCTCTTGTTTTCTGATTTTCTCTTTCTGGAACTCATTAGTAGGATTTTGGACCTACTGGATTGATAATATTTTTCTCTTTTTCTCACTTAGTTGTACTTTCTGAGATACTTTTGATCATTGTATTGCATTTTTTTATTTTGAGAATTTAAAAAATTTTCTACAGTTCTTCTGATTCTAATCCCTTTTACATATAGCAATTTGTTCTTGATTTATAGGTACTCTCTGAAATTTATGTTTTTTGGGTGTTTTTTTTTTTAAGGCCTCTTCTGGGTTTTTTTGTTGTTTGATTTTGCGTTATCTCTGATTTCTCCAGATTTGTGTACTGTTTATCTTTGGTCTCTTTCTTTCATTTTGGAGACATTCCTCAAATATCTAGTTATCCTTGGTGGTTCATTTCTATTTGAGAGTGGGAGACACTGATAAGCTGATGAGGAGCTCTGGGGCAGGGGAGCTTACCAACTGTTAAGCTTTGCTTTAGGTGATAGGGCAAAAAATCCCTAATGCTAGGGGACTCTCAGTTTCAAGAATTTAGAGATATTCAGCTAAGGAAAGGTTGGTTGATAGTTCAGAATGTAGATTTTAATTTACATCTTTTAAATTAAAGACTTACTCTTGACCTCCCCAGCATCCCTGGTAACTGAGAATCCTGACCCTCTCTGGCTTTACCAGCACTCTAAATTGCAACTTCTTCCTGCTCCACAAGTTACCATTCATGTGTGCTCTTTGTCTTTCAGAATTTAAAAACAAAGTTCTCATTTGCTGGGGCCCCCTTTCTCTGTTTTTAGTGGGTTTATATACTTTTAAGTTGTTATGACTCTATAAAGTGTCGACTTGGCTAGGCTGAAGTATGTTTCCCAGAGTTCCTTTTCTTACATGTTTCTGATTAGGGTGGGTCACAAGGGAGATTTTTGCACCTAACATGAAATATTCCTGGACAACCAAAAACATTCTGATCCTTTCCCCAGAAAAGTATATAAAATCCCTTTTTTTGTCTTTGGGATATCTTCATTCTGCTAACTGGTTCATACACCTTCTCTTATATTCTGTAACAAATTCTGAGATAGAAAGGTAACTATTATTAATGTATCTTACATTAGATGATAAGGAGGAAAAATTAACCAAAAATATTTGACTAATATATATGTATATATTTAAGCATATAATATCAAATTAAGGAAGAAATACCTGTATCTGTCACAGTCCTTATTTCTGCAACTGTTCATGTAATCATAACTGGTTTTTATAACTACCTTCTTTCACTACCCTTTCCATATTCCCTTTGCTCTCAGCAAGCACTTCTGCTGGTCCTGGTTCCTTGCCTGATGGGTGACCCAAACCTTCATTCTTAAAAGGTCTGGGCTATTTGCAGTCCTGCCTAACTTGCGTTATTGTAGTTTTCCATTGACTTTAATCATAGGACGTGGAAGTACTAAGGTGTCCTGGGGATCTGCATTCCAGACATACTCCTCCTTATCCTCACTGTGTAGTAGTAACCCAGTTTCCCCTTGAAAGTCAGGATCTGTACCCCCCTAGTCAGTTCAGTAGCTCCTTTCTTTGCCTATTGACTCAACCCAAAGTGGCCAGGTGGCAGTCTCAACTTCAGTTTAATAGCCATTGTTGTGTCCCCTGATGGAAGCATTCTCCCCTTTGAAACTAAGGCTTCTAGACCAGCAAAACCAGTGTCATAGGGATAGGAAGTAAATATTTTGCTGAAACTAATTTATTACCTTTCATTAATTTCCCAAATAAATGAAAGAAAAACCTATTTCTCATTAAAGGCATGAAAGGAATCACTGTCCACTCAGTCACCTAAGCCAGAAACTTTGGAATCATCCTAATTTCTTCCCTTTCCATTGTCACTTAAATGCCACCAATTAGAAAATCCTGTCTGTTTAGGGAACATTTGGGATCTTGCTTCCGGACACTTGTCATCAATTTGGCTCAAGTAAAATCTTACAGAAAATTTTTTTAAAAATCCTGTTGTAGCTTCCTTCACATCTCTCACTTTTATCTCCTCTATATTTTCATATCAGTCATCACCTTAGAACAGGAGGCTTCGCCTTCACTTACCCAAATGTAGAAACAATCTACAATAGGCTTTTCCCACCTATTCATCTGCAACTTTTCTGCTAGAGCAATCTTTATAAAAAAAAAAAATCAGACCATGCTTAGTGGCTCTAAGTGCTTATAACGCAATTCCCAACTCTTACCCAGCCAAATTAATTCATCTGTTGTAACAGAAATCCAAAGTCACATGGCTTTAACAAGTTAAAAGTTCTTTTTCTCTCAAGACTTACGTGATGGCTCTACAGTGTCAGGAATCCAGGTTCCTTCTGGTTTGTTACTTCAGCATCCCTTACTATGTTGCCTTCAACTACATGGGTCAAGATAACTTCACTACCATGGCAGAGCCAGCATGAAAAAGGAAATGGTGAAGAGGAGGATGTGTGCCCTTTAAGAGTACAACCCAGAAGGATGTGTAAATCATTTTCATTCTCAGCCTACCGGCCAGAACATCACTACAAGTTCTAGCTGCAAGAGAATTTGGAAAAGAGAGTCTTTAGTTTGGCTAGCTTGTGTCCAGCTAAAAGTGGAGAAGCTCAATTATTATAGAAAAGGGGGAATGGGTATTGGAGGAGCACCAGTAGTGTCTGCCATACAAGGCTTTCAAGGTCTTCTGGACATGGACCCTTGCTTGCCTTTTTCCCTTAGCTCTCAATGCACTACTTTCCCATTTCTCCTTCTTCCCCAGCACTCCCTGACTCTGTCTTCTCTGCTTCAGCCATGCTAAACTGTTTGCATTTCCATACATGTTGTGCTGGTATGTGTTTCTCTGCCTTTCCTCAGAATGCTTCCTTAGCCTGAGATGCCCTGCCTCCCACTTCCCTCATCTCCAGCACACTCTGTTAGCCTGATCTGAGAGAATTTTTCCTTCAAGACTTCATTTAAGCACTTTCTGTTTATAAAGCTTTTATTGAACAACACCTCACCACCACACTGGTAGAATTGACCATTCTTTCCTCTGCCGCCATTATTGTATGTGGGCAGACTTTAGTCATTGCACTTTTGAGCACATATTTACACTTAGATTCTACTTCTCCTTGATTGCATACCCTTTGGGGGCACAAATGACAGTTTGTTCATATATCCCTTGGATGTAGTGTAGTACTCGATAGGAGATGTGCACTAAAAATGTGCATTAAATATTTACTGAATCAGTGAATGGATTCATAGCAAAACATCTCTGTCCAGACTTTAGAATGTCAGGGCACACTCTTAAGATATGGTTGGCTGCTGGTTTTTTAAACTTTTGTCATTTAGTTAAAATGATAATGCTAGCTCCAACAATATAATCATCCTGTATTATCTTTGTTTTGTAGTTTTTAGTTATATTTTAATTCTAAAAGTACTCTTGAAGATAGCTATGAAATTTATTTTTTTCCATTAAAATTAGTGGACTTTTCTGTCTACTAAGGCACAATGTTTATAATTGTGTGTTTTTTGTTTTTGTTTTTCAACAATTCAGTATATCAGTGACTTGCTGCAGGAGATGTGTCAAAATGAATTAGATAAAACTGACATGATTTCCAAAGCCTGTCCTAAGACCTTCAGAGTACTGCCACCTTAACATACTGGTTCTAAGATATTTTAATGACTGAAAGAGTCGTTGTAAACAGATTCTAAGGCAAGATTGCCTGAAATATTCTTACATGGAGAATTTTTTTCTGCTTTACTGTCTTGAGTAATATCTTTTGTTTTACTTGTAGATTTGATGGTCCTCGAAGATTTGAGGATTTAGGGTCAAGGTGTGAAGGACCGAGACCCAAAGGGCCTCGTTTTGAAGGAAATCGCCCCGATGGGCCAAGACCCAGATATGAAGGTCACCCAGCAGAGGGCACTAAAAGCAAATGGGGAATGATCCCTCGGGGGCCAGCATCTCAGTTTTATATTACCCCCAGTACATCCCTAAGTCCTCGACAGAGTGGACCACAGTGGAAAGGCCCCAAACCAGCTTTGGGACAGCAACATCAGCAGCAACCTAAGTCACAAGCAGAACCTCTTTCAGGAAACAAAGAACCATTAGCAGACACCAATAGTAACCAGCAGAAGAATTTAAACATGCAATCAGCTGCATTATCCATTGGTGCAGATGTAAAGGATGCCAAGGCGGCTCAGGCAAATGAGAATCTAAGCGACTCTCAACAAGAGCCACCTAAAAGCGAAGTCTCGGAAGGGCCCATAGAGCCTTCTAATTGGGACCAGAATTCTCAGAGTATGGAGACTCAAATGGACAAAACCCAAGCTGTTACTCAGCCTGTATCCCTTGCAAATAAACCTGTACCTACTCAATCTACTTTTCCCTCAAAAACAGGGGGGATGGAGGGAGGAGCAATAGTAGCAACATCATCATCATTAACCACAGATAATGATTTTAAACCTTTAGGTATTGGTCTGCCCCATTCAGAAAACAACCAAGATAAAGGGCTGCCTCAGCCAGATAACAGAGATAATAGGTTAGAAAGCAATCGAGGCAGCAGCTCATCTTACAGAGGTCCTGGGCAAAGCAGAATGGAAGACACACGGGATAAAGAACTGGTAAACAGAGGTCGAGGCCAGGCAATCAGTCGTGGCCCAGGGTTAGTCAAGCAAGAAGACTTTCATGATAAGATGATAGGTAGGAGAGAAGACAGTCGAGAGAAGATGAGCAGAGGAGAAGGCAGTCGGGAAAGAGTGTTGGTGAGACCAGGAAGCAGTCGGGAGAAAGTGCCAGGTGGTCTGCAAGGCAGCCAGGACAGGGGTAGAGCTGGCAGCCGAGAAAGGGGACCACCTCGGAGAGCTGGCAGTCAGGAGAGAGGACCCCCTCGGAGGGCTGGGAGTAGGGAGAGAGGACCACCTCGAAGAGCTGGGAGCAGGGAGAGGGGACCACCACCTCGAGGGCCTGGAAGTCGGGAAAGGGGATTGGGAAGACCAGATTTTGGTCGTGACAGAGGTCCATTTAGACCAGAACCAGGAGATGGCGGGGAAAAAATGTATCCATATCACCGAGATGAGCCTCCTCGGGCTCCGTGGAACCATGGAGAAGAGAGAGGGCATGAAGAGTTCCCACTAGATGGTAGAAATGCTCCAATGGAACGAGAAAGACTTGATGATTGGGATAGAGAGAGATACTGGAGAGAGTGTGAGCATGACTATCGAGATGACACACTAGATCCATATAACAGAGAGGACAGGTTCTCAGCACCACCCTCTCGATCTCACGATGGAGACAGACGAGGCCCGTGGTGGGATGACTGGGAGAGGGAGCAGGATATGGATGAGGACTACAGCAGGGAAATGGACAGGGACTTGGACAGGGATGTGGATCGGATTGGAAGACCCATGGATGTGTATGATAGAAATTTGGATAATGAGTGGGACAGAGATTATGGGAGACCGCTGGATGAACAAGAATCACAGTTCCATGAACGGGATATTCCATCTCTTCCACCTTTACCGCCCCTCCCACCTCTTCCACCTTTGGATAGATATCGGGATGATAGATGGAGAGAAGAAAGAAATCGAGACCATGGGTATGATCGAGATTTCCGTGATAGGGGTGAGTTGAGGATCCGAGAGTATCCAGAAAGAGGAGATACATGGCGGGAAAAGCGAGATTATATTCCTGACAGAATGGACTGGGAAAGAGAACGGTTGTCAGACAGATGGTACCCATCTGATGTGGATAGACATTCCCCCATTGCGGAACACATGCCCTCCTCACATCATTCTTCTGAAATGATGGGGTCGGATGCAAATTTAGACTCTGACCAAGGCCTTGGAGGGGTAATGGTTCTCAGTCAGAGGCAGCACGAAATCATTTTGAAAGCTGCACAAGAACTGAAAATGCTTCGGTAAGTTGACTACTTAAGATCATTTCTTTTAGTCAAAACCACATTCAGACTGCTCTTTTTAAACTGATGTGATATATTTGAATGGAATTACTTTTACTTCAAGTTCTTATCACATAATTTTAATTATATCTCTGATCATTCCGCGTTGTTTTAGGGTTAGGATGGGTATTTAGGAATTGTGTTAATTATAAACTTATGTTCTGAAATGTGAAAATTTGATGGCCGTTCTTGGCTTTTATAGATGCGTTGCTGACATGCCATGCCTATGCATGTTTCAAGTGTCAAACTTCAACTTTCTGGATGTCAGAGTTCATATGTAACATCCTGTTTTTCCCCAGGAGGCGGTTTGTTCTTCGGTATTAGATCTGATAGACTTCATATTCACTGATCTTTGATATAACTTTGGAAAATGCTTGAAGGACTCATATTTTTCTCTGTTGAAGCTAAGAATGATTTACCTGGAAGCATCCTCAGATTTGTCTAACCGTTGATACTTTCTTTTGGGGATGTTTTATCTTTCATTATAACTAGAATCTCTACTTGAGGATGTTACTTGTTTATACATAATTGAGTATTTTCTTTGTGAGATAGAGAATAGAGTTTGGATTTCTTGACTTACAGTCAACTTACTATGTATGTATAGGTATCAGCATAATGCTTCCCATGTAGTAGCAATAACAAAAGCCCACATTTATTGTATGCTTATGATGTGCCAGGAATTGTACTAAGTGCTTCGTAGCTTTGTATATATTGTTTCATCCTTCAACCAACTATATCCTGATATAAGAATTTAGGAGTCATTGGCAGATTGCAAGCTTTTTGAGTAGTTTCTTAGGAATAAGCAGTGTTTTGAGGAAATAAATTCATGGTTAGGTTGTGATATATTCCAGTGTTTTGTATTTCTTTCATTATTCAATTCTGATCTATATTTATGGATTACACCAATTGAAATTATAATGAAAGCTTTATGACTTTAAAGGTATGATGAGGAAAAATACCTGTAGGTAAAGGTGAAAGATCAGGTGGCAAAACGGATTTCTATGAGGTTTAACTTTTCCAGATTATTAATGAAGATATGGAAAGCATGCCCTAGAATATTTAGCTACTATAAAACTCACTTTCAAATTATAGACACTTTTAATTTAACACTCCTATGTGCTAGCCACTGTGCTAATAATTTAGCATATATTATCTCAAGTCTCCTATCTCAAATCCTTATATCTCAAAGGCCTGTAAAGATAAGTAGTAGTATCCCCACTTCACAAATGACACTGAGACTCAGAGAGGTTAAGTCCACTTGGCTAAAAAGTGGCAAACCCAGGATTCAAACACAGTCTGTCCAACTCAAATCTATTTTGTTTTTGGAAAACACCAAGCTGATTGGTGTTGCTAAACTGCCACGGTTTCTTTCCTTTTCTTTTAACAGTTTCCTTTTCCATCCATTATCGCTTTGCATAGAAATGCCGGATAAAAGGTGCCTCTTCACTATCCTTTTTTAAAAGCTCTTTCTGGGCAACATACACATAATTAAGCAAAATATATGAAATGATGGATAAAAGTAGTCATAGTTGAATACAAGTAAGCTATGTTGTGTTGGTATAAAGTCATGATTTACACAAGGCATAAAATAATATTTTTATATATACTTGGCCCTTATTTTGTGTCCATTAGAGTCACTACACTTTACAAATGCAGGGAGAAAATTGTAAAAGGTCTGAAGAGGTTGTAGTAGATGTTACATGTGTTTAAGGTGATCATTGTAAGGAAAAGTAAAAGGAATTTGACCAGACATTTAAAGAAAAACTTGAAGAGTTACGTAATTACTCTTTAGGAATATAAAGTGTTTTCAAAGGTGTAGACTGACAATTGTTCTCACCATGTGCAGCAGGGGCCATTAACTAAAATACCCACAAGAAGCAGACAGGTAACAAAAGTGAGTGAAAGTGGACCAGTATAATTCTACTGAGTATGGTGAGGATTGTGGCAAACTGACTTTGTCTAAAGTGGGCAGCCACTACTCCACTCAGCTGATTGTTGGCATGAGGGGAATGTAGGCCCAGTGTTACCAAATCTCTTTAAAATTTGAACTTCTAGATGAAATATTTTGCTTCATAAATAATGACAACTAATTCAGATTTAGAAAACTGATGTGAACACCAAATTTAAAAAAACCTTTCTAGGCCAGATTTGGCCCATGGGCCACCACTTTGCAACCTCTGGTCTAAATAAAGAATATTGAACAAAAAAATAGCAAGAGAGCTTTTGGTTGGATGAAAGAAAACCATGACAAGTAAATGAGATATTTGAATAGACTAATGAGGCAGGTTGTAGTATCTGTCCTTGAAGATCTTCAGCAATTTATAATTATTTATAGGTCAGAGATGACCGATCAGTTAGCTACCTAACTTAAAGGCAAGAGAGTGTTGTTACCCTAGAGGTGCTCTGTGAGCACTGTAGAGAGTTTTAGAACAGAATTTTTAGGTCTTGTTTTTTGTTCTATGTTAATTTTAATTATTTAGGAATGGAGTAGACATGCCTTATGTACAATGGCAATTTTATTTGTTTACAGGGAACAGAAAGAACAGCTTCAAAAGATGAAGGACTATGGGTCTGAGCCACAGATGCCTGACCACCTACCACCTCAGGATTCAAGATTGCAGAATACATCTTCAAGACCTGGAATGTATCTGGTATGGGAAAATGTGTGCTCAGAAAATGCAATGGTTCCTACTTTGTATATTTGTCTGTTGTTTGATCTTTTTGTATTTACAGCAAGTATAAATTTCCACTATAAACAAATGTAAATTTTGGAAAAGTAAAAAGCTAATGGTAATTGACTTGAAAATTGTAAAAGTATGGCCCTTTTCCCCCAGGTTTTGATAAGTACACCAAGCATATGTGAACTGTATGGCTTCATGTTCACAAATTGTCGAATTTTTCTAATAATCGTTTCTGTTCAAATAGTCCTGTTTTCCATCTGGGCAGTGCAAAGACTCCCCATGAGCTCTGCTATGTGAGCCTCATAGTCTCCCCACCTCTTCAAGCTACTTGTCCTTCAGCTAGGGAAGGGATCAAATATCATGGCCCAGTTCAGGCCAGAACAAGGGGTGGTTCATGTTAAAGACTTATGTACGTTTTCCATTTGTTATGCTTTCATTTTTGTTGTTATTTGTTGTTTTACCTTTAACAATACAATGAGAGAAAAACACTTGAATCACTTCATCAAATTAACTCTTTATTTCTCAATGTTCCTTTTCGTCCTTGTCTAACACTTAAAACTCATACATAGTTGTTGGCATAAATCACCACCGTGATGTTGACTCCTCAAGTCATATCTCACGACCTGTGTGCATCCATCTGCCTACAGTTTCTCTCTTTGGAATGTCTCCTGTCAAACTCAGCATATTCAAAATGGGGCTCTATCATCCTCATCAAACATGCTTTTTCTCCTCACCATCACCTCATCAGCCTCTGTCCTACCCTTCCATATTCAGCCATGCTATAGATTGATTTTCCTACCTTTTCAATATTGTTCAAATATTCCAACCCACAACCTCAATTCTAGTCTTCATCAGTTTTTGCCTAGATTATTGCAGAAACATCGCATCTGTCTCCATCTTACTCTCCTCTGATCCATTCTCCATTCTGCTGGCAGAGGGATGATTTTATTTTTTGAATCAAATTTTGAGGTATAATTTACATACAATAACATACTCATTTTAAGCCTACCGTTTGAGTTTTAACAAATGTGTACCAAAAGATAAAAAAAATTTCCAACACCCTGAAAAGTTCTTTCATGCCCCTTTGCAGTCAGGACTACCCCTACACTCCACTTTAGGCAACACTGATGTGACTTCTGGCCAAAATGGACATTTTAAAACAAATCTCACCATGTCGTGCCCTGGGTTTAAAACTCTTCAGTATTCCGCCATTGCTTTCAGAATAAGATCTAGATTCTTTTTCACGGCTTTTTGTGTTCTTCCCGAGTTGGCCTGAGCTCTGCTTACCATTACTGGCTACTCCACTTTCCAGTCATATGTGGCTTCTTACAACTCTTCGAGTGTGCCAGGCTCTTCCTCATGCCTTCGTACGTTCATGTGGTTCTACAAACCTAGAGCTGCTTTTCTTTCTTTTCCTACTTCCTCCTCCAACCAGTTAATTCTTGAGCATCTTTTAGAACTCAGCTCTGTATCTTTTCCACTTGGGTACAACAATTGCCCTCACATGCGCCCCTGTAACATCTTGTAAGGGCCTCTGTCATAGCCATTGTCATATTGTATTTTGATTGTTTTCTTGTCTGTTTTTCCTTCTAAACTGAGCTCATAAGGATAGGAGCTATGTTTTTTATCTTTGTATCTCTTAGCAAATAGAAACTCTAGGTTATAGATCCACATTTTTCTATTCACTGAATAGTCATTAAACATTTTTTCATATTGCTATATGCTTTATTATTTTATACATAATTTATCAAAACTTCCATTTCTTTTGGACAGTTGTTTCTAATCTTTCACTTTTATTATTAATACAACTTTAATGAATGTCTTTGTATCAAGTTATTATTTTAGATAACTTTTTTAAAGTATTTTTTAAACTCCCAAAGTAGAATACTTCAGTTAAAGAATAAGGGCATTTTTAATGACTCCTATAATATAGCAAGTGGCTCTCTACAACAGTCGTAGAACATCTGTACTGTAGCCTTGCAGGCATCAGTTATTTAATTTATTTGGTAGATATAATAGTTTTAATAAAATATTTTAATATGCATTTTGATAATTAGTGAACATTAATATTTTCCCATATTTGTTAATTATATTTCTTCTTGTAAAATTTCTATTTTTGTTCTTTACCAATTTACCTGTTTGACTCAAGGTTTTTCTTACCAATTTATATCATCCTTACTATAATACAGATATTAATCCTTTCTCATATAAATATTGTAGGGGTGTTTTGTTTTTTACAAATGTATCTGGTGTTTTCACTATGTAGTATGAATAAAACAACAACACTTTTTGTTTTATTTGTAAACATTGTTCCAAGAATTCTTAAGATATTTAAAACGTGTGAATAGCTGTACTACAGACATGATAGCTTTGTCCTACGTAGGCATTTTCTTAACAGTTTCAAGTGTCATAACCTAAAATTTACCTTTAGATAATCACCATTTGTCTTTAATTCTAGCCTGTAGTGGCCTCTAAGTATTTTTCATTGGTTTCTTTCTTTTATTGTTTTCTGGTGCTCGTGTTGTATGTATCACAAACTGCTGTTGTCAATCAGATAACTGAATAGAAGTGAGGAGGCTAGCTAGAGTTTGTTTCTCTCACTGGAAATTCACAATTTTTTGGAGGAGATAGGTCACCAGAGTGGGAAGATGGAATACAGCAGAAGTTCTTAACTAAGTGGTGAACATCAGAATTACTCATGAAGGGTCTTGTTTGTTTTTTTAAACTAATGCCAGGACCTAACCCGCAGAACTTCAGTAGGTTTTGGGTGGGCCTGGGACATCTGTATCTAAGTAGCTAGTGTCCTAAATTTTCTGGAAGGAGAAGAAAGAGAGGGTGGCACATTAGGGAAGGGGTAATAGTGTTGAGGGCAATTTTTTTTCTTTTTTTTAAACCACCAATTGAAGTATAATTTACATACCATATAATTTGTCCATTTTAAGTATATAATTCACTGATTTTTAGTAAATTTACTGAGTTATGCAACCATCGCTACAATCCAACTTAGAACATTTTCAACACCCTGGTAAGATCCCTTGTGCCAATTTTCAGTTAATCCCCATTCCTACCCCAAGTCTCAGGCAGCAACTAACCCACTTTCTGTCTCTTTAGATTTGCCTTTCTAGGTATTTCATTTAAATGGAATTATACAATATATGATCTTTTGTAACTGACTTCTTAGTTAATGTTTTTAAAATTCATCCATTGTTGTAGCCTAAATCAGCATTTCATTTCTTTTTATTACCAAGTAGTAATCTGTTGTGTACCTATACCATGTCGTGTTTGTTCATTCACCAGTTGATGGACATTTGGCTCCTTGAATAATCCTATGAATATTTGTGTGCGGGTGTTTGGGTGGAAATGCTTTTTTCTTGGATAGATACCTAGGAATGAAATTGCTGAGTTGACGATATATTTATGTTTAACTTTTTGAGAAGCTGTTAAACCATTTCCCAAAGTGGCTGCACCATATTGCATTTCCACTAGCAATCTAAGAGGGTTCTTGTTTCTCTACATCCTTGCCATCATTTGTTATTATCTGTGTTATCAATTATAGCCTTTCTACTGGATATGAAATAGTATCTCATTGTGGTTTAAATTTGCATATGACTAATGATGTTGAGCATTTTTTTATGTGCTTATAGGCCATTCATATATCTTTTTTGGAGGAATATCCAAATATTTTTCCATTTTTTAAATTATTTGTCTTATTAAGTTATAAAAGTTTTCATATTCTGCATACAAGTCCTGCATATGCATTTGACCTTTGAACATCATGGGGGCTAGGGACACCACCCCAGGCGCACCTCCCTCCCCTTCTGCAGTTGAAAATTTTCATATAACTTCTAACTCCCCAAAACTTAAGTTGTTTCTTGGTATCTACGTGGAATTGGGAGGATTGGTTCCAGGACCCCCTGTGGATACCAAAATCTGCAGATGCCCAAGCCTCCTATATAAAATAGCATAGATTAGTACATACAGTTACACACAGAGACACACACACACACGCACATCTATGGACTCCCAGCAGTGCAAATCGAAAACAGTGCAGGTATTTATTGAAAAAAAATTTGTGTTTAAGTGGATCCACACAGTTCACACCTAATTTGGTCAAGGGCCAACTATATTTTCTCCCTAGTGGTGTATTTTAAAGCACAAAGTTTTGAATTTTGAGTACAGTTTATTAAATTTTTCTTTTGTGTATTGAGAACCAGATTTTCACTTTTACTGATGTGTAAAAACATGATGGTATCCTCACCCACTAAGGTATTTATTTTGTTCTCCAGCCTCCAGGGTCCTATAGACCACCCCCTCCTATGGGTAAACCACCAGGTTCAATTGTAAGACCCTCTGCTCCACCAGCAAGATCATCTGTTCCTGTGACCAGGCCACCTATCCCAATACCACCACCCCCACCACCACCGCCACCGCCTCCTCCACCTCCTCCAGTGATAAAGCCACAAACCTCAGCTGTGGAACAGGAACGCTGGGATGAAGATTCTTTCTATGGCCTCTGGGATACAAATGATGAACAAGGACTGAATTCAGAATTTAAACCAGAAACTGCAACTATTCCATCTGCTCCAGTGTTACCACCCCCACCTGTTCACCCTTCCATTCCCCCTCCTGGCCCAATGCCTATGGGTATGCCACCAATGTCCAAACCACCACCAGTACAGCAGACTGTTGATTATGGCCATGGCCGAGGTGAGTAATGGTGGTAAGTTTGTATTTGGGATTCTAAAAGAATTATTAACTTCAGCTTTCACTCATACAGTGTTTTATCCCTGACTTTGTTTACCAGATATATCCACTAACAAAGTTGAACAGATACCCTATGGAGAAAGAATAACTCTGCGCCCAGATCCACTACCTGAAAGATCAACATTTGAGACAGGTAGGAGTCCCAGAGAGAGTAGTATTTTATTTTATTTTTTTTAAATATGTTTTTATTGATTTCAGAGAGAGGAAGGGAGAGGGAGAGAGAGAGAGATAAAAACATCAATGATGAGAGAGTCATTGATTGGCTGCAGACCGCAACCCGGGCATGTGCTCTGACTGGGAATCGAAGCTCAATCTCCTGGATCCTAGGTCAATGCTCAACCGCTGAGCCACTCCCGGCTGGGCAGAGATCAGTATTTTAAAAAAAACTTTTAGTACCTAATTATCACATGATTTCCCCTTTGGTAAGAATATTTGGGCCTCTTTTAAATATAGCTAAAAGATTCATAAGTTGAAATTAGGGCAACAGTTTATCCTGGTTCTAAAGTTAGATTTGAACTTTTTTGCTTTTATTTCCGGAAAAGGGATATTGTTCTTACTTTGTACTAATTGTTTTTGTAGAGCATGCAGGCCAACGTGATCGTTATGATAGAGACAGAGACCGTGAGCCTTATTTTGATCGTCAAGGAAATGTCATGTCAGACCATCGAGATTTCAAAAGGGATCGAGAGACACATAGAGACCGAGACCGGGATCGTGGTGTTATTGACTACGACCGGGATCGATTTGACAGAGAACGCCGACCTCGAGATGATAGGTATGCTATGAAAAATATCTTTGTCAGATGTGTAAATTACCATATACTTGAGTACAGCAAAAGTCAATGTGTCTAAAGGAAATTTAGTAAATGGCATATTCTTTCATGTATATAATTTGGAGAGGAAAGAGTAGTTCTGGACCAATTTTCAGGAAACTAGATGCTTGAGTTTTGCTAGCATAAATTTCAGAAAATAAAATGGGTGGAGATAGCTAGAAAGGGAAGGAAATAGTATTGTCAATAAAGCATAGTCATTACTTAATTAGTAGGCAAACTTTTTTTGCAATTTTTGAGCTGTTTAGATGTGTCTGTGCAAGGGAGATCTAAATAGAAAAGTAAAATAAGAATATAAATATTGACTATGTGTAGTAACTACTTACAGGGAAAATTGGGCAGGTAATGGTGTTGCGTTATGAGACAGAGACCTCCAATTATTTTTTATTTACCAAACCACTCCCTGTTACACCTTCTAGGACTCAGTCATATCGAGACAAAAAAGACCATTCTTCATCCAGAAGAGGAGGATTTGATAGGCCACCCTATGACCGAAAGTCTGACCGACCGGCCTATGAAGGACCATCCATGTTTGGAGGTAGAGCAGTGCCTTATTAACTATAAGGGTGTTGGGAATGCCAACAACAGATGCTTTCCATTGTAGCTATGGATTTAAACTTTCAGAGTAAGATGTACTCAGATTTCTAAGACTTGGCAGCATTATCATAAAAAATAGCAATATAATTAATAAAACAAATTGCTTTTTTATATTATTAAAAATATGGAAAATAGAAATAAAATGACTTATAATCCCACCACCCACCAAATTATAGCTATTATAATTTTGTATGTTTTCTTCTCATTATCTCTTCACATACATATTAATGACGTTGTAATCAAAGTATAAATACAATTTCTTTCTTGTGCTTATTCCTGTTGGTAATGTTTTTTTATACATTTTTTTCATATGTAAATCTATTATATTAATGGCTGTATGACATTCTCTTGAGTGGATAAAATATAAGAGCCTTACTGCTGTATATTTAGGTTGCTTTTAGTTTTTCACTGCTATAAATTCCACTTAAACTAGAAACTTACACCTATTTATAAGAACAAGCTTTCTAAGCTGGTGACTCTTGTTCTTAAAACTATAAAGCAAAAGTTACAGACAAACTCTAACTCATACTTAGAACCATCCAGTAAGTATATATTATTGTTCTATGTCTTGTTGCTTAACTTTTTCCCTAAATTTAATACAAATAAGGATGAATTGACTATTCCTCAAAACATTCTGTTTGCCTGAAATCATACCTAAATCTTTTCATTTTCATGATTTTTCATTACGTAAAGCTTCTCTAAGGTTAAAAGTGGCTCCCAAACCATTATGAATTATATTACCTTAGGATGAGTGGAGAGAGTTAAAATTTTAAATAATTACTACATGAGTAGTAATTTTGTTCAACTGCTGAAATTCTAGGAGAACGAAGAACTTACCCAGAGGAGCGAATGCCCCTGCCAGCTCCTTCACTAAGCCACCAGCCACCTCCAGCTCCACGAGTTGAGAAGAAGCCTGAATCTAAGAATGTGGATGATATTTTGAAACCCCCTGGCCGAGAGAGCAGACCTGAGAGAGTGAGTCCTGTGTAGTTGATGAGTTTTCTTGCAAATCAGAAGCTGATAATAGATCTTTTTAATTTAATATTCTGAACAGAATTTCTGTACTTTTCTCTGAGATACTAATAATATCAGATTCAAGGCATCTTACTATCTCCAAATTATCATATAATCTGAAAAATTACCCGCCCTATAGAATTTCAAAAGTTGGAGCTTAATTGCTTGGCAAAAAAAGATGTTGAAAACTTTAGAAAATAATTCATAAGAGCTCAATTAATTGCATTTTGAAGAGTGAAAATGTAGATTTGGTTGGATGGTATGTGGAACAAAAAGAGGGAGAATTGAGAGGCTTGATTAGTTTGGGCTTATTTTCCTAGTGACCTCCCAATGTATACATTTTAAATTTATCTTATATTGTAGAATAATTAGATTCCATTTTAATAAACTGGCACTAGACATTTTCATCAGATATTTTGATGTTGTATATGTATATAAATCGTTTTAAAACCTGTTTCATCTATTATTAGTATAGCTACCCCAGCTTTTCTGTGGTTGCTGTTTGCATGATAGATCTTTTTCCATCCTTTTACTTTCCATCTATTCGTGTCTTTGCATCTAAAGTATGTCTCCTGTAGACAGCATATAGTTGGATCATGTTTTTTTATGCAGTCTAACAATTTCTGCCTTTTAATTGGATTGTTTAATTTATTCTCATTTAATGTTATTGATATAGTTGGCTTAGATGTGTCTCTTATAGGCAGCATATGGTTAGGTTTTGTTTTTTGATCCACTCTGCTACTTTGTGCCTCTTTATTGGTGAATTCAGACCATTTACATTTAGGGTAATTACTGATGTGGGAGGATTTCCTGTAGCCATTTTATCTTTTGTTTTCTGGTAGCTCTGTGCCTCCATTACTTTTTTTCCTTTGTACTTCTTTCTGTTGTTTTTATTTGGTGGTGTTTCATACTTTCCTCTATGTCCTCTGCTTTTAAGCTATGTGTCCTGGTTTGGGGATTTTTGTGTGTGGTTAGCATTAGGTTTATAAAAAATACAGCAGCATATATACAATAGTTTTCTTTCGAGTGCACCTGATGTTCATCCCCCTTTGCAGTTCAGACCTTTATCCCCTCCCCTTTTATGTTTTTGTTGTCACAAATTATCCCTTAAGTTTTTTGGTGATCTTACTTGTAGTGTTGTGACCTTATGTTCAGGTAGAATAATTCCCTTGAATATTTCCTGCAGTGGAGGTCTTCTGGTGATAAAGTCTGTCAGATTCTATATGCCTGGAAACATCTGTATTTCTCCTTCATGTTTAAAGGATAATTTTGCTGGATATATTATTTGTGGCTGGTAATTTCTCTTTCAGATGTTTGAATATTTAGTTTCACTCTTTCCTGGCTTGTAGAGTTTCTGCTGAGAAGTCAGATGAAATTCTGATGTGTTTTCCTTTGTAGGTCACTTCTTTCTTTTCCCTGGGGGCTTTGAGATTTTTTCTTTGTCGTTAATTTTTGACAGTTTTAATACAGTGTGCCTTGGAGAAGGCCTCTTTGGATTGAGGTAACTAGGTATTCTCTTTGCTTCTTGGATTCAAGGATCTAGTTCTTTCCATAGGTTTGGGAAGTTCTCCTCCACTGTTTGTTTGAATAGACTATCTGTTCCCTTCTCCCTGTCTTCTTCTTCCAGAATGCCTATTATTCTAATACTGCTTTTTCTGATGGAGTCAGATAGGTCTCGTAGAGCTCTTTCATTTTTCTTTATGCTCAGGTCTGTCTCTTCTTCCCTCTCCATCATTTCTAGATTCCTGTCTTCAATATCACTAATTTTTTCCTCCATCTGGTTGGCTCTGTTTTCTATGCTCAGTAGCTCATTCCTAATCTCCTTAATTGCATGCTTAATTTCCAGGATTTCTGATTGGTTCTTTATTAAATTTTAATCTCGTTGGTAAAGTACTCGTATTGTTCATTGATTTGTTTTCTTAGTGCACTGAATTGCCTGTTTTTTTTCCCATCTCGTTGAGGATTTTCAGAACTTCAGTCTTGAAATCACTGTCATTTATAGTCACATATTTCCATATGTTCCAGCTTGCTTTCTGGGGATTTTTCATTTTCTTTCTGATCATCCTCGTTACTATGGTTAGTCATGGTATTTGCTACTCTCCTTTGTCTAGGCATAAATATTCCTTCTATAGCAGCATTCTCTGAAGAGGTCTTTCTACTATTTTCCAGTAGATGGCACTGAATTGCAAGATTGTTTTTACCTTTGTGATCTCCCAGACTTGACCTCCATGGCTTCTGTAAGACAGTTCAGCCAGACTGCTTGGGAGTGGGGTTTGTTTTACCCTCACCATAATGGCAACCCCAGACCTCTGTGGGGTCCAGCCCCAAGAAACAAACCTGAGAATCAGTCACAGAGGGAAGCAGTGGTTCCACTGCAATAGCTCTTGGTTTGCAGATAAAATGTTCCTTGACCCAACATTGAGGGCAACAGGAGACGAGTTTTGGAAGTCCAAGGGGTGGCAGAGATCTGTGGTTCCATTTCTTTGTCAAAAACACCCCTGCCCTACAGTCAACAGTCACGAGGTAGAACCCCGCGCTCTGTCAGGCATCTGCTGGCTCAGTCAGTGTTCTCTCTGCTCGCCCTGCTGGACTGGCCCCTGCAGCTCTCTGTTCCTCCTGGTTGAAGGAAGTGCCTGCTACCACCAGCTTTCTCCCTTCTTCTGGCTGCTCCATGAGCTCTCAACTGCAAGGCTGCGTCTGAGGGCTGTCTTAACTTTCCTCCCTTCTTATCTCCTCACTTATTCCCGGTTGCCCATCTTTAGATGTTTCAATGTGCAAGTCTCTAAGTTGTGCCTCTAATGAATAGGGAATTTTTTGTTGTATTATAGTTGGTTAACTTGTTGAAATTTCAGGGGAGAGGCCAAGAGTATCTCTCGTGCTGCCATTGCCCTGATGTCATTCTCTGACATCATAGTTCTATTCTAATTATCTATTTCCTGAGTCAGTTTCAGTAGTCTTGTGTCCTTCTAGAGATATGTCCATGTCATCATCTAATTTGTCAGCATATAATTGTTCGTAGTATTCCTTTATAACCCTTCTTTTATTTCTGTAAGGTTGGCAGTCATGTCTCCTCTTTCATTTCTGATTCTAATAATTTGATTCTTCTCTCTTTTTTTCTTAGTCTAGCAAAAAGTTTATCAATTTTGTTGATCTTTTCAAAGAAACAGCTTTTATTGTTTTTCTGTTCTCTGTTTTATTAATTTATGCTCTAATGTTTATTATTTCATTCCATCAGGTTGTTTTATGTTTAGTTTATTCTTTATACAGCATCTTAAGGTGGAAGGTTAGGTTATGATTTGAGATTTTTCTTCTTTCTAAATAAATTTCCTTATGAGCATGGCTTTAGCTGCATCCTATAAGTTTTGGTATGTTGTCTTCATTTTTATCTCAAAGTATTTTCTGATTTTACTTTTTTTTTTTTTAAGAATGTTTTATCTTATTTTTAATATATCTTTATTGATTTCAGAAAGAGGAAGGGAGGGAGGAGAGAGAGAGAGAGAAAAAAACATCAATGATGAGAGAGTCCTTGTTGATAGGCTGCCTCCTGCATGCCCCTCACTGGGATCGAGCCCACAACCTGGGCATGTACCCTGACCAGGAATCAAACCTCGATCTCCTGGACCCTAGGTTGATGCTCAACCGCTGAGCCATGCCCGGCCAGGCTGATTTTACTTCTTGTTTCTTCTTTGACCTATTGGTTAATTAGGAGTATGATGTTTCATTTCCACATACTTGTGCATTTTCCAGATTTTTTTCTACTATTTCTAATTTTATTCCATTATAGTCAGAGTACTTTGTATTATTTCTATCCTTTCAAATTTATTAAGGTTTGTTTTGTGATGTATTATGTGGTCTCTCATGGAGAATGATAGATCGTTGTTAACTATAAGATCTTATTGTAAAAAATCTTCCCTGGCCCGGCCAGGCGTGGCTCAGCGGTTGAGCATCGACCTATGATCCAGGTGATCGGGGTTCAATTCCTGGTCAGGGCACATGCCCGGTCTGTGGGCCTGATCCCCAGTCAGGGGCGTGCAGGAGGCAGCCGATCAGTGACTCTCTCATCATTGATGTTTCTATCTCTCTCTCTCCCTCTCCTTTCCTCTCTCTGAAATCAATAAAGATATATTTTTTTTAAAAAAATCTTCCCTGTGTAATTCTTTTTTCTTTGTGTTTCAGATTGTTGTTATAATGAGAGGATTGCCTGGCAGTGGAAAGACACATGTTGCAAAACTTATTCGAGTGAGTATGGGAAAGCCAAACAATCAGTTGCTTTTGTTAGCCACTTGTCTTCTTACTAAGCAGCATTTATCAATACAGAATTTCCCATTTGATCCATTCTAGTTAGCTCCTGTGGTAGATGGCATTCCATATAAATTTTGACCTGCTTAGACAAATATTTATGCCTCTGTTTGATTTTAAACCACCAGAAGATTGCATATTATTTATCCACAAGAAGGGACATTAGTGTGAACATTCATTAATTTATTCCATAAATTCTCTTTAACTTTCTTAATTATTTGATTCTTAGGATAAAGAGGTAGAATTTGGAGGACCTGCACCCAGAGTTCTAAGCCTGGATGACTACTTCATCACTGAAGTGGAGAAAGAAGAAAAAGATCCAGATTCTGGAAAGAAAGTGAAAAAGAAGGTATGGTTAATCCTGATTCATTAACAGTAGTGAAAGGAGAAATGTGGCTTTCTTGGAGATAAAGAAAGAGTTCTCTGTTTTTTTGTTTTGTTCTCTTTTGTTTTCTTTTGTTTTTTAATCCTCAGCCGGGGGTATTTTTTCCATTGCTTTGCGGCGGGGGGGTGGGCAACATCTCGATGTGAGAGAGACACATCGATTGGTTGCCTCCTGCACGTGCCCTGACTAGGGCCGGGAATCGAGCCTGCAGCTGAGGTTCGAGCCCTTGGCCAGAGTTGAACCTGGGCCCCTTCAGTCCGCGGGCCGAAGCTCTAACCAGTGAGCAAAACTGGCTAGGGCGAGTTCTCTGATTTTTTAACACAAACTTTAGTATTCAGGTGTGAAGGAATGACTACAGTCATCCCTATCCAGATAGGGATAGTCATCCCTATCCCTGACCAAGGAAGAGGTTTAGGATGATTCTTTGCTTTTGCTAATTCCATTTCTCTTTTGGGGATCTTAGGTAATGGAATATGAATATGAAGCTGAGATGGAGGAGACCTATCGCACCAGCATGTTCAAAACGTTCAAAAAGACTCTGGATGATGGCTTTTTCCCCTTCATCATCCTGGATGCCATCAATGACAGAGTTAGACATTTTGACCAGTTTTGGAGTGCAGCAAAAACCAAGGGATTTGAGGTACAGACTTAAAATAGTTTTAGAGTCTTGATAACTTACATTGTGTTATCTATCATGTAAGTGCTGCATTTGTTTGCCTAATTGCTATTCATTCTTTCTTAGGTGTATTTGGCTGAAATGAGTGCAGATAACCAGACTTGTGGCAAGAGAAATATTCATGGAAGAAAGCTTAAGGAAATAAACAAGGTGATTTTTGGAAACATAGAAGGCATTGTATTTTAAACTTCCTTAGAGACTGTATTATCCCTGTTGTCTGGAATTTATTTATCCCCTTTACTTTCAAAATATCTTTTCTACCTGTTTTAGTAAATGTTTCTTATCCTTTGTATCTAACTGAAAAAGGTGGCCCGCCTAGCTCTGCCTGGAACTAGCCTGTTAGACTTCACACTATTAGTTAATTTGTCTTGGATGCCCATTTGGTCTTTTTTTGAGTAGTTTTAAAGAGATAACTTTACCCCCTGAATCTATCAATAGATGGCCGATCACTGGGAAACTGCACCTCGTCATATGATGCGTCTGGACATTCGTTCTTTGCTGCAAGATGCTGCTATTGAAGAGGTGAGTGTCCTTTGCCTCAAAGGCAATGCAAAAGGACCCTTTTACTTTGAAAAATATTTAAGAACACTTGTACAAGTTTGAGATTTACCAGTTATTAATATTTTGCCACATTTTTCTCTATATAGATATATTCTCCCTCTTTTCCTCATTATTAGTATTGTTACTGTTGTTATCACTAGTATTGTGGAACCATTTGAGAGTTAAGTTGCAGATCTCTTAACCTTTCACCCTTAAATATTGCAGTAGGTATCCCAAGAACAAAGGCATTCTCTTACAAGACTAGAAGTCTGAATTACCTTATATACAGTTCATATTCAGATTTCACCAGTTATTCCCATAATGGACAATTTTTTTATATCTAGGATCTCATTCTTTAATATAAAAAATAGTTTCTTAGCTATGGCATTGTCATGAAAGACAGAATTTTTGAAAAGTATGTCACTTGTTTTGTAGAATACCCCTCACTTTATGTTTGTTTGATTGTTTATACATGATTAGTTTTTTAGGTTTTTTCCCCATTGATTCTAGAGAGAGGAAGGAGGGGAGAGAGAGAGAAACATCGATTGGTTGCCTCCTGTATAAACCCTGACCAGGAATCAAACCTGAAACCTGGGTATGCCCCTAACCAGGAATCAACCCACAACCCTTCAGTGCGCAGGATGATGCTCTAACCACATCGGCCAGGGCTCTGCATGATTAGTTCTAGGTTAAACGTTAGCAGGAATACTACAAAAGTGATGTGTCCTCAGTGTATCTGTTAGGACACACTGTCAATTTATTTCACTATTGGTGATTTAAGGTTTGATCATTTGGTTCAGGTGGAATCCATCAAAATTTTCTACCTTTTTCTCTTTGTAATAGTAATCTGTAGGGAGATACTGTGAAACTGTTAATATTCTGTTCCTCAAAAGAAAATTTTTAATACTTGTACTGATTTTGAGAGAGAGAGGAAGGGAGAGGGAGAGGGGAACATTGATTGGCTGCCTCCTGCATGCCCCCCTCCCGAGGTTGAGCCCACAATCTGGGCATGTGCCCTGACCGGGAATCGAATAGGCAACCTTTCGGTGCATGGGATGACACCCAACCGAGTCACACTGGCCAGGGCTTTTTACGTTATTCCTTGACACTATTCTTTGTTATACCAAAGCTTGACCCTATCCCTTTACCATGTGGTCTACAAATTTTGTCACTTTTACCTTATAAATACCTCTCTAATCCATCTACTCTAGTTGCATTCTTACCATTATGGACCAAGCTACTGTCACCTTACTGCCCACTGTACCCTTTCTTGCATTTTGAAGTTTGAATTAAATACATGTTTGACTTGATTGGAAAAATACTTGCTAACGATTTTAAAAGGAAATCTTAGTAATTCATAGACATTCAAAACAGGTAATTATCAACTTAGGACAGATCATTATACTCAGCTTCATAGGAAATTGTAAAGATAGATATCCCAGAAAAATGAAAGGTAGGAATATGAGTGTCTTTTATCATTTCTGTTTTAAAGTTTAGAGTGTTAAAAATTGCTTAGTATGTAACAGTGAGTCTGTGCTTCTCTCTCTGGGAAACTGCTCATTTCAGATCTTGATGAGGGACTAAGTGTTTTCCTAAATGTTAACTCAGTCTTTTTCTTTTTATTATGATTATTGGGATGGTGTAGGTAGAGATGGAAGATTTTGATGCAAATATCGAAGACCAGAAGGAAGAAAAGAAAGATGCAGAGGAAGAGGAAAACGAACTGGTAGGAGACAGACCAACCACTTTGAACAAAGTGTCTCTTTATTGAAATTCTTAGGTGTTTAAATTCAGATCTGTGGTCAGATTATTACTGTTGATGTGCACCTTAGTGGTAGAAGTTTCCATAATCATCTTCAAGGAGATTTCTGGATACTTTTTATTTTCCTCCTGATCAAAGGAACCTTCTACTGTGTTTTTACAAGAAAATTTTAAGAATGCTAAGAAACTTACCCTTGTACTCGCTCATCTATTTGTGGGTGGCTTTAGGGGAGTATACGTTTTAAGAAAACCAGTTATATATGAAAGGGCATTCTTGCATTCCAGCAAATATGTGGTACAGCCTACCCCATATGCATAATTGTCTCTTTGCTGTAAGATCTCAAAATTGAGTTTCTGTCAACTGAGGCAGAAAAACTTATTGAATGAGGAGGCAGAGGGTTGCTATAGACTGCTGGATTTGTTGTTCTGCATTTTATTCTCTTAAGTGATGGGGAAAATTATTTGACTGTGTAGGCAATTCATTTTGCCCAGGCTGATTAGAGGCTTATGTAGTGTGAGTTCAAAGTTCCTGTGTACCTCCTGTAAATGCTTTTGATCATACGTCTTAGAGATGTTTGCCTTACTCTGTCATTCAATAATATGCGACCTATAGAGTTATGTTACTTCTCAGTGTTTGCTAAATGAGGTACAGATTAGTGATGCCTTGGAATAGTGTTGCTTTTTAAATTCAAAGTATTAGTTTATTTAAAATTTCAGCTCTTGCTAAAGCTGCTTCTCATATTCTTCTGAAAATGTACAAAGTGGAGAACCCTGATTCCTACCTCCCGGAGAATACAGGCTCTTTAAGGAGTTTTCCTATTAAACCCATGTATGATATGGGGGACTCTGGGTAGAAACTGTGTGTTTATATAGAGGTGGAACCTCTACATTCCTAGATTTCATATGTGGATTAAAAAATAAGCTTTAAAGTTAATGGCATTTGAGTCTCAGTATGTGTTTTTTTTCTTTAAACAAAGTATTTTTCTTAATTAGGTTGTATTTTGATATATATGAGTAAAATGTAGGCAGGAAATTCACTTAAAGGTCCACGCTGTTCTGAAATATAGCTAATGACCTCGTTAGCTGCTTGCAGCGTGTGTACTAGAAAGTGATCGTGTGAGAAGTCTATAACGTTAGCTTTCTAAAGGGTCGTCTTTTGTGGTGATTTCAGTTCAGGATTTGGTTCATAACATCTAATTTGCTTAGGTATAGGTAAAAACTTAGAACTTTTAATTTTAAAAAATAAAACACACTGTAATACTATATTTTTACATCAGAAACCTGGCAAGGAAGACTTAGAAGTCTACCCTGCTGAGCTATCTCTTTTACTTCCAAGCAGCTTAACATTTTAAGCAGTGAGAAGATGATGTAGTTTTAAATAAGAACAGGGTGTGGTTCCAGCAGGGGGGAATTAATATAATATACTTGTTTTGCTTATGTTTCTTATAAAGCTTCTCTTAACCCATTTGAAAATGCAGAATCCAGATCTTCTACTATTGGATTTTATTCCAAAAGTAAAAGATTCTTGGCAAATTTTAACCAAAGGGTTAAGAGCAAGTCTCGTGTCATTCAGACCATTTAACTGAAATTCTCAATAAACTTTGCATTTTCTACTCTGTACTTGCTGATTACTATAGCTGGGTGAAAGCAAACTTCTTGGCTAAGAGAATTTTGGGGTGGGGGAGAGAGATCATTGGTTTGATATTTTGCCTTCATTAGTGCTTCAGTGAATAAAGATATGACTTAGAATTTATAATTATTCTAGTGATGTTTAAGGTTTTCAGATGATTTTTGAGGTATTACTTGTACAAATTTCATCAGTACTTAACTTCTAACACCATCACTTCAGCATAACTTTGTCTTGGTTTGTTCTTAAAATGTATTTGAAAAAGGTGGTATAATTTATAAACCTGAAATACTGTCTAATGAGTTGAAATTGAATTATTGATCTGGCTTAAAGACTAGAAATGTATAAAACCTGTAGGTTTCCTGGAAGAATGATGCTGCTCTATTAAACTCTTACATAGACCTTACTGTCATGAAATGTTCAGCATACTTTGCAACTTACTTGTGTATCAGTCTATATTATGAACTTACCTGTGTGTCAGTCTATATTATGAACTTGAATATTCCCAATAGTCAAGAGATATATTGATTCTCAAAAGAAGATGCTGACACCTTTGATGAATCTGTCCTATATAATAAGTTATAGTATTTAAATTCTGTATATTAAGGTCTAATAGAGAACAGAGTCCAAATGAAGGAAAAGGGGAATCATAGTAAATTACATGGTAAAAGCATACACTTACTTGCCAGGAGAATAAACTGAAAGAATTACTACAAATTTAAATAGGTACACTGGGAAATTTGAAAGTCTTATGGGATTTTGTTTGAAATAAACCACCTATCTTATATTAAATAAGATATAAATTGCCTGTGGAGATTTCTGGTTTTTCATGTAATACAAAAATGTAATTTTAGAAGACATCAGAAATAATAATCAGTTTCCAGCTTACGAAAAAGCAATGCTCTGAAACTGATTCAGTAAAATTAGCCTTTGTAAGATCTACTGGTAAATGGATGGAGTCATTTAAAAATGAAGTTGAACTTCATAGTTGTGTTCAGTGATACCAAGTTTTTTCCTTTCTCTTGAATAAAATTATGCTAGACTATAAAGTAACTATCTTGAAAAACACTCTGGACCTCATGGCTACTATCACTTGAGAATAGCAATTGAATTGAGAAAATAACCTAGCTAGTATTATAAATCCTCTGCTACTCTGAATGATATTAATATTAGCATAGTGACTACCATACATTCTTACTGTATTTACTATACAGCTGTTGTTCAGAGTACAGTTGTATGTCCTGAACTGTAGCTGCCTCAAAGCACCTTCATGATACTGTTCTGAAGTGACTACTCTAAAATCTGGGCACTGAAGATTTATGAATTTGGCAATTCAGTTTCTTCAAAGATAATGAGATTGTGTTTTCCCTAAAGATATATTTATAACTAGTGAGTGGAAACTGAATCCATTCCCAGTTTTAATGCTTTTCCAGTTCAAAAGTGATATGCATGTATGTGTCTCTTTCTAACCCTTCGAGCTTCTCTCTGTGTACAATTTAGGGTTACATTCCGAAAAGCAAATGGGAGATGGACACATCTGAGGCAAAGCTAGGTGGGTATTTCCTTTTTCCTGTTTTTATATGTGATACCTGATGGTAATGGTCATAGATCTTTCTGCTGTAAGAAGAACAAATTCCCCAAAAGTTCTGCTTAAAGATTTTTGGCCTACCCGACATCCTCACTCTGTTTTGCTAGCTTTCAGTTTAACTAGTTATATCTTGTGACAGAGTGAAAGAATATTTTAAAGGAACTACCTTCAACACCACTTAAAGTTTTTAGGGTAAGCAGAGATATGTAATAAATTTAGTAATAAAATACTGTCACTTCTGAAATTCATTCTTTTATATTAATCAGAAATGTTAGTGCTGATGAGATTTCTCCTTTTCTAAAAGAGTATTTAACTGCAGTCCAGAGTTGAATCAGATTGTGAATACTTTGTGTAGTAATAAGAGTAATAATAAATACTGAAGCTTAAAAATTAATTAGAGGGTAATTATTTTCCTTGTATAATAAATTAGAATTTCTAGGTGGGGAACAGTAGATACATAATTTAGGTTTTTGAAGAGCCTGCTTTATAAGATTACACTTATATTTTCCTTCAACTTGCCTTTAGTGCCAGATTACAAGGTTAACTGATTAAAATGATTGCCTAAATCAAAAATTGGAGTTGCTTAGTGTGAAGTTATCTGCCAAGCAGAAAATCATGCATATCCACTGGCTTTTCCTACAATATTTCAAAACATTTTTTTCAAGTTTTTTGTTTTTGTTTTTTCTTTCTTAAAGAGAACCATTTAGCATGTGGATTAAGATATGTTAATAAATAACCTAAGAAAGTGTGATAAGGACTTATTGAGAAGATTGACCTTAACCCATGTATGAAGTATGGCTGTCGGTCTTTGTGTTTCTCTTCCTGGTATCAAGCTATTATTTCAGAACTGAAGTAACCATCTAAAGATCATAAATTCATAGAACAGATTTGAGTCATTTAGCTACTTTGCTGTTTGGGACACATTGTCTGGGTTTCTGACATCAGAGGGGTGCATTTTACATACAGTTTCATAGGCTACGCCTTTTATTTTGCCCAAATGGTCATGTTTGCAATTGATGTTGACCAGGTCCTATGTCAATAGATAGTTCCATAAACTCTAGTATCACTATATTATTGGAATAGTTGCTTTGTTGTAAAGTCTAGAATTTTTTTCTAATATATGTCATGTGAAAATTGTATGTGGTTACTGACATATTCTTCTACTAGTCTTCCCTCGGTGGGAAATCGTAACAATAACCAGCTATCTCCTTCCCTAAACTTTAAAGCATTTTAAGTGTTTAAATGCAATTAAGTATGTGGGAAAGTAATAATCACAGCTTGCTTTTAATAATAATGCTTTAGATCTTCTTATTTTGACATTAGATTAAGAATGTTGGAAGTTCTGTGCTTTTAGGATAACCTGTAAGACTGTAAAGATCATGTCCCTCTTTTCTGGTTCTCTAAATAGTGTTTATATTTGGGGGCAAAGAGATCATAAAGAGACAAAGGGATTATAAAAGTGATAAATATTTTAGCTAAGCATATAACAGAGGCCTTATGTAATATATGATCTACGATGTGTTTTTAACTTGACCCCATCTATTTTCTATTTTCCTTTCTAATTTTTAAAGAGAAAGGAAAATGGAATTTAGTAATGATGACTCAAGAAAACATGCTATTAATCTTGGTATTATTGATTTCTGGAAAAAATTCTGGCCTGTCTACCATTTGCTTCTCAGAAAATACGTTTTATACAAATTCAGCCCATTTTAAAGACAGAATATTACACAATGAATTCCAGAAATGGATTTGTTAAATAAACCATCTCAGTTAAAGGCACCAAAGATCTAGTGATGAATCTAGAAAAGAAATTCCAACATGTTTGCAGTTGAGTTTTTGTTTATTTTTAATAAGAATGACATTGATGTTTCATGTAATGACTTGCTTCTTGCACCACTGTGTTATCTTGAGAGCTAATCTACCTGTGGAGGAAAACAAATTGAGTGTGAGCATTCTTGAAAGTGCTTGCTTCTTTGAGATTGGCCTATGGAATCAACTGAAAAGAAGATTCTTCTCTAAAATACGAGGATCTTCATCTGAGAATTAGCCTATTTATGTTGCCTTCCTTATCATAACAAATTCAGTAAATTTGATTACTAGATACAATTTATTTTTTTGAGTACTTTACCAACATTCTTACGTTACTCTTGGTAACATGACTGTGCTGGGTGGAAACATACTAAGCTTTAGCAGTGAGTGTCACATTGAGCCAGAAGAGCTGAATCTGTATCTGAGGAATTTTGATTCACAAATGAATCTGCCAGTGAGAAAATACTCACCTATAATCTTTCAAGGAGTGGGTTAAGTCTCATTGCAGATTCTTGATCTGTGTTCGTTAAGTATAGTATACGGTTCAGCCTATGTTTGAGTGTTACAAATTAGAAGTGGTGTAATTTTGGAGATATTTAGAACTGGTTTGCGCTACATCTGGCATAGGTATCAGAGTTGTTGAAAACTGCCTGTGTCCCCCCTTCAGTAACACCTGACTCGTTTGCATCTGGGACCCAGGCACCCTAATGCACATCAGATGCTGGAATTTAGCCTTGAAGCTCCTTAAATTCCAGTGACATGATTTAGGTTTCTGCATATCAAATCTGTTTGCTTTTCTCATCTCAGTCATTTGTCTCTGCTTATGAGTTATTGTGTATTAGCCTTCCATGTGTCAGGCAGTTTCATCTCTTCACAATTGGAATGCAGTTATGACATGTATAAGCACATAACCCTTGTGCGTTCACTAGGAACAAATGTTTAGAAATATAATTTATTTAGAAATATATAGGTGTATCTAAAATTTTTTCTGTTACTCTATAATAATATATACTGTTTTAAAGATGTGGTAAAATTCTGTGACCAGCCAAGTTGGATATTTATCCTTCATCTTCATTTTAAACTTCATCTTTTGAAACTCAAACCTCTGAAAGTCATAAGTGTGAGTGTATTGGGCATCAGTTGTCTTCTGTAACTAACACTCCAGATTCCTCTTCCTTTACCTTATGCCATACATCTGTGTGTTTGGGTTTCCAGGATACCATGTCGAAGAGGTATGAACCTTTCTTCAGCCCAAGAAGGAAACTTTAAACATGTTGTGCACAATCAGATTTTAAATTAAACATTACAAACAAGGATGTTCAGACTAGACTACATGTTCTGAACTTCCATGTTGCAAATGTAGGCCTCCTGATCTGTAACTCCCGTCACATACACAGTGTATGAGGAAACGTTCTTGCAGTTTTCACACTGTTCTGCATTGCTGCTTGACCACGCTTTATTCTTGGAATTGATATGTGAAACTTTCCTTTGAAGTATGTTAATGTCAAAGTTGATCTTATTAAGTTTGGGAATTCTTTAAGGTTTATTTAATAATAAGTGCATGGGAGCTTCCTACTCTTCTGGTAATACTGCACACTGTTGAACTGAGAACAGTTTTATGGTGTGTGGGTCTTCGTTGGTTTTCTAATACTGTGTCCCTGTGCAATCAAAGGGTCACTTCTTTAAGATCTTGTATAATATGGCCTGTCATATACATGTAGATAGAGCCATTTGGTATAGCATGTGATTTACAGAGGTTAAGAGACTTTCTGTTGAACTCATCCGTGTTAAAATTTTTCCAAAGTGATATGATAAAAATTTCTTGAGTTTTGTAAAGTGTTGTAGTTTGCCTTGCTGGTTTTTAAAATATTCTTACTTTTATGGGGGAGAGGTTTAGGAAATAAAAGCTTTGCCAAGTATACAAAATCTTACTGGTTTTTGTAGCCTGTATGGTATGGTATAGTTAGTTGTGTGTGAAACTTTTACATTTGAAGCATAAACTCATCCTCTCTCCTGCCACTGCTTCCATTGTACTTTTCATATCAAGTTCTTGGCGCCTAAAAGATTTATATTATATACATTCTGCACTCTTTATGGAGTCCAATGAAATGTGGTTATTGAGTGTTTCTGAAGTTTTTAGGTTTTTCTTTATTCACCTGCTTAATAATAGTGTGTTTATATAACTAAAATGATTCAGAAGTTTAGTGCTTCAATGTAACTAAAATATATAACTCATAATATTTCATATGTAGAATTCAAAATCAGTATTAACCAATAAAAAAGACCACACATTTTCATTTTCATCGCGTGTTCTTGAAGACGCCTAAACTTGTATCTCATAATTTCTGAATCGGCAATTCCTATCACTTAATTGATTATAGTTTGGAGGCCTTGGAAAGCGTAGCCCTCTCAGATTGAGGATTCTGAAAGAAAATTCAGATCTGGTCACTTTGGTTGACTAGCCCTTAGCCTCAGAATGGTCAATAGTACTAGAAAGTATAACCAGAGAAAGTGGTGATTTGTACAGTCAACTTACTCATAAACATTAACTCGTGAATCTTCTCACAGAGGTCAAATCCCAATAAACTGTTAATCTAAAACGTTTTAAAACATTAGGTTGGCTCATTAAATTCTTGGTACTACCTGCTTTTCATATGACACAGTATCACACATGATAGCAGATCAAATGGGTGGTAGTAATATTGTGTTAAAGAAAAGAAGAATGGAAGAAACTTTTTTAAAAAACCCAACTTTGCATTTTCCTTCAGAACATTAGAGCTAAAGTGTGGTGGTTGGGGAGTGGGGGTGGAGAACAAGGAGGCCGGGAGACAAGTGCCCTTCTTGCTCTGCCCATACGTGTTATGTAAACCAACATCATGTTTGGCTGCCAGTATGAACACCATATAAATAATGGAAATTGCACAGAACTTGACATTATCTCAGCCAAGAAGATAGTTTGGATCTGCAAGTGATGCTGCTCTCAGAAATGCGGATGTGCCCTCTGACAGTGTTCCAGCCTTCTTTCCCTTGTTTGTGTGTCATGTGCAAACTCACACTCTTCCTTAATGCTGCGGCTCTGTGTTTGTCCCTCAGACAAGTTGGATGGCTTGAGAACTGGTACTAAAAGGAAACGTGACTGGGAGGCAATTGCCAGCAGAATGGAGGATTATCTTCAGCTCCCTGACGATTATGATACTCGTGCTTCTGAGCCTGGGAAGAAGAGGGTAAGAGACTTTGTCAATAACTGCCGACCGATGAAGGGCGCTTTGGGGCATCTGGTTTTAGAAAGTCATAGCAGATAATAACATGAATGCTATTTTTTAGAGCAATTTCGTTTATACTGTATCATATTACACCTCAGAAAAATGAGTCAGACTTTACAAATATCAGGTCAAAATATACAAGAAACTTGAAAATGGAGAACAGAAATAGCTAGCATGTTGTCAACCTTCAAGGACTTTGGAGTGGCCGCTTGTGCCATTTTGCCATGGAGCAAAAGAGCCAGGTGCAGAGAAGGGTATTAAAGAGAACCTGTGGGACTTCTTCATGGGTTAGATGTGCAGAGTCCAGTAGGGGATAGAATCAGGGGTGACTCTTCTGGGCTCTGGCCATAAGCATTCCATGTACATGGTGCCACTTACTGAATTGGAGAAAAACTGGAGTAGTCACAAGTTTGAGAGTGAAAAATCAGTTCAGTGAGGGACCAATTAAGTTAGAAATGGTAATAGGACTCAGGACTCCAAAATTTAGAAGTTCAGATAGAGAGGTAAATGTTTCAAGAAGCAAAGAGTAGCCCGCTGTTAAATGATACAGAGAAGACAGGTACATTGGGAGCAGAAATAGCTCTTGAGTTTGGCACATGGAGATCATTGATGATTGATCAATAATCAGTCAAGTTTTCTTTGAGAGTTGAAGGACAGAAGCCAGTTTGGAGCAGAGTGAAGAAGGAATAGGAAACGAAGAAGTACAGACAGCAAATATAGACAATTTTTTGAAGAAGTTTTGCTATGAAAGAGAGCGGAGAAATGAAGTTGGATAGGTCTTCCACATAGATGTCACATTCAGTAAAAGTGATATTTGTGTATATCCTTCAAAACCAAATAACAAAGTAAAAGGGATCATATTATATATGACTTGCATAAGCTTTTTCCAGCTAATCTGTCGATCTTTCTATATAAGTATATAAGTACCTACTTAAATGACTTTCTAGTGTGCCATTGTTTGGTTGTACAATCATTTATTCAGTCCCTTACTGGTAGATAATTATGCTGTTTTCATTTTATTAATATAAAAACTCTGGTGAAAGTCATGGTGTATATGTCTTGGTGTCTCTTTGAAAGTATATCCCTAGGGTGGATTTTTAGCACTAAAGCTGCAAGCTCATAGAATATGATTTATCATTTCTGACAGATATTGTGAGATTGCTTTCCAGAAAGGTTACATCTATTTATACACCCACATGTAAGTAAATGTCTATTTTTCCACACTTGCCCCTGCAGTGCTGTTATCAAACTTTTCAACTTTTCACAATCTGATAAGTGAAAAAAAGGTATCTCATTTTACATTTCTTTAATTAAGAATGAGATTGTATATCATTTCTTTCTCTTTATACATCATTGTTTTTTTTTATGAATTTCCTCAGTACTTTACTAGTGAAAGAACATTTATTGTAAGAGAATAAAACTTTCTTACTGTGGATGCCATTACAGGGAACTTCAGGTTTTCAAAGCTCTTTCACATACTTCACAGTCCCTAGGCACCCCTTTTGTCTATAGATTGAGGGGATGGGGAAGGGAGATCCAAATAGTGGCCTTATTTATGTGCCCAGCTCCACCCAGGGACTACTTGTATTGACACCTCTTACTCCAGTTTTAAGGTTGGGGCAACTGAATAGAAATAACTCTTGGAATGATAATTTGGTGTAGTTCTGGTAACAATGAATAATCTCAAATGAGAAATATTTTTCTCTATTTTTAGTTGGTAACTATCACCCTCTTCAATAAGGAGTTTGTGACCCCATGTAATTTAACTTTGTTAATTAGGTGGGCAAAGAGAACTGAGATGTGCACATCCTAGTTCTTTAAAGTGCCTCCACTTGAATTCTCCTCCCCTGCCTCACACCCTCATTTCAGTAGTTTTTTGGGGTTTTTTTTTAACTCTCAAACCACTCACCAAAATCAACATCAGAGCACCAGGAGATCCTACAGGTAGCAAGGAATGCAGAAGTCATTGTTCATTCCTTTCCTGGGCTCTCTTGATTTCTATAACTCAGCTTTTTACTAATACCAGGCAGGTTCCTGGGATTAACTTCCACCATAAGAAAAGGCCATTGAGTAGAATTGATCACATTAGATTTTTACCAAAATGGTTAGGTTTTAAAATATAATTTATTTTTTAAAAGTTTCACTTGCTTAGTTGGGTATAAAGTGGTAGCTCAAGTGGACTTTCAGTGTGTTTCTTTGAAATATTTTTAGTGACAATGGATGAAATATATGTACCTCCAAATTTTCAGTGTTAACATTTTTTGTTAACAGTTAAGATAGTGAAAAAATTGAGACCATAAATCTCAATAACAGTACTTGTAGGTAAATTAGGAGGAACACTGACATTTAAAAGGCTGTTTCTAGTTGAAAGTCATTATTCTATAGGCACAGCCAGAGATGTTGCAGGAGAGTAGGCAGAGCTGGATTCAGAGGGACCTGTGTGCTTGAATTTTATTCTGTAGGTAGGGAAGGATCAAAGCAGATGAGAGTTATAATTATATATTTTAAGGAGGTCGCTCTAGCAGATTGGATTGAGGGAGTGAGAATGCAGATAGGAGGACTAGGTAGAGATTTGTGCTCTACTGTAGGTTAAAAAAATGAGGTCATCGAACTAAAAAGGAGTGACAGAGGAGCTGGAAGGGATGGGACTGAGCTGAACTGGTTGGGAGCTGGCATGGTTAGCACTTGGTGATTGACTAGAGTTCTTTCTGTAACTTAAGATATATGCCTTTTTCCACTTCTCCCAGTTAATGTCTCATTTTCAAAACTGGTTTCATGTTAGTTATCCTTCCCCTTAAAGTATCCAGAGAGGAAAAAGCCCTTTTGCACATTTCTTTTCCCCGAAGCCCAGCCTAACACTGTGTTCTTCGTAGGTGAGATGGGCAGACCTGGAGGAGAAGAAGGATGCAGATAGGAAAAGGGCCATAGGTTTTGTGGTCGGACAGACGGATTGGGAGAAGATCACAGATGAAAGCGGTCACCTGGCTGAAAAAGCCCTCAATCGAACCAAATATATATGAGACTTAGTTTTCAAATGGAGTCGTTGTTCCCCTAAGGTATGGATGCATGGTCGTATAATAGCCTACTTTGTAGTTGTTTTGAAGAGTTTGAGATAAAGTAGACAGCATGCTTTGTTAAAAATGCTTCGTTTTCTGTATTTTCTGGTTCTAAAAAAGCAAGTATGTGCTAGCTGCCAGTATTTATAAATGTTATTCTAAAAGGAAGCAATTTTCTACAACCTGGCTCACTCATAAAAATATAAGACTTAAGAAAAGCATGGATTCTAAAAAGCATAGATTTGTGAAGGAGTGGAGCAGTGAGATACTAAGGGCTACTGAACTTTCTGCCTGTTCTTTCCTGGCATGACAGCCTTTTCTTTTCTTTCCAGATGGTTCGCTTTGAGGTGATCTGAAGCCAAGGCCTCCTGGAGCTTTGTTGTGTGCCACCTTGCTTCCACGGTTCAGTTTTTGTTTTGTTTCTACGGCTTTAGTTTTTTAAAGTTCTCCAGTGTCCCCAAGAGGTATTAGGATCTTGCTGTACCTAAGCAAGACATTAACTTTTTTAAAACTATTTTGGGGAGGGTGGGAGTGATAGCTTAACTGCTGGAACCAGGTGGGGATCTGCTGGAGGATTCCAACAGAAAATATTTTCTCCACTGTACAATGTCACGGACTATCTATCATCATTGCTTTGTGGCTGTTTTTGTTTTTTACTGTATGTAACTGGTAGCTGATTGTACTAGGATTAAAAACAATAAACTTTCATGATAAAGCCAATGAGATTCATGGGCTATACAGCATGGGCCCCTTTCTCTTGTTTTCTTAATTTTATGTTTATTGCTTTTTAAATATGGTGTGTTCTAATTACATGCTAGCCAAACATCCCAAAACCTCTATATAGCTCAGTGATTCCATGGTGCGTGTTGTAACACAAGGCTCAGTGATGTTCAGAACACTCATCTTTGTTTTATTGCTGCTTTCTTTCTCTACCTTTGTATCTTAAAGACTAGTACAGACAATCTCAAATATTTGTCCGTTCCCTGGAGCACATCTGTTCTGTAACATGATGTTTCATTACTTTATTTGTTCATCCTCTTGGTCCCTCCCTCTCTTCTTCCCTTCCTCTTCTTTCTTTCTCCCTTGCTGCTGCTGTTTTTATTTTCCCTGCTCTGACTTTGACTCCTGGGGGACAGAACTGATGTACTCCATGGAACTCAGGAGCTCATTGCCTTGCTGCTGAACTTGAATTGTTGAATTTTTAATCAAAGCTGCAGGGAAGGTGTAGGGAGATGCAGAGCCCTCTGGCAGGCAGCCTTTAAACCTGTCACTTTTTCAGGCTCCTGCCAGATTGCTCATGATTGGAAAGCGTGGCCTTCTGCACAGATCTTCCTCTCTGTGGATTGTACCAGGTGGAACCTAGGAACATACCGAAGCTGAAACCCAAATATCATTCCTATATAAAAACAGGAAAGGAGCTCTTTTCTGTTTTTATTCTCCAAAGAAAAAGATGAGAGAGGACAGAGAAGAGCCTTCTTCCTCAATCACCGTTTCTACTTTGTGCACCAACCCAGCAAGTTGTAAATTTGTTCGCAAAAGGGCTCGAATATTGTGAAATGTTCACTTTTCAGGCTACAAACAAAAACCTTTCAGTTTTATTACCTACATTAAATACTGTGCGTATGGAGAAAACATCTACGAGTAGTTGAATAGTGTCACTTTGGGTTCATGAACCTGGAATTATGGAACTGAGGACTAATGCGGCAGGAACGCCTGAAAACTTCCTGTACTTCTATCCCCCCAAGGTCCTGAATGTTTACATGGAGAGGCTTCAGGTTCATTAACAAGTCAATATTGAATATACAATTTGCTGCATTAAATAACTACCCACCCCTACTCTGTCCCCCAAAAAAACACCAAAAAAACCCTCCAACTGTTGGTAGTATTTTTTTGTTTTTTTTAACAAGCTACTTTGGTTGCTTTTTGGCCGACAATACATTTGTATGTACTGATCTTCCTCAGACACCTTTATTGTGTTGTGTGAAGCTACATCACAAGATAGCCAGTAGAATCGTTGTTTGTAAAAAGACCCACAGAATGTCTTCTCTAGTTCAGAAGAAAATGGAGGCATATATGTTCTTATAGAGAATGTTTTACTTTCAGTCTTTGTAACCATTTGATAATCCGAAGGGCAGGGTTCAGAACGCCACTGAAATAAGTTGTACTCATCCATGAATCACTTTAAATGCGTCATGTTTTTGCCTTGCAGCAATGGCTTCGTGTCTGATCTTATGTCAAGAGGGGCTGGGGAAGAGTAAACAGAATCAGAAATGACCTCTGCCGATTTTTGGAAGATATGGGTTAAAATGGCCTTAGGGGATGAATGTAGAATGTTGCCTACTTTAAGATACTGGTATAGCAAATAACCTCAATGAAAGGAGATTAATGGAAAAAAGATCAGGCACCAAAAGGAATGACAGACTGTCATTTGATATTTGACTTTGCTAGTCCAATATGAGACTGTTGAGGAACTTCCGAATTTGCATTATCACTAGGTGCAGAACAGAATAGAAAGTCCAGGAATATCCTGGAGAAATTTGGTGTAGGTAGACAATGCCTTGATAGCACAGGTATTTTTAAGTTTATTAAGAGATGTCCGTGGGATACAGAGGACCCAACTTAGGTCTTATTTACTTGCTAGCATTTTACTGTTATTTTATTAACATTGTTTTTCTTATCATCTCAGGAAACTACTTGATACTGCTTTAAAATTTGTGTTTGAATCCTATCAAGTATATTTAAAATCTTGTGGGACTCATGTCTTAATACAAAATAGTCTGATCTGGGGGCATGTTCCTGATATCTTCAATGGTTCAGATCTTGTTTGTTTGTTTGTTTGTTTGTTAGCTAATCTTCGCCTGAGGGTATTTTTCCTTCTCTTCACAGAGAATAGAAGGGAGGAAAGGAGGGGTAGGGGGAAGAGAGAAAGAGACATCGAAGAGAAACACATTGACTGGTTGCCTTCCACACACGCCCCAACTGGGGGCAGGGAGCGAACCCGAAACCGAGGTACATACCCATAATCAGGAACCAAACCTGGGACCCTTCGGTGCGTAGACCGACGCTCTGACCACTGAGCAGCACTGACCAGGGCACATTTCATATCTTTTCAAGTAAATGTAAAACCCCTCACTTCACTCTCCCTGTGCAAGTAAGTTGGTAGATGAGATGTAGAAATTTTTCTGTTTGGGAATCATTTATTTAGGGTTAAGTTGGCATAGTCAAAATATGTTGTGACTGAGTACGGAAATCAAAAGGTGTCAATACGCAGTAGTTTGTTGACCCTTATTTGATTCACATAATTTTCTAAAAGTTTGAACTTGATTCAGATATCAGAAATTAATTCAGAAGTTCATTGACAAAGATAAAATCTTAAATTTTCTAGATGGATTTATTTCCCTAGTGAAAGAATTCTAGTTGTTGATTGGGCAAACCAAAGTAAGTGCCATCTCCTCTGGAGACCAAGCATGAATTCTAAATTGGGTTGACTAAAAATTTCAGCCTCGGTTATCTTACTTTGGAGGCCCCTCAGCTTTTTGTTGAGTATTATATCTCCCTAACTATGCAAATTTGCAGGTATTTTGGTAATAATAGGTGCCTACTACCTGGCTTACTGTTGGACTATAAAAGCAACAGGTTGTCACCCTTTTTTTTTTTTAAGTAGTATGTCTTAAAGTTCATTCTGATAATTTATAGAACATTACCATTCTCATTTCCTCCTTCCCCTTTCTGTTTCCCTTTCTACACCTCCTTCCCCTTTCACTTTCCTCCTCTCTAATTTTTCCAAAGCTACCTTATTGTAAGAGTTTTTACTGAAAATTTTTATCAATTGCTTCATCTGTGTTTCTATTCTTCTTATAGCATGGAATACATATTGTGTTGGTGTGTTGCTCTACAGTTTTATCACATGTGTAGGTTTTTGTGTCCACCCCCATCTTCCTCCTACCCTCCATCCCCATCTCTGACTTGGCATCTAGTAATCTGTTCTCCATTTCTTTAATGTTATAATTTAAAGAATGTTATATAAATGAAATCATATAGTATGTGACCTTTGGATTTGGCTTTTTGGCTTTTTTCACTTGGCACAATTCCCTTGACATGCATTCAAGTTGTATGTGTCAATTGTTCGTTTCTTTTTGTTGCTCAATAGGATTCTATCCCATTCTCTTTTATAGCTGCAGAATATGTTACTTTATGTTTTTACCATAATTTTATATACACGGTCTCTACTGATAGGTATTCATGCTCTTTTGCTCTTATAAATTGTGAATTTCACATATTGTCATCACTCTGCAACTTTCTGTACTTGCCTAATTTCTAGCAATGAAGGAACACAACTGATGGCATCCTTTACATGTACTGCAGGTGCACCGTAGGACGTAGTTTCCTCAGCACTCCCTGTAGCTTTCTGTTTCACTGCCCTCTTATCTCGTCTTTTAGAAATTATAACTGTATTAAGGCCCAGCTCTCATGATGCCTTCTCCCTAAAGCCGGTCTTGATTTTCCTCTCGTGCTCCCTCTTTCCAGTTCTTGCAGGGCTTTGCTTGTGTTTGTCCTATGATCTTAATTTGCCCTTCTGGCAGAGTAACTTACATACCTGTCTGTTCTTCCCCATTCCTTCCCACTCTTAAATGCAAGCTCCTAGAGGGTAAAAACTGTTTTACTCACCTTCAATACTTGTTATGTGCATTTGATGCTCAACAAGCTTATTTAGGATAGATGATGTGGTAAGTTTAAATATAAAATTCATGTAGGTGAATACATGTGTCATTTACAAAACTCCAGTTCTTGCATTTGTTTTTTCACTGCCTCTGGATCTTCCTGTTGTTGGCATATCCATAAGTATTATATAAACTGGGCGTCACAAATTGAAATGCCTGCTATGGACAGGAAGATACAATTGAGAGAATTGGCCAGTAGTGTCATAACAGCGTGTTAGAGTTCTTATCAGAAGCATACTTTGCTTGCAAGTTAGACATGTAGGAATATTCTTCATTCTCACGGGGAAATATCCTCTTTCCTATTTTCCTTGAAACATTTGACAATCTGTGTGTCTTTAGTCTTCCCACTTTTGGTAGAGATGTAAGTACAAATATCAGTTTTCTAATGAACATTACTGTGAGGAAAACAGCGGCGAAAGCAGGGTGATGGTGACGGTGGACTGGCCCCCGTGGTGAGGAGCAGTCGGCGTGGTGGGGGCTGCGCCATGCGGGGTCTCACCCTGTCTCAGCGGGACAGTTCTGCAGCCAGTGGCTGCCGTGAAGCAAGGCAGACCCACTGTTGCCAGATGAGGAGGTGGGAATGTGGTTTTTTATGTGAAATGGTCTTTTCAAAATGCCTTGGGGACAATATGGTTAGAGGCAAAACATCACACCCAGAAGCCACATAGTACCTATAGGCCCTCATTTTGGGACTCTGGCATATACCATAAAGGATGGTAACAATCCTAAGAGACAGTTATTGCAAAGAAGGTATCTATAGGAGGGGAACCAATCCAGTTATATAGGTTGTATATAAATATTTTGACTACCATCTTTTACCTGATATTTTGGAATGAGCAATTCTCTTATCATTGAACGAGCTTGTAAAACATGTACGATATACCGATGTTGAATTTGCAGTGGGTTTATTTTTATCCATTGCTAGCTTTCACATAGAAGCATATATATTATCCCCTCTTGGGGTGACATCCTTCCAGTGTCGCCATTTATCAAGATGCAGGTAAGCACCTTGTGTGCGCGCAATTAAGTAGCGGCCACACACCTATTCCAGAGAAAGAAGACAGCAAGAATTCCCTTGGGTGAAGTAGAGCAGCTGAGCAGCTGCACCTGGATGTGAATTTGATAGGATGTTCTGCTGTTGACTCTTCATTGCTTTCTACTAATACCCGCTGGGGAAAGAGGCCATGTGCCATTTAAGCTTCTTTGTGGTGCCTGTGTCAAGGTGGGTATACTTGTGCTATATTTTATTTCTTAAAAGTATGTTTTGGGGCGTTACATTTTCCAAATTCATTTCAGCCATAAAATATGAGTTCATTCTCATTACTTGAAAAAATTAAAATATGCCGGCCTGTGTGACTCAGTGGTTGAGCGTCAACCCAGGAACCAAGAGGTCACTGGTTAGATTCCCAGTTAGGGCACATGGCCAGGCTGTGGGCTCAGTCCCCAATAGGGGATGCAGCCAATCGGTGATGTTTCTCTCTCATCAATGTTTCTATCTCTCTGTTCTCCCTTCCTCTCTAAAAATCAATAAAAATATATTTTAAAAAAATTTAAAATACTATAAATAATAACACACCCGTTGAGCAACAAACACCTTAAAATCTTAGGGGTAATTGCTGATACCATTTTGGGATGTGGCTTTGCAAACCTTTTTCTGTGCATTTATAAAACATACATACCTATGAGGATATTGTTTCATTGTTTTTTACATATAAGTGATATTCTTTGCATGTTCTGCAGATCCACTGTGTCGTGTGTGTGTGTGTGAATTACTGGACCATATGGGAAACAACTACTCCTTTTATGTTCTCCTAATAATTATCTGTGTGTTTTAGAGGAGTCCTAATGTCCAAGGTATCAAGAATCTTTACATTTTAAAATTTTTTATGCTGCTCTCATTTGAATTCTGCCCTTTAAATCAGTTTGGAATTGATATGGATAAGCAAACTAGGTTCTAAGTCGTAGCCATAGTTCAAAACAGATATGTTTTTGGGAATATGTGCTGTGTTTCAATGATAGGGAGATTAAATTGCCAATTGAGAAGATAATCTCTCAATCATGAAGTTCTTTTTTCCAAGTCTTCCTCTGCTCACTTTGGAATTATGACAGCTGGATCCACAGGGGCTATGAATATATTTTTTCACGTCATACATCTTCAATACTAGTTTGAGTAATTGTGGAAAATACAAATTTTGATACTGTACCCTTGCTTGTCAAGAAAAAGATAGTTTAGTGAAGTCTGAAATACTCTTAAGAGGACATAGTTCATTTAATTATTAAACTTTTAAAAGAATATTCTTTACAGAAATTACTAATGTCAGAAATGAAAGAGGGGACACCACTGCAGATCCCATAGATATTATTAAAAGGGTAACAAAGGAATACTATGAACAACTCTCTGCCCACAAATTTGATAACCTAGTTGAAATAGGCCAATTCTTGAAAGACACATCTGTCAAACACACAAGAAAAAATAGACAATTTGAAGAAATTGACTCAATAATTATTGACCTTCCAAAAGAGAGAGCACCAGGCCCAGATGGGTTCTATCAAACCCTTAAAGAAGAAATTATACCATTTTTCTGTGATCTCTTTCAGAAGACGGGAGCAGAGGGAATACTTCCTAACTCATACTATGAGGACAGCATTATCCTAGCGTCAAAACCAAAGACATTACAAGAAAAGAAAACTGCGGACTACAGATCTCTCATGAACATAAATGCAAAAATTCTCAACAAAACATTAGCAAATTGAATCCAACAATGTATAAAAAGAATTATAGACTGTGACCAAGTGGGATTTATTCCAGGTATGCAAGGCTGGTTTAACATTCAAAAGTCAGTTAATGTAATCCATGACATCAGGCTAAAGAAGAAAAACCAATTGGTCACAAAGGTAAAGAAGCGTTTGACAGAATCCAGTACCCACTCATGACTTTTTTTTTCAAACCCTCAGTAAACTAGGAATAGAGGGGAACTCTCTTAACTTGATAAAGAATATTTACAAAAAACCTACAACTAACACTGTCAAAATGTTAATTCTTCCCAAATTGATCTATAGAGTCAATGCAATCCAAATAAAAATCTCAGCAAATTTTTTGGTGGATATTAACAACTGACTCTCAAGTTTATGTGGAGAAGCAAAAGATACAGAATTAAAGGGGAAGAACAAAAGTGAAGGACTGACACCCCCTGACTTTGAGCCCTGCAAAGCTACCGTAATCGACACAGCATGGTGTTGGTGAAAGCAGAGACATGCATTAATGAAACAGAATTGAGAGCCCCAAATAGACCCACCTAAGTACAATCAACTGATGTCTGGCAATGGAGCAAAGTATTGTCAGCAAGTGGTGCTGGAACAACTGAATATCAACATGTAAGTAAGTGAATCTATGCACAACCCTTACACCCTTCACGAAAATTAACTCAAATGGATCACACACTTAAATGTCAAATACAAAACTATAAGACTCCTAGAAGATAATCTAGGAGAAAACCTAGATGGCTTTGGGATTGGCAATGACATTTTAGATCGCCAAAGGCACACCATGAAAGAATTGATAAGTTGGGACTTTGTTCAAATTAAAAATTCTGCTCTGCCAAAGGTTCTATCAAGAGAATAAAAAGGCCACAGACTGGGGGGAAAATACTTGCAAAACACATGCAATAAAGGACCATTATCAAGAATATACAAAGAACTCTTAAAGCTAAACAATAAGAAAACAAACCTAATTGGAAAATGGGCCAAAGACCTTAACAGACACCTCACCAAAGAAGATATACAGATGGCAGATAAGTATATGAAAAGTGCTTCACATTATATGTAATCAGAAATACAAATTAAAACAAGATATTACTACACACCTATTAGATTGGCCAAAATTCAGAACACCAACAATACCAAATGCTAGCAGGGATATGGAGCAATAGGAATTCTCATTCATCGGTGGGAGTGCAATGTGATACAACCACTTTGGAAGACAGTTCGGCAGTTTTTTACAAAAGTAAACATGCTCTTACCATATGATGCAGCAGTCACACTCCTTGGTATTTACCTGAAAGAGTTGAAAACTATGGCCACAGAATATCCTGCACATAGATGTTTATAGCAGCTCTATTCACAATTGCCAAAATTTGGAAGGAACCAAGATAGCCTTAAGGTAAATGGATAAACTGTGGTACATCCAAACAATGGAATGTTATTCAGCACTAAAAAGAAGTGAGCTATCAAGCCATCAAAAGCCATGGAGGAAACTTAAATGCATATACTAAATGGAAGAAGCCAGACTGAAAATGCTACACTATGATTCTAACTATATGACAGTAGAGATTCATGGAAAGGTAGGGATTTTTAGGACAATGAAGCTATTCTGCATGATACTGTAATGGTGGATACATGTCTTGATACATTTGTCCAAACCCATAAAATGTGCAACACTAGAAGTGAACCCTAGTGAGGACTATGGACTTTGGGTGATGCTGGTGTGTGTATCAGTGTAGGTTCATCAGTTGTAACAAAGATACCCCTTTGGTGGGGATGTTGATGATGGGGGAGGCTGTACTTGTATGGAGGCAGGGAGTATATGGGAACTCTGTATCTTCTCAATTTTTCTGTGAATCCAGAACAGCTCTAAAAAATAAAGACTATTTAAAATCGTATATATATATACACATATATACTTTGAGGAGTTTCTGTTTTTCATGTGAGCCTTATGCTTTCACTAGATACGAATCTGAGTGTCAGTAGGGCCTCTACAGGATCTGAAAAGCATTCCCAAAGTTTTTCAGGGAAGGGTATTGGCAATGGAGGTCCTAAGCCAAAAAGTGCTTCTATTCCATTTGTATACTCAAACATATAATTACTTTTTTCTTTATGCATGTTTGGAAGAATGATGAAATAAGAAAATCTCCATGTTGAGTTGTGTGCTAAAGCAGTAGTTATCAAACTACATATAAGAATTACCTGGGGATCTGTTAAAACTCCCAAAGTTCAGGGTACACCTTATAGCAATTAAATCAGAATCTAGAGCTGGGACTTACACATTGGTAATTTCTAAAGCCCACCAGGGTCCTAGCCAGTTTGGCTCAGTGATTAGAGTGTCGGCCTTCGGACTGAAGGGTTCTGGAATCGATTTTGGCCAAGGGCATGTACCTCGGTGGCAGGTTTGATCCCTGGACCTTGGCGGGGCACGTGTGGGAGGCAACGAATTGACGTGTCTCTCTCACATCGATGTTGCTCACTCTCTTCCACTCTGAAAAGCAATGGAGAAAAAATCCTCAGGTGAGGATTAACAAATAGTAATTAAAAAAATAAAGCCTACCAGGTAGTTTCAGTGTGCAGCCAAGTTTGAGAACCAGTAGGCCAAAGGGGATTTTAAATTTTATTTCATCTCCATCGGAAGATAGGTTCATTAATCACCATTTCCAAAGGCCCCAGTCTGTTAGTAACTTTGCAGGTATGGAAGATGTTGGAGGTGTTGGGAGGAACTTGTTCATAACAAACTCCTTAAATGCAAAATAAAACCCTCCTAGCAACAAAGAGTTAATGCAGTTTCCGAAGGTGCTCGGAAGCCAAGGAACAGCTTAGGCACAAAGAGGACCTGGTTTATTGGGAGCAAATAGAGCCACTATTTAAAATGTCTTGCAATCTAAAACATGTATGTGCCCCTGTGCCTGAAAACAAGCCACGACCTTTGCAGTTGTGGTGATGCTTCCTAACAATAGAAATGAGTTGTGATGCAATGTTATTCACACTTAAAAGCTTACAGGAGAAATTCGGAGGTTGTAGATGAGAAGTGCAGCGGGCAGGCAGGACAGGTTTTTTTCTGACTCGTCCTGATTCCTAGGAAGGCAGAACTGTCCAATAGTTCTGATTATGTGTACTCAGAACAAAATCAAGCAAACCCTAACAAAATGAAAACTATTTAATCAAGAAGCTAGCAAGCACCTTAGTAAATTAGTCAGCTTCATTGTTGAAGATGATTAGGTATTTGTGGATTCAAGTGACCTTACAGAAGGGTTCTAATCCGTGGTGGTGCGGACTTTTATTTGCTTCCTCCTCAGGGGACATCACTCCTTCAGTAGAACTTTCTCAGAGATGGTGATTCTACATGGGTTGGGGTTTTTTGTTTGTTTTACTTTTTATTTTGACATAATTATAGATTCATAAGAAGTTGCCCCATAAAATGTACAGGGAATCCCTCATGTATCCTTCACCCAGCCTTCCCTATAGTAACGTCTTGTATAAATAGAGTTATGTACCAAAAGCAAGAAATTGACACTGGTGTGCTCTCCAGGGTTTATTCGGATTTCATGAGTTTTATAAGTACTCAAGTCTGTGTGTAGTTCCATGCAGTTTTATCATGTGTAGCTTCGTGTAACCACCACCACAATCAAGATACAGTATTCCACGTGGGATTTTGAAGAGCTGTTAAGGGATATGGAATGAGTCACTTGGCTTGTAGTCTCATCACCAACTGGGATTCAGGAATCTGTATTGTTGGGACTGCCACTCTGAGGGGCAGGGAGCATAGCTTTTGCCACATAAAGTGGCTTTTTAGTCTTGTTTTCATGGGATCATCATTAAAAGCTGTGTTTCTCAATAACTGCATTTTGAGGAGGTAAATCATGGTCACTTTATTGGAAGGAAGTTAAATGATAAGTGTATGTACATATAACCCAAAGCATAAAGGTCTATAATCGATCTTCATTTTGGGGGGCGATTTCACCAATTCTGGCACAACAGCAATGGACTGAATACTAGGAAGTTCTTTTTCTGTCAAGTTTTAGAACATTTGAGACTTGCTCAATAATATTCTAAAAACTAGTGCGTCTGTCTAGTTCTTGAAACAGTGAGAAGACTGTCAGCCCCCAGAGAAATACCCTGATGTGTGGAAAGTGAATAGGCATGATTCTGTAATAAAAACATGGGGACAGTCTCTTAATAGCATATTCTAAGCATTGTCAACATATTGAAATCCGCCTCACTTTTTTAGGTAATTACTGTCTCCAGAGCTTAAGGATACATAATCATATCTACCATTCACATGGCATGAGGATTTGAATTATCATTGCATTTGGTATATAAAAACTAAGGTGTATAAATCTGGTTTTATTAAGCTCTCTTTTCTCAGAATTTGCTGATAAATCTATAATCCAACAAAACTGTTCTGTTACACTACCTGCACCCCACTGTCTCCCTTAAAAACTCTTATTTCTGATACCATTTCTGACAAGAGTTCTATAGGAAAAAAGAGAGCTGGAGATGTTCTAGTCGGTCCAGGGTCCATAAGCTCAGCCCTGCTGCAGTGATGGGATACATGATGAGAAATGAAATGTCTAAACACCAAGGTGGTAATCTTGAGCAAAAGCGGCTTTATAAAGAGGGATTTATAAAGAATACATTCTGCCCTGGCTGGTGTGGCTCAGTGGTTGGGCATCATCCAGTGCACCAAGAGGTTGCTGGTTCGATTCCCGGTCAGGGCACATGCCAGGGTTGTGGGCTCGATCCCTGGCAGAGGGCATGCAGGAGGCAGCCAAATGATGTTTCTCACATTGATGTTTCTCCCTGCCTCTCTCTCTAAAAAAATAACAACAACAATAATAATAATACATTCTGCCAGGTGTAATTGTGGGGTTTTGTTTGTTAGGGATTTAATAGAGCAAGAATTTAGCAAAACAATAAGTCAGTAGTCCCATTGCCTCATAAAGACTGTTTGAAAAAGTCAATTTATTCAAAATCAGTAGCCAAAAAACATTTAAAGCCTTAAATATTCTGGAAAAGGTAATGACCAACCTACATTCATGAAAGAGCAGAGGAGGGAGATAGTCAACATTAATGATCATAAAATGAAAAGAACCAGAAAAGAGGCCAGATCATTTTCAATGAAAAAAATAAGCTTTGTCTTTAAGGAAATGGAATCCTGGACATAGTTTTTAGATGTTGTGTTAGGAAAACCAGGGCTGTGTCAGCATGTTTCCCCTCCACACCCACTCCATTGAAAGCAACAACCAGCCTCTTAACAGCTACAAAGATATTTTAGCAAAAGCAGGTCAGTGTTTTAGCAAGCAACTAACAAATAGCAATAATAGTTGTGTCAAGTAAACATGTCAACATAGGATTATGATAAAGAGTCAATGAAGGGATGCACACAGGGTTTATAGCACAAGTCATTTTTTTTTAAGCTGGGTGCTACGTCTCAGAAAACAGTATCGTATCAGTTTAAAGCTAAGTTTTGTACTGTCATTTCGCAGGTATTAGTGCATGCTACTTCATGGTTATAGTAAAAATGAAATTCAGAATGTTTTATTACTATCTTTTTAATTGATTTGAGAGAGAGAGGAAGGGACAGAGAAATATTTATGTGAGAGAGAGATCAATCGGTTGCCTCCTGCATGCACCCCAACCAGGATCGAACCCGCAACCTGGATATGTGCCCTGACCAGATTCAAACCAGCCACCTTTTGGTGTATGGGACAGATGCCCCAATCCACTGAGCCACACCAGCCAGGGCCAGAATATGTTTTATATCAGTAATGTCACACATCAGTGCCGTTCTTAAGCTAATAAATTATTCTTTTCACTGTAAACAGTACAAATTCATGGCTTTGCTAACAGTTTATGACTGCTGAGTAATAATGTAGCTAACATTTACTGAACATATACTTGCATTAGGAGTGTCACCTGTATTGTCTTATCTAAGCCTTAGAGCAGTGCTATGAGGTAGGTGCTATTTTATTATCCCTATTTTACGGATGGGAAAGCTGAGGCCAAGAGAGTAAGTGACTTGCAAAGATCCCAGGTGCTTGCGCCAGGATGAAAACATGCTTTCCGCAGCTCATGCACCTCATGCACCTACCTGCAGTACTCTACTTAGGAAAGGTGAGGGGGAGGTGCTGGCAGCAAATCAGATAACTGAGGATAAAATGGACAAACATGAGGGCAGAGTCACATTCTTGCCTAAGGCCAAATTTCCTGGCCAGAAGCAGTTTTCCAGAAGATAGGAATCTGAGCTGCAGAAATCAGTAAATGGGAGAAAAGGGATTTTCTAAGGGATGACTTGGACATGACGTTTGTTTGAGGGTTGACTCTGGAGAATTTGGAAATGACGAAACAAGTTTGTGAGCCTGAAGGGGTGAGATTGTGAGAAACAAAATAAGCCCAGAAGACTCCTCAGTGCGTAGACGGACATGTGGAACTGCTGAGGTTGGGGGCGGACGTTGCTGTACCGCTTCCATCGTCTAGCCCTGCCCTCAGATTGCAGCCGACGTTTCCATCCTCTAGACTGGAGGCTAGCCTCGGGGGGTTAAAATACGACTGAGCATTCAACTCCTGGGCACTTGGTTACACTGTTGAGGTTCATGTTGTCTATAAGAACTTCTTCTTGCTCTATAGGAATTGTCTACCCCTGAGAAATACTCTTGATGAATTATCTTTTTCCACAGTTGAGCACTTAATACATACAGTGTAGGTGCCATGATCTACCTCAGAGATACAGGGCGCATCGTTAATACTGTCAAATAGGTAATCAGAGCTCATTCTTTCCAGTGTATATGATATATGCTTAAATCCAACCAAGAATATTTTTATACGCTCCTAAGAAGTATATATTTGCCATATTGTCATAAGCTTATTTCCCCACCAAGGCATAATTTAGTCATCAGCCTGATAGAACCATAACCTATATTAGCCGACGTGTTCTTTATCTCTACCAGCCAGCATTCTATCTCATTCTTTTCTAAATTTCTCAGTCCTGAAAAAATGATTGTGCTTTATGTGAAATTTATGCAAATGCTTAATACAGTTTGTGTAAAAACACCAAAGGATTTTTAAATTTCTATTTTTTTTAATGTCTATTGATTTCAGAGAGAGGAAGTGAGAGGGAGAGAGGGAGATAGAAACATCAATAATGAGAATGTCATTGATCGGCTGCCTCCTGCACGTCCCTTATTGGGGATCAAGCCTGCAGCCTGGGCATGTGCCCTGACCGGGAATCGAACCCTGATCTCCTGGATCCTAGGTCAATGCTCAACTGCTGAGCCACGCCGGCCGGGCTTCTATTTTCTTCTGAATGAATGTATTACCAAACTGATCTGCTTTATAGAGCTAAGGGTCAAAACTACAGAAAAAAGCCAGGAAGAAAAATTATGACAATTTAGAACATATAAGACCTCATCCAGGAAACTGATTACAAAATCTTTAGCTAATTTTATAAGGATTTTTAAAAGAAATATTTTCTAAACGCACATGTAAAATTGTTATGGAAATCTTTAAATTATTTTTTCTGAGGCTTCTATATTTTGTCATTAAAACAAAGTTTTTAAAAAGGACCCGTGGACCTCTGTATAGTGTGGGCCTGTGTTCATGAAAGAGCGCCGTGTTACCCTGCCATTTCCGCTCTGCCCTCTCTCTGATGGAAGGGAAACGGTGTGGGCACTCCTTACAGACCCAGGAGGTTCCTTTGGCCTCTTCACTGTATAAGTCCAATTTGGAGCTGTGTATACTGTATGATACCATGTTTGAAATAAGGTTCCTAATAAACCTTTTCCTGCATGGAACATCAATTAACTGCCTGCTTTTAATTGATAATTGGGCATTAACTCCTAAATAGTGCCACCATCATAAAACACACAGTCCACCACTGAAGTACTGTATTAGACAATTATGCAGTTTTCCACCAGACTCTGAACATGTCTAATTCGGGAGAGCATAATGCCCACATATAACTTAATGGAAAGAATGACCAGACCTTGGCGATGTTACGGCTGCTAGAAGGACAATAACCAGCCCAGCTTACACTCAAAATGTGTTCCCAACAAAAAGAGATATACTTGATAGAAACAGAAAAATATAATAAAATAGACTTCTGCTGGCAGAACATGTATATTTATACATTCTTCTGTGTTTAGCTCAGTGGTTAGAAAACAGTTCCTGGAAAGACTGCAGGACACAAATGTTTTCAATTCGAGCTTGTACAGTTCACCTAATTGGTCCCTGGGACAAGGTTCACTGCCCTGGAGGTGGCTTGGCTCAGGCTTTAAAACACACACTAATGAATTTCAGGTTTGGGTCAGAAAATGGCTGCTCCGTATCAGACAATCATGGGAACTTGGAATTGTTTCCCATGAACGTCTTAAATAGCTATGTAATATCACTCTGCATAGTGGGCTCTTCTGCTGTCTGCAAACACAGGTCACTGATCGCCAGCGCTCCGGGCGCTCAGGGCTTCTCTGCTTTTAAAACTCAGATTTGGCAGATTCCTTCACTTTTGTAAAGGGAACATCGTGGGAGAAAACAGAGCAAAGGTGACCTGAGTGCCACTGGATGTATTGAAGGGTGCCTCAAAGTAACCTTGGAACAAGAAGATTCCTTTGGGCTGCGTATGTTTGTTTTGTTCAAAGTAGATGAACATGCAAAGGAAAGTCATCTTTCAGACTTTTTCATGTTGATACATCTGGCAACAGTTCAGGGATTTATCTCACCTAATCCAGCTCACCCGAAAAGTCAAGGCAGTGGGTAACTGAATATGAAAACTCGTTTTACGTAGATGGGAAAGGAATAAGCTAATGAGGTCACAGGCACCCCCTAATCAAACAACAGAGCCCGAGCCGGGTGTCCCCGCCCCGGCCTGCGCACCTTGGGCAGAGCGTCCAAAGACTTGATTCTGCCTGTCTCGGGACGGACGCAGTTACTCGACCCGGCAGATGACTTGCCTATATCCTCAGAGTGCGTCACAACTTGTATTGGGCCCGGTAGAGAGAAAAAAGCTGATTTCATGAATTCCTTTATCTCTGAAAAGTTGACCATGGACTGTAATTTCCTTATGCCGTGGGGGAGTTTGTTTCTGTGAGTGATGCTGTATGTGTCCCTCTGTGCTGTTCATCGTCTGGGAGGCTGCGCCCAGGCCGCGCAGGTCTCCCGTGGGCCTCGGTTTCCTCCTTCCTCATTCAAGCAGGGTGGGCGGGATGATCTCCTAAGGCCCTTTCTAGCTTTTGCATTCTGAGGTCCAGCTTCCTCTGCACATAGGAGGTTGGGCGTCAACTGCATCGGTCAACTAGAGACAATGTGGGCTGTCCCAAGGATAACTCTTCAGCACGCAAATGTGACTGAACAGCAACACTCACATCCTGCAGAAAGTTTGTGTTGGGCTTGCTGGAATGATTGATGGAAATCCTGGGTGGCGAAGCACTCCGAAGTGCCAGGGGCTGCCGGACGGCAGTGCCCCCGTCCGTGCTGCATGCTCACTGGAGATGGTGGCCTGCTTAAGATCATGACAGGCAGCAGGAGGTGGTCAGGATGGGATCTGGCATCCGAAGGTCTTGGGTTCCTCCACACTCAGGCCTTCCCATCCAACCAAATGCCCTAGCCTTGTACTTTGGCGAGTTTTTACATCACTGTTCTAAAACTTCTGGTTGTTGTTGTTTTTTTTAATGAAGATAATATCTACTTTTCAGAGAAAAACTTAAAGATAACGTATTTGCTAGTGTCTAGCAAATAGGTGGAGCTTGATAAATAGGTCACTAAAACCAGCAATTTGTAAAAACAACAACAGACAAGCCAACTAAGATAACCTTACCTGAAAGCCAAGGGGGGGAAGGAACACTTGCGTAGTGAGCAACATTTCACAGAGTACTTCAGGACTCACTTTACAGATGCAGAGAATACCTGCAAGTACCCAGGGCCATAACACTTGGAAACAGTAGGATGGGGACTTAGGTCTTCTGATTCCAAAAAACTGTTGTGTTCCTTTAACAATATGCTACCAACACACCATTACACTTGGTTGATATATTTTACACTTAAGGTTAAACTTCTTATGATTCTGGAAAAGGAAAGAAATGATCAGAAATGGCAATAGTTCCTGTTGGGGGCAAGGGAGCTCTATCCCTATGCCCTTTTTATATTACCACAGCTGTCCTGACTGCCATTTAAGATAAACCCAGGAAACCCTGGCCAGGTGCTCCTCACTTTGTGGGATCTTAATTCCGAAGCAGCTCCTGGGGATAGCTGGAAGATTTGAATATCTCTGGGATGTCACTGTCCAGCTTCGAAATAATTTTATAAATGGGTTTCTTCCAGGAAGGATCTGAGTCTTTCCCTGCGGAGACAGCCCTGAAGAACTCCTGTAACGTCAAACTGGCGACCTCCAAGAAGCAATCTGGGACCTGCGTTCCCAAAGAGACGCACAAGAAGGAGAAGACATGAGGCTGTGAAGCGCGGGAGCCATGCAGACCTCACTGCCTGCTGCCGCCTGTTCCTGGGAGGTGGGCTGATGAGAGCATCCCTGCTCTACGGGCCCCTAATTCTTGCAGCCCTAGGAATCCCCTGCTCCCTCATCAGATACAAACTTTAAAGTGATGGTACCAATGAGACAGCCCTGGGAGAAAGCCTAAGGACACTCCCTTTGTAGCAGGAGATAATTCCACTCATGGGTGAAATTTTTAGTAAGTTGGAAACTCTGACTCTGATTAAAGTTAAACCTGTGGTTCAAAAGAGGCGTTATCACGCTTTTCCTTAGTGCCTAACGTGGAAAAGAGTGCCCCCAAGTTTATGACTGTCGTACCTCATCCCAGGCTGGATCCGCAGGACTTGGACTCATTCCTGCTTCTAAAACCAACCACAAGGTTGAGGGGGGCTAAAGAATGTGTTCTAGGACCTCACTCAGACTGGCCCCATAATCGATGGGGCATCCCACAGGTCCTCCAGATCAAGCCTGGCCCGGGGCTCACCTCCACTGCGTGCCAAGTGACCACCCCCACCTGGAAAGATGTGGCAGTGCTGCCCTTTCCACACATCCGGGCCCCACACGCCTCAGGAGGAATGGTCCGTTTTAACCACAGGTCAGCTTAGGTTTGCAAACACATTCTGATGGAGCTTCTGACCAGTGCATGCCAGCAATTCTTCCCTTCCTTGGAGGTATCAATAAATTGCTCATTGTGATCACTGTCAAGTGAGAAAGGCAAGAAGAGGCGACTGTGGTTGGTGACCAGACACACCTGGCACCTGCAGAACAAGATGCCAGGATGGCGGAGCTGTCAGCCGCACGCAAGGAAACGTGTGTCTGGATTAGGAGTTCTCTCCCACGGTACGTAGACCACTTGCTCACCCTTTACTGATGCCTTACTTGCAAGGTGCTACCAGCGTGCCTTCATAGAGACCCCCAAAGGACTAAGAAGCTTGAATATTGTTTGTTCATTATTTCCAGAAAGGATTTGGGGTGACTTGCCATGGAAGGCCCACAAGTAAAATTGTTCAAGTGAGAATAAAGGTAAGAACCAAATGATGAACAGAAGCTGTTGTAAAGAAAACTTGGGCCAAGACTAGGTGCTGCAACTGAGCCCAGCATTTAGTCCCGGGCCCCCTGTAAGTTGATAATCACAGAGTATTAAGTCTAAAATGGTGTAACACCTGGCAGACCTCTGCTTAAGTTTCAGAATGAAGACTGACTGTGTGTTCAGTTTGCAGCATCCACCTGTTGCCTAAGAGAAGATACTGAGGCTGTAGCCTTTGTGGATGGGACAGAGATTGGCCCCAGGCTGCCCTGGCTCTTGGTGGCTTAAGGACAGACACAGAAAGGGATCTTTTCTAAAACTCCAACTGCATGGGACCCATGTCTATGGTCTTACCTCAAAGTCATTTCCCTTGTTATAGTGCATATTGAGAGCTCGAAAAAGTTCTGAGTCGCGGAGAACCACCAGCATTTTGGGATTTGTGACGCCATCTGAAATTGCTTGCCGAGCAGATTTCTCCATTTGGATATAGTAGAACTCTCGGAAGTTGCTGAACCACTTGATCATCTGGGAGGTGATGCAGCGGTTGAACTGTACAAACAACAAGGTCCATCGAGTCAGCCGTTTACCACCAGGTGCTCAGAGATAGACCTGTCGACTTCCAGGTCAACAAAGAGGTTCATCAGAATGGCCTCAACCAATGTTAAAAAGCGCTTCCTTTGAAAAAGGAGCCATGGCTGTTTTCTAAGCCTGTTCATTTATATACAGAAAAGTCTCAATTAGCTAGAGTGCCCATTAGAAAGTCAATGTTTTTTGATGTACTAGATTTATGAAGGCTTTTCACCCATGAAAACTTGCATGGTGTCTAGTTGTGATTTTAGGAGGGTCCACGGTCAAGGCCAGTTTGGTACCAGCATCTGCTGTGCCCAGGCTGATTGCATGGCAGCCCCAGAGCCTTCTGCCAGATAAGGGGCCAAGGGAAATACTGAGTGTGTAGATCAGAGAGCAGTTCATCAGCAACATGGAGTTGCAGAATGAATTGAAACCAAAGCTTGGTGTAGAAATCAACCAAGCAACAGAATATAAGGGGAAAGACCTGGAAAATGCATAGGAATGATACAAAGTATTTGCCCTAACTCAACACCCAGGGTAAAGGGGGCCCTTAGAAACCTTATGGAGACAGGCCAGGTCTGGTTCCAACCACCAGAGCTTGATTTTCCCTGTTGTGATCTGTATGTACTTCCACTTTGTTTGAAACACAGCTATTTGAATGTCAGTTTGACAGTGTCCACCTCTGTATATAGTCTGTCTTTCTCACAGTGTCCTCAGCAAAGACAGAACACTAGGCCAAAGACCCCACTTACTAATGTTTCTCGCTCCCCACTTTTCTCTCCCCATGTGTTTTCTGGGTATATCTACCGCTCAAAAGCGTAGACGTTCAAATACCCAACCTTCCCAGCCCAAAGTTATTCGTGATTACTCAGGCCCAGTCTCATCCCAGAACTGGAAATCACACCAGAGCCGCCAACATTAAGGGGAGCTAAGGTGCTCTTGATGGCCTAGGGCGCGCCTCACACTGGGCAAAACCGCCTGCCGCCTGGGAGTTTTGTAGAAGCTGACGCTCAGTGGAATGACTTTACCTGTATGTCAGGGAAATAAGCCTTCAGGAGGTTGGAGCTGGGGTAGCGTGTGAAGAAAAACATTAGTTTGGCCTTCTTCAGGTGACCAGGATTTAGACCCTCCTGGATTTATCCCAAGGTTAAGGAAAATTAATACCAGTTTATCAAATAATAATATCAGATTATCCAAACAGTGAATTAGTTGTCCTATTTCTTATGGTTTTTATTTTATTTTGGTTGAATGGTGTATTTGCTCCATTTCTGCTTCAGTCTCTAGCAAGTCTGATCCAATAAGCTTTTTCTCTCCAGAGGCTGAGTACCACGTCTGCACAGTACAGTTGCAGAATTTAAAAGCCACCTTGATGTGTAAACGTTCTATGGCATAAATAATGTCAAACGCAGTTTGTTGTACTTTGCATGTGCTTTCAGAATAGTACGGGAAGAGATGGCAGCTCTACCCCAGAGAAGTCATCTCGAAACTCCAAGAAGAGATTTACTTTCCTTTCTGCCTCAGTTTCCTCATCTGTAAAATGAGAAGAGTCAACTCGATGGTCCCATTCTGGATCTCACACTTGCCTTCGCAGTGTTCGAGCCAACAAGCGTCTGACCAGACAGTACCAGGCCACAGTTCACTTTGCCCCAAGGAACTTGAACCGCTGCTCTGCACCTGCTCTCTGCTCACCTGGAAGGACTCTCCCCCCTCCTTCCTGTCTCAGCTCAGACGCTTCCTCCTCTGCGAAGCCTTTCCTTGACCTTCCTTACCCTGCGCCACCAAGGCTCTTTGTACAAACCTCTGTTGTAGCAATGACCTAATTGGAATTTTTACTGCATGTCTGTCTCCCTGTTTAGACTGTGAGCTCCTCGAGGGCAAGGACCTTATATTTTCATCGTTGTATTCCATGTGCCTAGGCCAGTGCTAGGAACATAGTAGGTGCTCAATAAACGTTTGTTAGATAAAGGAGCGAGTGGATGATTAAATGGTCAACCTTAATCCATACGCAAACAGGGAAAACGGGTTCCAACCCATACCTCGATCTGGGAACAGAGTCCTTCCCCTTTAACAAGAGCCGGGAGCTGTGGCATGAAGGCCTAGCACCAGGGTGGGAGAGAAGTAAAGACTTTTACACAAGAACACTTAGCACTGCCAGGGGCAGTCCTGGGACTGGGCAAGAAGCTTCACACAGAGGAACCTTGGAGCTCAGCTCTGGGAGCTATAGCTTTGGGACAATTAAGATTCCCAGTGGGATACGTCAGTTTAGCCAAAGGAAACCACCTGATTACAGTCATAGCTGGCCTGGCACCCGGGCTGGGTCCTAGAAGACCCTTGCACCCTGCCTCACTGGCACTGTTTCCTATTCTTCTTACAGGTTCCTAAATGCTGCAGAAAGAACCCTGGACTTGGGAGTCCAAAGACCCAGAATCAGATACTGATTTTTGCCACCTATTAGCTATGTGACCTTGGGCAAGCCTCTTACCTTCTCTGGGCCATTTCTAAATGTAGAATGTAGTGGTTAAAGCTCGTGCGTGGCAGTCAGATCCTGGGTTTAAATCCTAGCTCTGCATGTGTCTGTCTTGTGACTGGGCAAATTAGTTCACTTTTCTGCCCCAGCCTCTCAGATACTGGATCCAGAGTGGGTACGTGAGGCCCACAGCCTCTTATCTGAAATACTGGGCCAAAGGGAATCCTGATTTCAGAATTTCTGTTATTTTATTAAGGTAGTATGGTATGTGTACCATATGTTAGTTAACCCCACAGTGGAGGCTTGACAGCAGTCTGTAATCCAACACATTAATACTTCCACAGCAAAATGGACGACCGTTTACACTAAGTAGGGTAGTTTATAAATAACCTCCAATCAGTGAAGGTCAAGTTTTGCCACCAAAAAAAAAAAAGGTCCTGTCAGCCTTACGGGAAAGAAATCAGAGGGGTTTTCAGACCTTTTGAGTTTCAGAATGTAGCTCGGTGGTGGACACGTACATGTGAAACGCTGGTAGCAGGGCCTGCCACAGAGGAAGTGCACAGCAAATGCTACCCCATTATTGGCTCCTAATCACACCTGCTTTACCTGTTTCCCAGGGATGTCGTGTGAATGTGAAAGTTCTTTTACACGTCAAAGTGTCTTGCTCTTAGGTGGCTTTCATGGCCCACAGGAAAAAAATGCTAAAACTGGAATGTAGACAGCAGGAATGAGGGGATAGTTGGGGGGCCAGGATGCTGCTTGGAGGCCCCAAAAATTCCAATAGGTAGCCAAGTACTCACCTGTGCAGCCAGGCCCAGTGGGTGGGCCCTGAAGCCTCCTGAAGCTCCCTGAGCCCAATCCTCATTTCACAGGGCAGGGCCAAGAACACAGTAGGTGCCTGAGAAAGATCAGCATGCCCCTCCCAAGGGAAGCTCAGCAGACTCTTTGGGGACTGAGTTCCTGAGTTTCTTCCACCACTGCCTGGCTTTGACAGGGAGTCTTAACCAGTGGCCTCTTATCGAAGGCCCAGACAGATAGCCTTTCTCACACAGGGTAATTGCCTAACAAGAAAATCTACTATGCTGATATCACTATACCTCCAGGATTCCCTGCTGCCTGAAGAGGCGGTGGTAGCAGGTCCGGTGTTCTTAGCATTAGTTTTATTGCCACTGCTGCCTGGAAAGCACCCAGCAGCACCAGGCGTTGGGGTGTTTCCAACACCTGTGACCAGCAGGGGGCTGGTCCCACCGGATCCTGCCGCCCTTACTACAGCTTGCTCGGCAGAGGGCATGACTGTCTACACCACAGACATGTCAGCCTGTGGACACTTCATTCAGGGCTGCCCTTGAGAAGCAGCAGCGGGAGCTCAGCCCATGTTAAAAAAGCAACATCCAAAATTTGTTGTCAGGAACGTTAGTCCTACAGGATTCTTGTTGAAATAGGGTTCTTTGGTCACATGAGTTTGGGACTGCATTCATTCTCTTCTTAGAGCTTCACATTGGACTTCAGCATGTGAAAGGCTCTGAGAAGTCCCGCAGCAAAGAAACTAACCCAGTATTTACTAAAGCTACTTAATTTTTTTTTTTTTTGTAATTCAACAACTATTAATGTCCCAAGAGAGCCTTACTCTGGGAAACACTATTTAAGAGAGTAGAGTCACCCAGACGGGAGTGGCTCAGCTATTGAGCATCGACCTAGGATCCAGGAGACTAAGGTTCGATTCCCAGTCAGTGCACATGCCTGGGTTGTGGGCCTGTTCCCCAGTCGGGGGCTTGCAGGAGGCAGCCGATCAATGACTCTCTCATCATTGTTTTTTCTATCTCTCTTTCTCCCTCTCTCTGAAATCAATAAAGATATATTTTTAAAAAGAGAGAGAGAGAGGGAGAGGGAGAGAGAGAGAGAGAGAGAGAGAGAGAGAGAGAGAGAGAGAGAGAGAGAGAGGAGTCTGCCTAAAGGTGCTGCAATAAGGCCCAAACCCCAGCACACCAGCCTGGCCCCTTAGCCTTCCCTGGGGTGGAGGTTGCAGGGGACAGGGGGTCTCCCCTCTCTCCATATGCCCAACCCCAGGCTTAAGTCCTCTCAGCTGCAGCTTAGGAGCTGTCCCTTAAACTGAAGCCTCCTTACCCCCTTCCAACCACCTCAGGTCTAGACCCTGAGGAAAATTTCCCCTTTCACATCTACCTCCAAAGTAGCTGGTCCCTCAGATCTTCCTCATGAATTACCTAGACAGTGCAGGCCTTTTGTCTGCAGAACCAAGAGGTTGGGGAGCCATGCCTCAGATGAGGTCATTCCTTTGACCCTTTCTGTTGAGGTGTGTGGGCAGCCAACCACCAAATTATGGAGTTCTTCCTTCTATAGGGTATTTATCAAATTTTGGAAACTCACTGAGTCTCAAAACAAACAAAACCCTTTCAGACGCAAAGCAAAAAGTCACTAGTGGTAGACTCTGATGTGTCATCAAGATCAATGAACCTTCCTTCCCAGCATCCTTAAATCCCAGAATGCGGTCACCCCTTTCTCAGGAGCCTAATAACTGCGAGCCACAGGGAAGGAGGGCCCAGAAGCAACATGAGGAAGGCCATCGAGAGAGCAAAGCTCTCCCCATGCCAGGTAGTTACTCCCTCCACCTCCCCTCCCCCCTTCCAGGTCTCCTCTTTCTGGGGGCTGTGACAATGAGGACTGCAATGACTAGTAAAGGATATGTGGACTGAAGAAAATGGAAGCACTTCGGCGACAGCCTGCAGGCCACCCTGCTCCGTCTTCACAGAGGGAAGAAGGGGCAGTTTTTCCAAACAGGTGGAAGCGTAGGGCAAGGGGTGCTGCTGCTGGCTCAAAACCGCTGGCCGCAGTTTGACAGCTCCCCAGGGTCGCAGGACAGACTCCGGGGGGGAGTGACTTTGGGAAGATGCATCCTGGGGAAGACTGCTGCTCCAGTGACCAGGGGGTCCGTGACCCAGGAGCTGGCCAAGAATCTGATGTTCCTGCATGTGGGAAGGCATGGTCAAGGGACAGTTTGCTGGGGGGCCCTGGCAGGGTTTGGAGATCGTTCTTGGAGAGACAGGGTATCTAGGAGGGTCCAGAGGGGTGGCCAGTGATAAGTTTCCGGGGCTCCCAGCCTGGGCCTGGGTCCTCCTGGGCAAGGCAACCGAAGGAAGTGGGTCCTTACAGGCACCCCCCTCAGGTGAAGTCTCGCTTCTACCCCCTGGGGCCAGCCCCTGAAAGCTTCGGCCCAGCTGAGCCAGGCTGTGTGGTGGGTCCAAGAGCACCTTCTGTAATACTGAGTCCACAGCCTGGGACACTGCCCCGGTCAATTCTTTCCTCAGAATCTCCAGCAAAGCTCGTGTTCCAGAAGGAAGGAAGCTGGGTTCCTCGGGCTGGCATTCGACCTCAGCCACTCTGTGCTTTTCCACCCCAGAGATGTCCCCACTGGAACCCTGGTGGTGGCCACTGTCCGTAGCCCAGGGCCGACACCCACAGCCATTCCTCTGCTTGGCACTCCGAGGGCCCTGAGCGGAGCCCCCGGGCTCGGCGGCCTGCAGGATGTGCTCCTGCAGTTGTCTTAGCTGCTGCTCCAGCAGATGAAGCTGTTCCCTCATGCGAGGGCCCCCCTTCCTGCTGCCCAGGCTCCCGGCGGGGCCGGGGTGCAGGGGGGCCTGCTGCATGGGAAGGCTCTGCTTCCTCTTCCGCTCCCGGGTCTTCTCTGGGCAGTTTGGGCTGCCCCTGGCTCCGGCACGGCCGAGCACCGGAGGGGTAGGGGACAGGCACATGCCTCGGATGATGGTCTCCACTCTGGCCCTCTTTGCCTGAATATGCTCATCCCAAAACCAGTCGGGGTCGGTGAGGCTGGAATTGGGGAGCTCACGGGGCGATGGGCTTCTCCTACCTTCCACGCAGGGCCCTGCTGGCTGGGAGCAGGCCCGGGCGGGAGCAGAGAGCAAGCCAGAGAGAGGCTCCATCGCCTGGCTGCACAGCCCCTTGCTCAGAGGCCGTGGGCTCAGTCGGGCTCCGTGAGGGACCCCCTCCTCCTGACGTCCTCAGCTGGAGGTGCAGCCCAAGTGAGCCGGCCAAGGGTTCGGCCTCTGGGACACCGGGCTTAGGAACCTCCTGGGCTGACTCTGAAATGAAAGACAGGAAGAACACGGTACATGTGACTTTCAGCTGTGCTTTTCAAACTTGGATGTGCAAACAGATCACCTGGGGACCTTGTCAAAATGTGGATGCCGATTCTGCAGGTTGGGGTGGGGCAGAGGCTCTGCATTTCTAACCGGCTCCCAGTGCTGTGGTGCTGCTGCTTTGGGACCACACTTTGCGGAGATTCCCAAGAGTGATCCTCCAGGGAGAAAGTTCTGCCAGGGCTTAGCGATAACGTAAGAAGGACAATAAAAATAACAACGGCAGCTAACTGCACAACTGGCCTTACGCCAAGAACTTTACATCCATCACTTAATTTAACTATCATAACAACTCCCCAAGGATGTTGTCATTCCTACTTTACAGATGAAGAAACCGCTCAGAGAAGTTAAGAAGTTACTTCCGGAAATCATACAGCTAGTAAGTGGCAGGCTGGATTCAAAACAAGATTTGTGATTCAAAGTAACTTTCTAAGTGACTACCTGCAACAGAATCATCTGGCACTTGTTAAAAAATAGCAAACTCAGTAGCCAGTTCTGCTAAATGAGAATCCCACAGTGCTGGAGCAGGGAACTTGCATTTGAAACAAACCAACCAAAATTTGAGATCCAGCTGTCCTGCTCCTGGAAGAATCCGATTATGCATTCATTTGCATTCATTCAACTTTTAATAAATATTCATTAAACACCGCTTATGCATCAGGCCTTCTCTGGGCACTTGGAGAGCCAGTGGTGAACAAGACCAGCAGAGTCTTGCTCTTACGGGGCTGGCTGTCTAGCAGGGCAAGAGAGAATAAACAGTTTATTTTCAGGTTGTGATACCTGCTATGAAGAAAAAGCACAATAGGGATTGGAAATGAAGGCATCGGGGAAAGGAGGGAGCTATTTTAGGAAAGGCTGCCTAACTGTTTTATTCCCATGAAGTTTCAAGATATTCTGTGCTTTAACCTGGAGGATTCTGATAGCAAGTATAAGGCACTTCGAGTTTATGAAACATTTGTACACGTTACCTCATTGCACCTCACACCAAGCATGAGAGCCTGTGTAATGCTCCCATTTTACAGACAAGGAAACCGAGGCTCAGCGAAGCCTAGAGTGGCTCTCAGTTTCAATTCTTTTGATTCCAAACATTTTGCACAACCACACCTCACCTACCTCCCTGCAGGTGAAAAGACCTACACAAGAGACTGGCTTTTCTGCCTGTTAAGCAGATTCTTCCTTTCCTAGAAGAAGTAAATGATTTTTTTTTCCCTCTACAAATTTCCACTCTCTTTTGCATCTCTTGCACAAATGCTGGCAGAAGAGTTTGCTTTCTTCTTTCCACTTTCATCTTAAAGCTTACTTGGAATTCTCTACCTCAGGCAAATCTCAGCTCTTTGCAGCTCGTGGGTCCTCTTCTATAGATGCGGCCACAGCCTCTACCTGGAGCCTCCTGGCAACCAGCAGAGACACCCAACATAAGCTCCCTGTGAGCAACCTCAATCCAAGCACCAAGGCAGAAGGGGGGAGGCAGCGAGAGTTGCAATGCCGTCATGGGGAACGTGCACTGAAAGAAGCCTAGGTTCTCAGGTCAGGATAATTAGAAGGTTCTTGCTTTGAGTAAGACATTTGTAAATTAAAAAAATAAAAACAGATGACTTGAGCCCTGGTCAGTGTGGCTCAGTTGGTTGAGCACCCTCCCACGCACTGAAGAGTTGCTGGTTTGATTCCTGGTCAAGACACGTGCTGGGTTTTGGGTTCGATCTGCAGTCAGGGTGGGTATGGGAAGCAATTGATCAATGTTTCTCTTTCACATCAATGTTTCTCTCTCTCTGTGCCTCTCTTTCTAAATCAATAAAGATATATTAAAAAGTAATTTTTAAAAATGGATGACTTGACAAATTAATGTAACTTAAAGAATTTATTATCACCAAGTTTAATGTCTTTAGAGTCACTACCCCCAACACTCACCTATGTTTTTTATAAATCTGTTTTAAATTACAGTTGACATATAATATTATTTTAGTTTCAGGTATACAATATAATGATTAGACATTTATACACCTTATGAAGTGATCACCCCGATAAGTCTAGTACTCAACTAACACCATGCATAGTTATTACAATATTTTTGACTATATTCCCTATGCTGTACTTTATATCCCTAACTGTTTTTATAACTGGCACTTTTTCTTAATCGTTTCCACCTTCACTCATCCCCTCAACCCTTCTCCATCTGGCGGCCATCTGCACTCACCTAAGCTGAGCTGTCTCTCACCTAAGCTGAGCTGTCTCGGGCTTGGCGCTCCGTGAGCCTGCCAAACTCCGTGCCTCATGTCTTCGCACTTGCTGTTCCCTCTGCTGGGAAGGCCTTTCTCCCCCTTTCCCACCTGACAAACCCGGATTCCTCTTCTAAAATGCCACTGAAATGCCACCACCTCTCTGCAGCGATCAGTGTGTTTTCCCCTCCAGACTGTGAGCTCCCTCTGTGTCTCCAAGTGGCGCCTGACCGCCAACTGCCACCAAATAGAGGTTGGCTGACTCCGTTGAAATAAATTGTTCTTCATTTAGACCAATTTTTTTAATTTCCTCATTAGCGGTACTTTATTTCAGATTCCTGTAGCACCTACATGGAACAAAGTCAACAGAGAGAGAGAGAGAGAGAGAGAGAGAGAGAGAGAGAGAGAGAGAGAGAGAGAGAGAGAGAGAGAGAGAGGGAGAGAGAGAGAGGGAGAGAGAGAGAGAGGGAGGGAGGGAGAGAGGGAGAGAGAGAGGGAGAGAGAGCACTCGCATGCGCAAGAGAGAGCATTTGACTTTGCCGAATCTCCCTTGTGGGTATTGAAGGTTTGGTTTCTGAGGTTCCATGCCGTCTGCGTGCCCCAGAAAGCAGAACCACCATGGGAACAGCCGGGACTCCGTGGTTTAATGAAGTTACACTCGGCAGGAATGCCTCGAGGCGGGAATCGGGAAGCCCAGGCAGACTCCGCCGCGGTCGGCGCGGGGATGTCTGCACCATCTCCGCAGGACAGGCGAGGAAACTGCATCTCAGCAGAGAAACAGGAAACCTCTGTGCTGGGGCCGCGTGCACCCAAAGCCTTTTATCTGGGCGGCAACGCTCTCTGCTTGAAAATTAACCAGCAGTCTCTCGCATTCCTTCATTAAAGCAGCAATTGCCACAACCCCTTAACAATAGCTTTACTGCTTTACTGACATTTTGAAAGTAATATAGGATCATTTTACTCCCCAAATATAGAAATGCTTTACGAGGAAAAGAAAGATACCTATAATGCTGCCTTCCAGGGGGAAAAAAAAATCACAGCATTTTGCTGTTCATTTTTTTTTTCCAAATTTTTTTTTCTCTGTGTGCAGATAAATTTACATAATTTCTAATAATTATGTAACTTTAAAAAACCAAAAATGGAATTATAGATACATAGCTCTATAGCTTCACTTTTTCTCTTTCTTGTCAATGAAAATCAATGCACAGCAACATTGCGAGAGCTGATAATATACCATTGCATGGACGTATCCTAATTATTTAACACAGTCCCCTTGATAGACAGATTTGTTCCTATGTTTTCACTGTTATAGCAGCAGAGGCGACATAGCATGAAGATGGAGAGTGCAGGCCTCTGAGTCAGACTGACTAGGCTTGGATCCTTAGGGCCACTTACTAGCTTTGTGACCTCTCTGGACCTCCGCTTTCTCATCAATAAAATGGGAATAACCATAATACCTCCTGTTATAATAGGGTTTTTGTGAGGATTCAATGAGTCAACATATGTTATGTTTTTAGAACAGTTGCTGGCACATAGTGAATTGCTGATAAGTATTAGCTGTTATTATGAGTAATATTGAGCTGAACACTCCTCTATCTACATCTGTGGGAACTTATCCTATTATTTCCTTAGGATTCACTTCTAGAAGTGGACACTCTGGACTAGGCATATGTTAAGCTTTTTCACTTGTTGCCCAAATGCCATCCAGGAATGTACCAGCTGAGTGGGAATGAAGATGAGAGACTGAAGGAGAACTTTCAGTTTTTACTCTGTATATTTCTGTATTAATTGAAATTTTATAAGAATGTTTCATGCATTATTTGTATATATACTTTTTAAAAAATCCTCACCCCCCCCCCAAAAAAAAATAAAAATAAAAAATCCTCACCTGAGGATATTTTTCCATTGCTTTTTAGAGAGAGTGGAGGGGGGGGGGGGAAACATCGATGTGAGAGAGACACATCTACTGGTTGCCTGACCAGGGCCAGAGATCAAACCTGCAACCCAGGTACCTGCCCTTGACTGGGAATTTAACCCCCAACCCTTCAGTACTTGGGCAGACACTCTAACCACTGGCCAACACCAGCCAGGGCTGGATATATACTTTTAAATAGCCCATTTGCTCTCTTACCGACATATCTATAAAAGAACACATAGCCCCTCATTTTCATCAACACTGGACATCGTTAATCTTTTAAATCTTTGCCAGTATGATGGGTGACAATGATATTTCATTATTTGTATTTCATTGATTCCCAGTAATTTTGCTCAATTTTTGATATTTTTGGGGGGAGGAAATATTTATTTGGTATATATTATAAAACTTAAACATGTTTATACCATTTGAATTAATAATTCTACATCTAAGAAGTAAAATCAAGAAAATATGCTATAACCACAGGTTTATGTCAAAAATGATCATCCCAGTATTATAATTTATAAGAGTAGAGATTGGTGAAATAAATTATAAAGTGTGTATCATCTATGAGAGACTATATTATGCAGCTAGTATTTTATAATCATGTTTAAGAAGAGCTTATAGAATATTTATAATAAGTAGGGGAGATAAATTACATAATAAAATACAAAGAAAAAAGGTGATAAAGAAATACATTAAAACATAAGCAATAGTTTCTTATGAGTGATGGGACCATAGATAATTTTGTTTCTCTACTTCTTTCTTCTGTATTTTTTATATTTTCGATGGGTATATTTTTACTTTTCTAATTTAAAAAAGGCCACCTTTGCCTTTGGTAATTAAAAACTTGTATTTGTGGGGGAGGCTGTGCACGTGTAGCGGCAAGGGCTATATGGAAATTTCTGTACATTCTGCTCAATTTTGCAGGGAACCTAAAACTGCTCTAAAAAATAATTATTACACAAACAAAGCTTGCATTTTCTGTCATTGACTCTTTTCCAAAAATATGTTGCTGGGCACCGGACATAAAAAGCCCCACCGGAGAAACAAATTTTGCTACAAACATGAGCACAGAACACAGGGCTCATGAGATATCTGCAAAGTTATATAGGATCTTAGAGCTAGAAAGTGTAACATGAGGGTGAGGGTGAATTTTAAATAACAGACATAAGAAAGAAGCTGTGTGTCATCTCCTTTCAGCTGAGGCGTTGGAAGTCATGGGCGCGCTGAAAACACAGGCAGGGTCTGCGACATTGAGTGCCCAGATCACCGCCCAACACGCCCTTCTCCCTGTGAGTTTGCACCCCTCCATGGGGTCGCCCCGACAGATCTCCCAGAGCTCTGCTCAAAGGGGTAAGAGGGAGGGGTCCTCATGGCCCGGCTGAGATCAGCAGCTCCCCTTCGGTGGTGTGTCTGCATTTAGAGAACAGCAAATGCCTCCGACACACCTCAGCAGGGCCACCAGGGAACCAACGAATAAAGTAGGTGGGCTACGGGGAGTCTTTCGGTAAAAGGCACAAGTGAAGCCCAGGGGGTGCTCACCCTTTCTCAGCACTGTCACTGATGCTCAATCCAGGTTTACTTTAGCTGCCAATCTAAGACTTGTTCAGGGGGGCACATCTCCAGGTCAGAAAGCATTCTGATGCTTTACTAACGTGTTTTCATATACAGCCTCATCTCTGTTTCATTCTCTAAGATGGGGCAATTGGGGGCCCTGCATCACCTCCATGTGGACCGTCCATCTCTGGTCCAGCCTCGAGCAGCTCTTCCTGCCCCGTGCACTGATGGTGGAAATGGGGAGAGGAGGTCAGACTGATGGCCCAGGCCACCCAGCCCTGTCCATCGACAGACTGACATACAGTCAAAACAGAAGCCCTTATGGCCGGCGTCCCTGGTGCCCATGAACTACTGAGTGATCTGCCTACCGGGTATTGGGCCTGGATAGGACTCGCTAGCTCTACGTGACCTTACACAAGATAACTTTGCCTCTTTGCCCCTCCGTTTCTTCCTCTGTAAAATGGGGTTGATAGCAGTGCCATCCCCTAGGGTTGTAGTGAGGATCACACGTAATAACACATGCCCAGTGCCTGCACTCTCTGGCCCTGATAATAGTAACTCCTTAAATTACAGTTTCCTTTCCCCCTAGGGCTGGGCTGGGAGGCCCCACAGCCACGGACTGTTAGCGCTGGAAGGGGCTTAGGGATCACCTGGTACTGTGGGAGGCTTCCAGACTTTTAGATTTCAACCATTAATAAAATATAATAAAATAATTGGGACCAGCTTTAGAACTGCTAATATTTTATTTGCAGGTAAGGGCACAAAAAAACAAGCATACAAGAGACTACAATCAACTATCATTTTTATTTTATAAAAGAAAATAATCTTAACCACCCTGTTTAAAAAAGAAAAAGAACTGAGGAAGAAGGGCATACTATCCAAATAAATTTAGCTTTGTAAAAACTCCATACATTGTCTACTGTGAAAACCAATGAACATATCACAGGCCAATGCTGGGGAACCTCGGATCCTCATGCCTTGAACTTGCTTTATGGATGCGGCAAACAAAGCCCAGAGAGATGGAAGTGACATGCCAAAGGTCACACACAGTGGCTGCGATGTCTTATCACTATCTAGGAAAACATCCCTGGGCGTAAGAGATCCTTCCATGTGGCTGTGAGGTAAGACAGGTGCCCTGGGCTGTGAGTTAAGAGGTCTGAGCTCTTCCAGCCATTTGCCCTCGAGCCTCTGCCTTTTCCATTTTTCTGAAATAGGGATGATAATCGCCCCCCACTCAAGACAGGTGTGAGAACCTAATGAAAGAAGAGCTTCAAAAGTGCTCGGGAGAAGCAGACCAGGGTATTTCGGAGTGAGATGTCTCTGTGGCTGCAATTTACTTGGAAATATTTCAGCCAACAAAAATAGATGGAGCAAATATGGCAACATATTAACAATTGCTAACTCTAGGTGATGGGTATGTAGACACAGTCTCCCCACTCTTCTGCATATTTAAACATTTTAATAATAAACATTTCGTCAGTTTTAAAAAGTGCTCTGGCAAGGTAAATGGAAGGGATGGTGTTACTCACAGAGAGGATGCTTTCAGGGAGGTCCGAGTCCTGGACTCTGCAGCCAGGTGGGGCCCACCACCCCAGGAGATGGAGCAGGGCACTTTTCACCAGCCTTGGGCACACAGAGCCATGGTCAGGAAGTGATTTGGTTTCCCTGCTTCCTCCTCAACAGGCCTGGTGCCTGTGGCTGGGTGAGGGAAGCCTTCTGCCCCTTCTCGGTGCAAGGCACCATCTGATAGACACAGCCCTGCTGCAGCCATGAGCACTGGGGACAGTGGGGGCTGCCAGGCACAGCCAACCAGTGTGGGGGGCTTATGAATATGCAGATAGAGGCCAGAGCTGGTTGGCTGCCCCCCTGCCATGTCCCACCCCCACCCCAACTCATGCTCAGAAAAGTCAGCTAAGAGAGGACCTTGCTGAAATGCCATCTCTTCTGTCCTTCCTAAAGACCCACAGAGCCCCTTTGAAAATCTGGGGACTGAATTACTCAGTGTCTTGCATTGCACTGGCCTCCAGCAGGGAGCTCTTGACTGCTGCTTCCAAATCCCCCAGAGAGGTAAGAGAAAAGAATGCTGTGTGTATTATGTAAGGTGAGCTGCCACTCTGGTGTTTTTCACTAACTGAGCCATTTACCCTTCCTAGAAACAAAATTTTTTTCTTATATAACTTGAAAGCACATGCATCTTTCCTCAATTTAAAAAAAAATAGGCAAAACCGAGTATAGCTTAGGACACGTGCATATTGAAACTACAATGAAAGCATGGAGGTGGTTAATACATAATTCAGTGTAGCAGTGCTTAACTTTGGGAGGGTCAGCAAGGAGGGTCCCACAGGGCTTTTCCATTCCTTAAGTTGGGTGGTGAGTGTGGGTATTACTTTTATTATTTTTCTTTAAACCATACTCATGTATTTATACACCATTCTGAATATATATTTTTACAAAAAATTTTTTTAAAATTCTCTTTTGAACCTGGCCACAACTTATATTCATAAACTCCTGACCCAACAGATGATGCTGTGTCCTGGGAGGCTCTAAATACAGAAGAGTGTGGAAGTCTATTGGGTTACACCTTGGACTCCACAGAAGCTCATATGGAAATCTCAAGAAAATCAATTCAACCTTTATTCTTTGAGAGAGACTTTGCATGCTACTGTGCATATGTGTGTGTGTGGAGTCTACTACTGTAACATCTAAGGTTAACCTGGGCGATCACTGAAATTCTAGGATAAATGCTTTGCCACATGATTCAGGTGTGTGCTTATAAACCTTAGATAAGAATTAAGGTTAGATAATAATTAACCTTAGATAATAATTTCAAAAATTAATTATTTAAAACTAAAAAAATTAAGTAGCCATCTAAAAAATATTAACAGCAACCCCTGTAAGGGATTGTCAAGAGTCCTAATTACAGTTATTGGATTCTTTAGCTGCATCCAGCCATATTGTAAGTGTGGCAGTATTTAGTCATTCCTCTTGTGTTGATTAAGTACCTACAGAACACCAGGCACTATGTTCTGTGCAGAGGATCCAGGAAGATACAGCGATACCTCGGAGATGTTTCGGGTTCAGTTCCAGACCACTGCAATAAAGTGAGTATTGCAATAAAGTGAATTGTAATCTTTTTGCTGATGGAGGATCTTGTCTTCAATTTGTAAAAAATGCAACCTCTGTAAACTACAATAAAGTGAAGGGCAATAAAGTGAGGTTTGCCTGTAGAGAGTCATCTCTTTCCTCCAGCTACTCTGCCCAGTAGCAGAGACAGACAGGTAAACAGGACATTACAAGGCAACGTAATACAGACACAATGTTTTGTAAGCATAGAAAAGTTATCTGTGAACTCTGCCCAAAGGGATTAGGAAGGGATTCAGAAGTTTAGGGTTTAGGGGATGATCAGGAGTCCCTAGGTAAATAAGAGCTGGGAACAACCCACATAAACGCTGGAAGGAGTGAGAAGCACTTTGGGGCTACGCCAGGAGCTGTGGGTAGGACTAACGATCAGCACCTGAGAGAAGGATCCCAGTGTAGGCAGAGGTCAGGTGCCTGGTCAAGCTGAGGAGTTTGGACTTTATCCTGCCAATGGGGAGAAGCAATTGAAAGGCTTTAAGCAGAGGAGTGGCAGGATTAGCTGTGCATTTCAGAAGGATCTTTGACACAGGTGTGAAGGACAGAGAAAGTGAGTGGAGGCCCAGGACAGATTAGGAAACTTTAAAAATAACCCAGATGAGGTGAGGGCTGGGTGGAGAGGGACAAAGACAGGGCCAACGGGGGACATCTGTAACACTGTCAACAATACAGGAAATAATAACCCAGGTGAAGGATGCTGAGGACTCCATCTGGGGCAGCAGCAGGGCCAGGGTGTTCTCCCTGCTGCTCTTTAGGGCTTCTTCCCATCCCCCCAGAGTTCCAGTGGAAGTGCTTTCAGAGTTTGGGTGAGTCAAGGCACCATTAAGGTCCTGAGGACCAGGAAAGATGATTCACCTAAAGAAACCAACAGGACCAGTAACCAAGTAGCTCACTCATTCATTCATTCTCTTAAAAAAAAAAATTTTTTTTTAATCCTCTCTGGAGAGTATTTTCTCCATTGCTTTTCAGAGGCAGTAAAAAGGGTGGGGGAGGGAGAGAGAGAGAAACATCGATGTGAGAGAGACACACCCGTTGGTTGCCTCCTGCACCTGCGGGCCTGGGCTGGATGGAGCCCGCAGCCAGGTGCGTGCCCTTGGCCTGCAGCCAACCCCGCGCCCTCAGTGCGCACGCGCGGGCTCATTCATTCATTCATTCATTCATTCATTCATTCTTAATTCAGCCAGAAGCTTATTAAAAAAAACCCTTCTCTATTAGGAAGGTGAGCGAGGAAACTAAAGAAGAATGGTCTGCCCAAAGCTGGGAGGCCCAAATTCAGCCCGCAAGTATTTATTGTGCACCCAGCCTGTGCCCATCCCTAGGCGCCGGGGGTACAGCATTGAGCAAGACAAGGCCCCTGGTCTCATGGAGTTTATCTTCTAGGGGTAGAGGGACCAACGGACAGCCTCCCCAACGCTCAGGATGCCTGAGGAGCGATTAGCGTGGCTGGAGGGGGTTCGCGGGGCGAGTAGGGGAGATCAGATGCTGCAGAAGCGAGGCTGCTGGTGAAGATCTCGGCAAAGGGCCACGGAGCCCGTCCGCGGTCCTCTGGGGGTTCTGCCTCTGGGTCCCGGGGCCAGGGAGGCAGGGGAGTGACGACTGCTTTTTAAATTACGTGTGAGGAACCCGAGGCTCAGGGAGGCAGTGTCACTGCCCAAGGCCAAACGAGTGTAAGATCAGACAGGCAAGTCGCCAAGGCCCGGCTCCAAAGTCCGCGCCCGCCTCCCGCTCGCCGGGAACGCGGAGGGGCGGGGCGTGGTGCCCGGGTCCCGGCCCGGCAGGGCCGCGAGCGCTGAGCCCGCTCCGCCGGGAGGCCGGCGAGGCGCGGGACCCCGGGGCAGCCTGGTCGCCCGACAGTCGCGGGCACCGCCGGGAGGGCCGGCCCGGGCCCGCAGGCAGCGAGGCGGGCGCCGACCCACCCCACAGCTGCGGGTTCACTCCCGCGGCCGCTGAGCGGAGGCGAGGGCCGCTCGCGCCGCCCGTCGCTCCCCAGCCCGCCAGTGGTTCGTCCCGAACCCCCCTCCCCGCGCGGCGGGTGCCGCGGCCCGTCCCACTTCCGGCCACTACCCGGCCCTATATCCGGTGTCCGCCCGCCCTCGGCTCCGCCGCCACCGCCGCTGCCGCGATGCTGTCCCGATCCCGCTGCGTGTCCCGGGCGTTCAGCCGCTCGCTCTCCGCCTTCCAGAAGGTACGGTCCGGCCGGGCCGGGGCCGCGGCGGGTGAGAAACCCGCCGGTAGATGGACGGGCTGCTTGGGGGCAGAGGCAGGGCGCGCCGGCCAGGCCGGGCACCAAGGGCACCGGGACGCAGAGGCCGCGGGCTGGGGGGCCCAGGGCCGCTGCTGACCTCGGAGCCGTCTTGCGGAGCCCAGCGGCCCCGCGCCTTCCCGAGGCCGCGGGCGCACCGTCCCCTGCGGTGCCGCACCCTCCGCGCCGGGCTGAGGAGCCGTCCAGAGCCGCGCCCGCCCCGACTCGAGGCTCAGAGTTTGGGAGGAGACGCCGCGAGTCCCCCGACGGGATCCGGGGGCCTGTCCCTCCCCTTCTGTTGAAGTCAGTGGGTACTCACTCCCTTTGGGAGTTGAGATGTTTGGCAGGCCCAGCGAGCTGAATGAGACTGGGAGCCGTGGCTGTTGCGTTTACCTTTTGGAGTCACTAGATGCACTTGCCTCCAGCACCTGGATAGCTTTGAGTCTTAATACTTAAGAGAAAAAGCTGTTTCTTCCCTCCTTTCATGTTGGGTGACGTCGATAATGTCTTCTTTCTCAACAGGGGAACTGCCCTCTAGGGAGACGTTCCCTGCCTGGTAAGTTCTGCCCTTGCCGTCACCTAAAATGCTCTCCTCCTGGGCAGAGGAGTATGTGAGGAAATCGGGGTGCCTGTTGTTTCTCCACATAATGTTCAGATAGGAGTGAAACAAATGCTATTTAGTAGCAACATCTATCATTTATTCATTTAGTACATAGATACTACGTTTCTTCTGCATGTCAGGTAGGAGCTAGGCCCTCACTAGGGATACAGCAGTGGAAAATTCTTGCCCTCCTGGAGCTTACAGTCTAGTGGGAAAGACAAAGTGTAAATTGCTAAGCAAATGAACCATCACAAATTTTAGTTAAAAGCTGAGAAGAAAGCAAATGAAGGTGGACAGAAGAGTCCCAAATAGGTGGCATTAAAGCTGTTACCAAAGGCTGTTACAGAAGCCGGCCCAGTGAAGAGCAGGAGAAGGGAAGGGAATAATAGCATGTACAAAGTCTCTGAGGAAGGAAAGAGCTTAGCAGTGCTTGGGAACTGAAAAAAAAAGTGAGTTGGCCAGAGTATTTTGATTAAGGGAGAGAGTGGCATGAGAAAGATGGTATAGAGACTATCGGAAGGGATTTAGATTTTATCTCGATAATTTTTATATGCCTGGAATAAATACTTGTTGAATGAGTTGATGTTATTGTGGGCTTTGTGTGTGCCAAGCAGTGTTCTGAGTGCTTTCTGTGCATTTTTCAATTAATCATTAAGAAAGAGTATAAGAAATATTCTATTTTACAAATGCAGAACCCAAGGCTAACAGAGGTTAAGTGCTTTGACCAAAGTCACTCAGCCAACTGTTGGTCAAGCCAGATCTACCTGACTCCTCAGCCTGCCTCATGTACTCAACAGATCATTTATAGAGCTCTTGCTACTGTGCTAGGTGACAAATACTGATGATCTCTACCCTCAAGGATCTTCTGTGCTAGCTGGAGAAACTCCAAATACACATTTATGCACACATAGGGATGTACTTTTTGGTTACTTTGAAAGAGAAGTGCAGGGTGCAATGAGAGGGTGGGATAATGTAGCCCAGCTTGCAGTGGGAATGTTAGTTAAGGCTTCCTCAATGAAGTAACATTTAAGCCAAGCCTTGAAGAGTACATAGGAGTTATCCAAGAGAACAATATTCCAGGCAAAATGAATTGCTTGTGCAAAGGTTTTCAGGCAGGAAGGGACTTGACTGGTCATAGAAATGGAAGGGAAGCATGTCTTGCTGGAAAGAGCCTTGTATTTGGGCTTTGCATTGTGGCCCAGGGCTTCACCTTGGGCTAGCAACTTAACCTCTGGAAGCACTACTTATATATAAAATGGGAATCATGGCAGATGGTCATTCAACTTCAGGGAGTGGTGAGATACGAAAATCAAAATGAGGTCGTTACGTGAAAGCTTTTTATAAACCCTACAAATGAAACTTGCTATAGGATGAACTCTGAATTGGACTCAGGGTTCTAAAAATCAGCATGGGCTGCTAGCTGTTCTGGCTCAAAGACATGCTATTATACTTGAGATTTGTGCTGCAGAGTCATTGGCTGCTGGACATGGGTGACTTACTTGACTCTGAAACCCTGGGAATGTTTGTGGGGAGGTGGGCGAAAAAGAGAGCTATCTCCCATTTGGTGTCTCCTGAACCCATGGTTCAGAAAGGGTTGCTAATAGATCCAAAAAGTGAACACATTCAGGTGAGGCAGCTGTAGTAATTAGGTATCAGTTGGGAAAGTGCAATGATCTGTAATAAGGATGGTGGGACAGAAAGGAGCTCCTACCTGTCGAGTGTTACCAGAAAAGAAGACCTCAGGAAGAGACAAACTGAAAGGAGGGATAATTATTTGCTCAGTACTAGGACAAGCTGGAGACCTGGGTCCTTAGATAGCCTGGTCTTTGGCTACTAGGGTTTGTTTAGGCAATAAGACTTCCAGCTCAGTCCATTTTAAGTAACCAGGGAAACAAACCCAGACCAAACGTCCCCACTGCTTCTCTGATTAGGCTGTGTGTACTTACAGGATAAGCCATGTGTGTCTTTCTCAAGCTTCAATTGTGTCTGAAGACTTGAGGAGTAGAGACATTTTATTAGGAAAACATACAGGGATGATGAAAATTTATGAATTTTAAGGCAAATAAGATAAAACTACTTCAGGCTATGCCCTTAGAATTCTCCCGTTTCCTCCTCAACCACATAACCACTCAACCCCTCATACCCGTTGTTCTCTGCCATTATGGTTACTTTGGTGGAAAAGTCTGAGAAGCAGGACTCTATGATAAAGACTGTATTGTTGCCTGTAGTTAATCCTACTCTTTCTCAGAGTTAGGGGGTGAATGGACTTCTTTTCCATTCCCAGCAGGTATCTTGTATAAGGTAAGAGTTGTTGGTTAAGAGTTGTTTTGTTTCTTGCAGGGGTCTCCTTATGTCAGGGACCAGGTTACCCTGACAGCAGGAAGATTGTGTAAGTATCACTGGGGAGTACAGTTATGTGGCCATGGGGCACTTAAGATATCACTTCTAAATTTGACCATTTGCTTTCTTCCCTGGTTTCCAGAGCTAGAATTCTAGGGGTTATGTTGAGTCCCTAGACCTAACCTTGATGTTAATTTATGACGTGTGGCGTACCTTGAGCTTCAGCCCTGTGTCAAGTGCTGGACCAGAAGTGTGCCTGTCCTAAGGTGTTTAAATTGTAATGAAAGTGGAGTTGGAACCCTCTTTTTATGGTTAATAGATATAGAAGGGTGCTCCTAAATAGTATTCTGGTCGGATACAAGTACAGCTGAAGGGCTGGAGGTTACATTTATTGTGGAGATTGAGAGCATCCTCTTGATGTAGCATAGTTATTTATTTTACAAACAGTAAAAGCAAAAGACTAGTCTTTTGAGTCCTGGGACTTTGACTAGTTTGGAGGGAATGCTATTATTGCATAATGTGAAGTTTGGAGAAAGGCCACCCATGTGTGTTTCAGATTAACTTCTGCTTATGAATGTTGCTTAATGTTACTTTGCCTTCTGAGTATTTTCAGAGTTTACTAGGTAACTAGAGGCTGCTGTCTAGTTACCTAGTAAACAGCTATCAAACTACTCTCTCTGCAGGGAAAATCTTCAAAATGAGGGGTCAGCAGATTGGCTCCTTCACTGTGCATCACAATGGGATTTTTGTGTGTTGGTTTTCTTTTAAATAAAATTATGTACTTAGTACTAGAAGTATGAATTCCTTTGTTATTTTTGGAGGACAATTTGGCATTCATTAAGTCTTTGAACTGTGTGTACCTTTTGATCTAGCAATTCCATTTCTAGGAATCTATACTGAAGAAGTCCTGGTATACCAAGATTTCTCTCAAATGGCCAGACAATGGGGATTGGTTAAGTTATGCCATGTTAGCATGTTCACACTATGATAAGTGAAAAAAAGCAGGTTATAAAATGATTCCATTTTTTGCTATCTGCTATAATCTCATTGTAAATGGTCTTCTTGTTATTTCTAAATATTCTACAGTGAATGTCTAGTACTTTTATAATTGAAAAAATTATTTAGAGAGATTCAAAATGTGCTCCTCATCAGCAATTTCAATGAAAATTGGAGCAACCACAAATTTCCATGCAATAAATACAACAAATAACTATTTGAAAGTAAATTATTTTTTTAAATCCTAAACTTTGAGGGGTGAGTTTACACATTAGAATAGGCTATCACCCTAATCTAATAACTTTTTTGTGTTGTGTATTTTTTCTTTGAATAAGGTACCCACTTTATTTTAAAAATTGTTTATTGTAAAACTATTTTGGCTTTATGTTTTTATTTAATAGGTTATACATTTACATGGTTCAAAAGTAAAAAGTGTCTATGAGAAGACTTGACCCTTGTCTTCCAGCGCCACCAAGTTCCTCTTCCCAGAGCATCCAGAGCCCCAGGTTCTTGGATGCCCTCGCAGAGTGGTCTCTGCATTTGCACATTGTGCATTGGTTCTTGCCCATGTCATGCACTTATACATGGTTATAAGCTTTACACAGAATACATTCACACTTTCCCCCTTGATTCTACATAAATTTTATTTTTATTTTGACATTATAAAGGTAAAAATACCAAAAGGCAACTTAAATCTGTTTTACTTTCCTATTATAAAGGTGCTTGGTGTAGAATATTTAAATGGTCCTGAAATATAGAAAGTGAAAGTCCCCATCAATCCAAATCACTCTCACCAAATGTGTATGTATGTTACAGATAACCATAAATACCATATATGTCTAGTCTCCCATTCTCTGGAGGTAACCACTGTTAATGCTTTCCTGGATACAAAGTGACAGCATTCTCTGGTTTACATTATTTAAAGTTAGTACCATGTCAAAAAATACCTTGGTTTTTTGAGATTCCTCTTTAATTAGTCCAAAATGGACTAGGAGATACCTTTTAAGTTTTTTGGTTTGTTTGTTTTATGTGTGTGTGTGTCTGTGCATAATAATACCTTATTTTACTATCTCATCTAGCTGCTTTATCTAATCTAAATCTGCAATCCTAGGGACAGAAATCCATTGTATTTGGCACAATGGCATGTGTCCCAAAAGCAAGCATGCAATTTATTTTACTTGGATTTAGTTAAGAAAAAAAACACACCTGATCAAAAAGATAAGTCCTTTTGGTGAGTGTGCAAAGGACTAAGAAGCTTATGTTTTTCTTCAAAGAACCAAATGTAAGTCTGTTTTGTGAGACCTGGCATTTCACTGCAGAATAGAGTCCTGGACTCACACAGTGAGCTTCCTACTTAGGGCACTCAAGTCATCGAGACTCTGCTCTAGACCTGCCAAGTCAGCATCTCTGGGGGTGGGGCCTGGTCAAGTTCCCTCAGGTGACACTGAGGGCACCCTTGGTCAAGAATCACCGATTTAAAGGGAAGGTGATCCATGGTGCCTAAATTGTGAGTAGTTCACTTGCTAAAAGCAGTTTACTTTTATGTTTCTTTTCTAGCATTAACAATAGTAGTGTCTTCAGTGTGCGCTTCTTCAGAACTACAGCTGTGTGCAGTAAGTACCTGCCTTCAGCTCCCTGTCTTCTTGGGAAAGGAGTTTTAATGGGATGAGAACAATTGTCTGAGTTTAATTGAAGAAAAAAATTGAAAAGGAAAAAAACATTGATTATGTGTGATTTTCCTTGTGCTCTCTTCCTAGAGGATGATGTGATTACAGTAAAAACCCCAGCGTTTGCAGAATCTGTCACAGAAGGAGATGTCAGGTGGGAGAAAGGTAAGGTTAATGCCCTCTCACTGAAGTTTAAATACTTCCTAAAAGTCCTCTCCTCAAACCCCCCCCCCCCCCCCACACACACACACTGATAATCAGTGGAATCTGGGGCTCCACTCTTTTTCTTTTCTTTTTAAAAAAATATTTCTTTATTGATTTCAGAGAGAGGAAGGGACAGAGATAGAAACATCAATGATGAGAGAGTCATTGATCGGCTGCCTCCTGCAAACCCCCCACTAGGGATCGGGCCCTCAACTTGGGTGTGTTCCCTGACTGGGAGTCGAACTGTGCGCCATCTCCTGGATCCTAGGTTGATGCTCAGCCTCTGAGCCATGCCCTGCCGGGCTCCACTCTTTTCTTTTACATGTGATGTACTTTCTCCTGGCCCTGTAGTAAAGGAGTCTTATACCGGCTAAAGGGGATTTTGTGGCTAGTGGAGGCCCTCCTGACAGGTAGCCTTTGACTGTCTTTTCAGCTGTTGGAGACACAGTTGCAGAAGATGAAGTGGTTTGTGAGATTGAAACTGACAAGGTAGGCTTGTCCTATATTAGTGCCAATTTTTTTTATGGTCTCTCCTTGGTTTCTTAACCTAATGAAAGAAATAGCACCTTAACTGTTATTTCAAGATAATTTTTAACTGGCTCTAAACATAGTTATAAAAATGTTGGAATAGCTCATTAAGAAGAAAAACTTTAAAGTTTAATTTTAGATTTTTCTAGGTCAGCGATTTTCAACCTTTTCCATCTCATAGCATACACAAACTAAAATTCTGCAGCACACCGAAAAATGTATTATATTTTTGCCGATCTGACAAAAAAATAGGTGTAATTTTGATTTGTTCACACTGGACGGCTATTGTTGTGTTGGCTGTTGTCATTTTTTTATTTGACAATCTAAGGGAAAAGAGGTCAGTGCCCCTGACTAAATAGTCAGGTATTGCATGTTTTAGGAACTCTTGGGGCACACGGGTTGAAAATCGCTGTTCTAGGTGTATGTATTATGTACTTTAGTAATAGTTTTGTAGCTGTGTGTGTGTGTGTGTGTGTGTGTGTGTGCGTGCGTGTGTGCACAATTTGTTGCCAGTTGTTTTTCAAGTATCACCTGGAAACTCATGGACTGAATGTTACTTTAGTATTTCTGAGAAAGGACAGAAAGGGTGAATCCTCACAATAGCACTGGCTTGTCATACTCTTATCCTAAAAGTGTGGCCTTGGTGTTTCTGTATGCACAGTCTTGTATATCTGTGTTGCAACTCTTGTGAGTCATATTTTAGATTCTAATGCTAAGTAAAAATTTGGACTCTCTCCATCTGTCCTTCTTTTCCAGACATCCGTGCAGGTTCCATCACCAGCCAATGGCGTTATTGAAGCTCTCTTGGTACCTGATGGGGGGAAAGTAGAAGGAGGCACTCCTCTTTTCACACTCAGGAAAACTGGCGGTGAGGAGGTCCTCCTAGTTGTCAAGGTCTTCAGTGTCACCCTGGGAATTGGGGCTGAGCATAACATACGAATTCCTTGATACCTCAAAGAATTTGGCATTCCAGCTGCCCTTAGTTGAAGGAATAAGAGGGATGATATTTATATAATATGAGCTTTAAATGTCAAGTTTTAGAAGGAAAGGTTATTAAAATAAACTTCATGATACTCTGTTCTTTCCATGTATGTTTCTTATGCTGGACGTTTTCGTAAAGATATGATAGAAATCAAGAGGATTCTAAAGACGGATATTTTTCCCCCCCTCCCTGGCATCAAAATCACATGGCATCAAAATCACATGGAGGCTTTAAAAATAATACAAATGCCTAGACTCCATGGTGCTGGGATTCTGATATATTAAATCTGGGGTTACAAGATCTTGGTTGTCTGTCATAGTTTTGTGTGTGTGTGTGTATGTGTGTGTGTGTGTGTGTGAATGCTCTCCAAGTGTCTGATACACAGCTAGGGCTGAAAGATACTGTACTAAAGTGAGAAGTGAGAAAAAGCAATGTTTCATGGTATCTGTTATGGAGAATCCAGTGTAGTGTTCTTACATCTGTTTTCATAACATTTATAGGGAGGGTTGGTATTTCTCTTGAGAAGAAATAAGAAGTAAGGAAATGAATTTGTACTGGACCTTACAGTCAGTATTAGAGAATAAAAAAGAACTTTCTATGATCCTCAGTTAAATGCTATAACTACTAAAGCTTATTTCTTTCTCATTAAAATATTTAGCAGAGAGGTGGTAGATTACTTCACTGAGATTGGTCAAGGCAATATAGAAGCCCAGCATGGAAAGAATGTGCAGTGAGAGGCTAGGGAAGATTGATTCTTCAGTTGAAGAAGTCCATCTTCTGATAATTTATTCCTTAAAAAAAGTTCTAATTTAAATATAAAGCCAATTGTAATGTCCAGATGGGTAAAACAAAAATAAACATCTAATTTAACCTTGTTAGTTTATTACTTGACCACATTATTGACTTCTGAGAGTCCAAATCAAATGCTTTGAACTCAAGTCTAAATGAACCCTTGATTATTTAAACTTGTTTTTTAAAAGTTAAGAATATTCTTCCACATGTGATTTTAAGGTACAAGATGAGGTTGTCGGTATTACCATAACTAGAAATATGTTATTTTTATTTATGTGTTTTGAACATCTTAAATTGTCTGGGTTTCCTTTGCTTAGAAGTTTGTTTCCATGGGCTTTAGTGGCTGCTTTGAAAGTACTTGCTGAATTTGATGATCAGTAGATATTTGTGAAATTAGGGAGGCAGCTGAATTCAGTTAATCTGATGTAGGACATCTAGGGGCCCTGGAGAATAGAAGAATGATACCTTATATCACTGTGCGTATCTCATAATACCTTGCATATATAGCAAAAACCCAGTAAGCATTTGTTAATTGATTGGAGTTAGAGCTTTTGCTACTAAATTCTACTTAGTATCAGTGATTTGGTTGATTTCCATTCCAGACAGCATCAATGGCATCTATTTTTCTTGTTTTCCAGCTGCTCCTGCTAAGGCCAAGCCAACCGAAGCCCCTGCTGCCGCAGAACCTGTAGCATCGGCAGCTCCTCCTCCCCCTGCAGCATCCATACCCACTCAGATGCCACCGGTGCCCTCGCCCTCGCAACCTCCTGCCAGCAAACCGGGTAAGCCTCCACCCCCACATGTCTTTATGTGGGAGAAGAACAATCTCATCTGATGTCATGTTTCCTCACAGGGCCAAAGTCTGAGACTAATCATGGCTCTGAACAGGCTCTGTTGGCCACTTTGTAGGAAGAACTGTAGACTTTGTATCAAAACACCTGGGTCTGCATGCCAGCTTTCTGTTTACAGCTGTGTGACTTTTGACTACTTAACTATCCTGAGCAGATTGTTCATTTATGAAGTGGGAATGGTACCAGTATACCTCAGAATATCTTGTCGATTAAATGACAGTACAGTAGGAAAGCACTGGCACATACTCAGCAAATGTTTCTCATTTTCTGATGCAGCTGTACCCCTCTCTTTGTTTTCAGTGTCTGCAGTAAAACCCACTGCTGCTCGTCCAGCAGCTGAGCCAGGAGCTGGTCAAGGTCTGCGTTCAGAACATCGGGTAAGCTTCTGAGGACCCCATGCAGGAAGGGCAGGGGCGTGCTGAGATCAGCGGAGCATGGGAATGGCAATGCCCACCTTGAATGGCTGGTTGCTTATTCTCTTGACCTTGACAGGGAAACTGAGTTTGGAAAGTGACTGGTTCATAGTCACGAACTGTCAAATGATAGGACTAGGACCTGAGTGAACACTTGTCCAGTGGTTTTTCCTAGTATGTTGTGCTACCACTGAATTGTCTTGGGTGAGTAAATTATTTGTAGGGATAGTAGCTTAGTATCGTGGGAGGGGCGGGTGCGCTAACACACTTCAGAGCGGCGGTGAAGTGAGCTCTATTCCTGTACTTCCGGGATACCTGGCTGAGGGCCACACAGTAGCAGTAGCTATCAGGGGCAGACATGAAACCTCAAGGAAGTATGGTCAAGAGTGTGGGTTCCTCTCCCCGAGATTACCTCCTAAAAATACTATAGCCTCAAAAGTGTATTGCCTGTGAGTTTCCATTCCACAAGTAGCTATTCTCATGCAAGTCTTTAACACTAGAAATTGCCCTTTCTATGATGATCCCTGGGCTGACTAGCCCTACACCACACTCTTCCTTTTCATAAATTGGTTTTGCTTTTTAAATCAAACCATTTCCTGGCCTCCATTCTTGGTCAGACTTGAAGCACGCCTAAGCGAGTAGTTTTTGTCTACGTTTCCTTGCTCTGGCTCAGAGGAGCAAGGCCACAGGAAAGAGGAAGCCTGGGGCCCTCATTGTACTTAGATATTAATAGTCCTCACTTCCCACTCCTTGCAAATGGTTACTCCCTTGGACTCAATGGGGAGTGCTTGATCCAAAGAGACCCAGATTGTCAATACTGTCCCATTTTCACTTTCAGGAGAAAATGAACAGGATGCGGCAACGCATTGCTCAGCGCCTGAAGGAGGCCCAGAATACATGTGCGATGCTGACGACTTTCAATGAGATTGATATGAGGTGAGAGCTCTGCTCATCTTACTTCCATACCCCTTTCTGGGAGAACACTTGAACTTGCCCTATCCCCACCTCCTGCTGATTCCAGAACTGCCTTAACAGGGGAGAGGTACTTCCTGATGACTAGTGGAGTTGCCAAGTAGAGATAAGGCATCCAGGCCAATGAGGCCTATGCCGAGGCCTACCCATTGGTATGGAGAACTACTTGACAGTGCCCAGAGCAGGGCACCCACCTGCTTCTTTCTCATGGTGACTGCTCCTTGTGCGTATTCCTAAGTGACTCAGAATTGTGTGTGTGAAAAGGCACAGGCTTGTATTATCTTTCATCTTTCTCAGCTTTGACTGTGAAATGGAAAACAAGTTGTGTGTTTAAGGGAAAACTCCGAATATTAACTAAAGGGACTAAATCAGTCCCTTGAGTCCTCGAATAAAGTTGTTTCAACATAGTTGCGTCATGTTAATGAGATGCCGCAGGAACTTAACTCTTGTTTATATTAATTAGCCTGTGGTAAAATTGATTTCTTTATACATTTTGCTTAAAGTCACAGAACCTAGCAATGTTAACGCCAAACGATGTTAAGTGAGGACTTACTGTATACCCATTTCTGTAGTAAGCTAATTGTTGACTCACCTATTTTCTTAAAGATTTTGGTGTTTACAAGTACCAGCACTGTAGGGAAGAGAAGTAGTTAAATTTAACATTTTTTGAGCACTTACTGTGTATACAATATGATATGTATTTAAGAAGGATACAAAGGTGAGTGAAAAGAGCCCCTGTCCTTCTAGAGCTTACTGTTTAGTGTGGATAAACACAAAGTAAAATCTAGAAAAGTATCAGAAGGGTGCAGAGAGTGTGAAGTGGAAAAGAGAATGACATCATTTGTTTTTGAGGTCGGGGCAGAGGTAGGGAGGGTAGGTCAGAAAGGCTTCATAGGAAAGAGAACAACTAGCATTTTTGACACAAGTAACGTGGAGAAAGGTCGATCCAAACAATGGTAGAACACCTTGTTGACAGGTCATGAGTGTGCACGTGTTTCCGTGTCCTAATGTTGCTGACCAGTCACGAGATAACTCGTGTCTGCACTTGTTAATTTAAGTAATTTTAAACACCTTGCTGACCAGTCACAACAGAAAAGTAGCCAGCCACACGGGCGAGTTCTGGCTCGAAATAGCTGGTCAGCAAGTTAACAATGTCAACTTAACACAGACAGGAAAATACAAGACACATTTGAGAAACATACTGTGAGGAACCTGTGCAGGAAGGAATGAGGTAACAGGTAGGAGCTGATGTTCATCTAGTGGTAAGTCATCAAGTCTTCAGGCCATTTTTGTTTCTTCTGGTCCTAAGTATTTAGTCTGCTTATCTGCTTTTCATTAGAGAAATTTGTTTTTCTTTGGAAGGGATCTGAAAAGCATAGAGGAGGGAATGGTTTTGGACTATGTGCTGTGGCATTGTTCACCGAGGAGGGCTCTGTGGCCTATTTCACTAGATGTCATTCATTCTGTTGTGAAACTTCCTAAAAAGATTGGATGTTATTCAAGCCAGAGATTTCTCTCCTGTCCATAGAATGTAGGGAAGAACCTTGACTAATGAATCACAAGGTCTGCAGCTTAGGTTTCAATGCATTAGGGCCAAATTGTGCACAAATTGAATTGGACTTTGAAATTCTACCCAATTTCTTAAGACAAAACATGTAAATATTTGTGGCCTTGAAAGATTCAGTTGGCTCAACAGCTTTGATTGGAAGGTAGGAGTAATAGTTGGATCTCCTTTTAGCAGCTAATCGAGGTGTCACTTAACGATGGCCTGGGGTCTCGCTGCAGTCAGTAATTTGGTTTAGATCGAGTGCCCTTTGGGTCTTGTGCTGATCAGCTAACCCATAAAGGGCCTTTCTGAGAAACCTTCTCGTCTCCCTGTTGTCCCAGCCTCTGCCTCCAAGGACAGAGCTTTGAAATAGAAACTACTTAATGACCAGACAATAGCATTGGGGCAGGTTTGAGAGCAGAGATGTTGATCACTTCTCTGTCCCTCTTCTGCAGCTCTTGTGTCTTGGGAACCAGTAATGTCTTTAGGGTGGTAATCCTAGCACTAAATAAGGTTAGACTCAGGAAAACAAACATTTAAACTCAATCAATCCCCCTAGGAAAACTTCCTTTTTAAAAAAACAAGAGGTCTGAAAGGGGGTGTTAAAGTTCTATCATCTTATCTTTCATGTTGATGTCGAATTAGACCATTATAGGGAGAAAGGGAGAACTGAGCACTTGCGCCTGAGATACAGTTAAATTCAATTTCCATCACAGAACTGTATTCCGATAAATACTGAGGTTTCTTCAGCAAAATGATAGGAAAGCCATTTCCCACTGACTGTGGTAGGTATGTGGTGTGTATGTAGAAACAACTCGTGAAGGAACAAAGGCTGCTCTTGTTGCAGAGACTTCTCAGAAGGACTGCTGCTCGTACTTGAAAAGCTTAGCTTCACACACAGCCACTTTTCTAAATACCAAGGAAACCACACCCATTAAACTGATTTTAAGGGCAAGAGCTGTGTCTTTATTATCTTTTTATCTTGGTGCCCAGCATTGACCCTCACCTGTAGCGGGGCACCTGTTTGAAGGAGCAAGCGGATGGAGCTGCTAACTCTGGGGAGATGAAGAATGAATCTATTGACTTTCCCATCAGCCTAAAAGAGCACTGGGTTATACCCTTCTGTGTACGCCTGCTTTTGCTCGCATGGAGCCCATATGCCTGTGCAGTTTTGGGGGGTGTTTTTTCCCCCACTAATTAGGAGATAGGCTTGTCACAAGGAAGTCATAATCAGGTTTGGTGGTTTTTTTGAAAATAATTTTAATAAGAAAAATAATATTGCTTAATCTGTGGACTTTATGCTGAAAAAAAATTTTTTTTTTCTTTTTCCCTCAGGGTAGATAGCTCACGATTTTAGTGTAGCTAGAAACGTTCTCATCCGGGCGGGGATGTTGGTGTGCTCTGGGGTCTCTTTTTCACATTATCTGTCACTGAAATCTGTGGCTTCTGGAATATCAGGGAGCCTGTATAGGGCTCAGCCCACCTTAAAGATAGATTGGACTTGATTCCTTTGTGTCCAGGTTTTTGGTAAAGGAGTGAGGAAGGTTACTGTGCTGGCCTCTAGTGGACTATTTCAAACCTTGAACTTGACGGTGCAGTGAGGGGAATCTTACCCAGTGGTATATGCAGAGTTAGAAGCCAGCATGAAAGTCAGAATCAAGGCTTCGTTTATAGTCAGTTTGTTTTGTAATGTGTTTTTGCAGTAACATCCAAGAGATGAGGGCCCGGCACAAAGATGCTTTTCTGAAGAAACATAACCTCAAACTGGGCTTTATGTCGGCGTTTGTGAAGGCCTCAGCCTTTGCTTTGCAGGAACAACCTGTTGTAAATGCAGGTGAGTTTGTGGTGGCCAGTGTCACAGAGATCCTGGTGGGTATGTGTATAACACAGACCTGCTCCCACACACAGACACAAAGATGGGGGTCAGCAGACCAAGACTTTTAATTTCATACCTGTGAAAACACAAGTGTCTTTGCCAGGGATTTCTTGATTCACCTTTCTGAAATAGTATCATTACTTTGTCCCCACTAAATGGGCAGAATGATTTTTCTGCCCAGCGCGTAGCTTGGAAGTTCTCAGCTCAGCATTCTAGGCTTCTCATGTCAGGGTGGAAGCTCATGTTCTGACACTCACCTTCCCAAAGGCTCTGTTATCTTGGGGCCTGACTTCCACACTTGGCATAAGCTCCAGGGTGACCTTTGATTTCTGATTGATGGGCCTCATTGGGAGATTTAGTGCTCATTTTCCTTCCGTTTTATTCACCTATGTCATTGAAATGTTGACCTAACGAGCAGTTCTCTTTCCTGTGGAAACACTTCTCTGTTTGAGAGACTTTCTGTTCCCTGCAAGATTGGAGAGGGGACATTGACACTTTTGCAACCTCCCTCAGCAGTGCCAGGGTCCCTAACGATCTAGAAATAGAGGCCTGAGTCCCTTCCATCAAGTGATATGCCCTACGTAGGTAGAAAGCTGTCTGTTTGGCCCATGTATGTACCTTGTCGTTTCTTCTATTCTTTCATGCTTCCTGGTTGGCACTCTAGCCTTTCTGCCTGCCAGTACACCTAGGCATTTCTGAGTTCTTGTGGCTGCTTTGTCACTTTACATGCTTACCCTGGGTATCTTTTTTTTTTAAAAAAAATATATTTTTATTGATTTCAGAGAGTACAAGGGAAAGGGAGAGAGAGATAGAAACATCAATGATGAGAGAGTCATTAATCAGCCGACTCCTGCATGCCCCCTACTGGGGATCGAGCTTCAACCCCGGGCATGTGCCCTGACTGGGAATCAAACCGAGATCTTCTGGGTCATAGACCGATGCTCAACCGCTGAGCCACACCAGTCGGGCTTTCCCTGGGTGTCTTGATCTAACAATACAACACATACTTTCTATGGAAAAGATTCCCAAACTTGTATTTTTTCATGAGCACTAGACCTAAATTTTCAGCTGCTATTTGCTATCTCAAGGTGTACTATTAAAGCCACACTACCCTGCTTCCTCCTGAGCCTCCTAGAAAGAGCCTTCCTTTTTTGAGAAGAACCTGCTGACCTTTTGTTGAGAGTGGACAGCAGATGGGCAGTGCTTCCCCATGCCCCTTTGCTAACTTGCTTTTTTTGGGAGAACTCTTTTTTTTTTTTTTTAAGAAAATGTTTCTATTGATTTTAGAGGAAGGGAGAGAGAGAATCGAACTGTGATTTCCTGGTGCATGGGTCCATGCCCAACCGCTGAGCCATGTTGGCAGAGCTGGGAGCACTTTTTTTTATATATATGTATGTATAAGAGAACATATATTTTGTTAATCACAGAGGTGGAAGAAATAATTCCCAGAAGAAATGGGCTTAGGAAACAAGTTAGGTTAAGGAAGGGCATTTGGAGCTTGGGACTGAGGAAGCTAATGGTAACATGCTGGGGGTGGGGGGGAAGAGGAAGGAAAAGGGAAAGCATGGGCATTCTCCTGGGAGGGAGAGCACCAGGTCCTTCACCCTAATGGTTTTATCTTAGGGAGGTCCCAGGGAAAGATCTTATAATATTCAGTAGCTTTCTAGGTGTGGCCTTTCAGGTGTGGTCTCCACTGATGGATTGCTTGTGGCCAGGTGGGGGGGTGGGGAGGGGGAACAGACGGACAAGCAGCATCATTCAGTGCAGCTGGTCCTGAGGTCGGCTGTGGCTGGTTTTGCTGCTCTTCTGGGCCTGGAGCTGGAATACAGCTGAGGCCTAGATGTTACCTCTAGGGAGGAAAGGGCAGGGGTGTAAACCGCATGACCAGCCATCTACTAGAAGAGGGAAGGCCACCCTGGAGGTCCCACCCTATAATTGTCCTTTGTCTTGCATCCAGGGCTTTCCATCCTGGTGACCTTCTGTACCTGGTCCATTGTCCTTGCTCTGTTCCTGTCTGCCTAACTGCCTATCAAATTCCCCCTCAAGGATCTTGGTTCTGAATTCTTTCAGAGAAAAGGGGTGCAGGGTTGCTTCTATAACAACTTCCAGCTGAAAGGGGATGACGTTTTTGTTCAGAGCCATGGGAGCACTTTTTAAACCTAGCCATTCTCAGCTAAGGGAGGGCTTGTTCACCAAAACTTAATGCATACCTCTCGTATGTGAGCCAGTGTATTGAGCCCTTCTGAGGGCTGCCAAAGAAATGGGTGCTCCTGTGCTCAGGGTCTCAGGATATTATTTGGGAGATGTTACAATTGGTTAGCATGGAAGTGAGAGGAGTTTGTCATGTGTAATGTGCTTTTCATGCTGGTTGGTCAGCCCACACTTTAACCAAGCACTAGATTTTTACCCTATTAATGCAAATATTACCTCATCAGCCTAGGCCTCGGGAGTTGTGTGTAATATGTGTTTTCTGTCTTGTAGTGATTGATGATGCAACCAAAGAGGTGGTATATAGGGATTACATTGACATCAGCGTTGCGGTGGCCACCCCACGGGTATGTTGGGGCGGGAGGTGGGGGCTCTGGTCTTAGATTCTCACCTTGTGTGAAGGAGACAGCTGGGCACAGATCATGCCTGTGATCCGTTGCTTTCGCAAAAGAGTGACCTGTTTTTGACCATACCACATTTTTAATGTCAAGCCTAAATATTTTAAACTCTATTAATCACATTGAGTCATTAAGATATTCTGGGAACGGGAGACCATTGACTTGAATCAAGGGAGTTATAACTGTGAAGGTTTCTATTACTTTGCAACTGAAAACAGCTTTTCACTTTCATCAGGGTCTGGTGGTTCCCGTCATCAGGAACGTGGAAACTATGAATTATGCAGATATTGAGCGAACCATCAGTGAACTGGGCGAGAAGGTAAAGCAGAACTCAGTATGTGTATCAGCTGCTGGGCAGGTCGGGGAAGAGAGCCCAGGGAAGGCAAGGCTTACCAGTGAGCAGTGCTCAGGAAGCAGGAGCCTCACTTTGTTACGTTAGGAGTACATAACCTCTCACCCACAAGAGCGAAGTGCAGATATCTGGCAATTTAGCATGCTCTTGTGACTGAAGGTCTTATCAAATGAGACCTGCCAGAAGAGAGAAGGGCCTAACTAAAGGCATTGTACCTGTCCTTTGGTGAACACTAGTCACAGGCATCTCAGCTGAACAACTTTCATGTTGAAACTTGCAATGTGATCTCAGATATGAGCCTTCTGTACTTCCTTTAGGTGAAGGAACCTCTCACATGACCTTACATTTCAATTATGAAATCTGTTTTTAGGCCCGAAAGAATGAACTTGCCATTGAAGATATGGATGGTGGTACTTTCACCATTAGCAATGGAGGTGTTTTCGGCTCCCTCTTTGGAACACCTATTATCAACCCCCCTCAGTCTGCCATCCTGGGCATGCACGCCATCTTTGATAGGCCAGTGGCCGTGGGAGGCAAGGTAAGGAACCATCACTGTTAATATCCTAGGCGCAGGTGATACGAGGGAAATCTAACTAATTGCTAATTATAAAAGATTCACTATAATTTCAGGCATAAGTTTCATCCCTTAGTTTCTAATTAATAGCTAAGGCATTGATTCTCAAGTTGTGGTGTGTGGATCAGCATTGTCTGGGAACTTAATAGAAATGTAAATTCTTGGGCCCTCTTTTGGACCTGTTGAAGTAGAACCTAAAGATGATTCTGACACACAGTCAAGTTTGAGGGTGATTGAGCTGGGAAGGCTTGCGCCTTCATCCCGGACAGTCGCCCGCTTCATTCTCTAGATGCTGTAGGGAGTGGGGATACAGTGGGAGACCTGGTCCTTGCTGCAGAACAGTCTATGAGCTTCCAAGTGTAGGATAAGGCCTAGAGGTTCTCTGGGAGTTCAGAGAATGAAGTCATAGGGGGTGGAGCTGACCCTGGAAGACATGTCAGTAGGAAAATGTTCTCTGGGACTGTGTTTTGAACTTTTTTGGTTCACTCACTCCTTTGTGAATCTGAAATCATAGATCTTCTCCCCTGAAAATGCTCACATACTCAACTTTGCATATCCTGGGTTTAGATTTTTTTTAAAAAAAATTATAACCCTAAAGAAGTAACTATAGCAGCCAGAACTAAAGGGGAAACTTCCTGTAGAAAACAGATGAATAAAGGGCAGAGTATATTTAAAAAGGCAGTTGTGAGGAGACTCCTGTTTTCTTGGATAAGCTTTATTTCGGAGTTGGGGGAAAAGTGGGGCTTTACCCTAAGAATAAGGCTTGGTCTTTGAAAATACTGTATCTAGAAGCAACACCAATGGGAAAGGAACTGGGAACTTTCCTATGGGCTGTGCTTTTCTCATCTCCCCACTTCAGTGGGGCTTTTTCTGCTCTTCTGCAGACAAATCTGTAAACCTTTCTCTCTCTAGGTGGAGGTACGGCCTATGATGTTCGTGGCACTGACCTATGATCACCGGCTAATCGACGGCAGAGAGGCGGTGACTTTCCTCCGCAAAATCAAGGCAGCGGTAGAGGATCCCAGAATCCTCCTACTGGACCTTTAGGAGGAAGTCACACCCCAACCCATTGACCATGCAGGAACTGAAAACCAGTCTTCTCCCTGCCCCCACGTGGGTCCCAGATTAGCCTGGTGACAGACAGGCACATGCTGTTGGCCTCAAGCAAGGAAGCCAGGGCACTATGTAACCAGCAGTCACAGGTCTTGGTGTTCCTACCAGGCTCTCCCCCTCTCTGCTCCCTCTCTCAACACTCAAATATCTTATTTCCTTAGGCTTGAGGGAGACAGGGAGAGAGAGAGCCTTAATGGATGCTCATTACTATTCCTGCCTTTCTTCCATTAGCCCTCTGCCAAGATAATGTTGCTTCTCCCCTGTGCCAGTATGCTATAGGGAAACCACTGGGGACCATGTGATTAAGTTTCAATCTTTCAAAAGTGTATTCTCCAGAGCTGCCTGGGAGGGTGCTGTGCCTCCCCAGCTCAGAGCAGCCTCTGCCATGCTGTGCACATTCTCACTTGATTCCACCTGTGTGGAGGTATTGACCACAGGCCAAGAGGTGCTGCTTTGCTTCTTAAATGCACCTTCATTCTCAGCTGTCATTGACTTCAAGATGCCTCTTCTACCTCTTCCAGGAAGCACAGGCCAGGGGATCTGGGTAGGAGGGGTGTTGGCAGTGTTGAGGGGAGAGGGCAGATTCCCGTTGAGGTCATAAGTTGTAAACAAGGGAACAGAACCCAGGCCTGCCCTCCGTCTCCCTGTCATAACCTCACACCAGGAAGACCCATTTTGGCACCATCACACACAACTGCAGTTGTGCCAGCCTTTCCAGGTTGTTAGGGACATTCTAGCACATCGTTTCTCATCTAGAGCCGATTCTAGCACATCGTGGCCGTGGAGGGTGGACTGGAGCCTGGTAGAGACGGGGTGAGGGGGCTTCCTGTGGACTGGCTCAGATTGACCTGAGCTTTTAAATTCCATTGGTATAAGCACGTGGACTGAAGAGGCAGTTCTGTTCATTCCTGTTTCGTGGCCCTTGGGAAGGGGGGCTGTAGCTCTTCCTCTTCAGAGCACAGGCCTCGAATGGACTGTGGTGGAAACGAGCCCCAAGGTGCAAGGGGGGATGAGCCCTGTTGCCTCTGAGGTACTGCCGGTGGGTCGGCACATCCAATGGAATTCCTTGGAACGTGGTTAAAGGCACACATCTTGTCCTGAAAGCTACCAGGCCTCATTGCTTTGAATTCCACTGCATTCAGGCCTGAGGCTGCTGACACTTGACACCGGGAGCCATTTAAGTGCCCGTTAGTATCTTCCATCTTGAGCGAGCGAAGAAGCGAGGCCTGGGGATGGGGGGGAAGGGATGGGAGCCAATACTGAGTGCCTGCAGCATCTGCTATGTCTTCACTATTCAGAACTCGTAACTGAAATATTTAAAGAAACTGATTTTAAATGCAAATTAAAGGGCAAATGTTCTCAAACAGGGTTCCTGCTGCTTCTGTGTTCCTTTCAGTTACTCTGGTTGTATAAGTCTCCAGCACTGATGGTTGTTTGTATTGAAAGCCACATAATGTCCCTTTGGTTACCCTGTGATACGCCAAACTTTTGAAGTTAACACTGCACTGATTTGACAGAAAATGGAACTCTGGCTGTCTGCCAGCCAGGAAAGTGCCCAGGCCTCTTTCCAGTGCACCCCTTGAGCCTGGCAAGCCGTGCTCTGGAGGAGAGACTGGTCCCCGCTTTTGTGAAGCCCCTGCAAACAGCGACACATTATTTCTGGGATGGATTGGGGAGGGGACTTTTAAAAAATTTCACATTTTGGACTTGATTGCCATGTGTACCAAGATGTTCAAGGTCAGTAAGAACCAATGAGGATAGGTTACCTCCTGGGAGTAGTGGTGTGTGAGGGAGAGTGGACAGTTGGGAGCTAACCTAGACTGACTTCAGGTTACAGGCATGATGGCTTCCAGGCCTAAATACAGCCTGGTCTTTCCACATAGTCCGTACCTGCTGATCTTGCTTACAGAGAACGATGCCATCTCTGTATGAAGGTCTGTCACAGAAGCAAGTGGCTCCCAGAAGGCAGAATTAGTAGAAAAAAAAATTGGATTTAATGAAAGGAATTTTAGAATTTTCTGTTAGATCCAGGACATGGTGCCAGAAGCTTTCATTTCTCTAGTAAACTTACAAGGGAGGTATCCCTATTTTATCAAAAGGAGGTAGACTAAGCCCCCTAAGGGCTAGTGGCCACAGTATGCAAAACTCAGAGCAGAGCACCATGCCATATGTACAGTGCTTATTGCATAGATGAGGCCCAGAAGCAACTCAGACTTGATGCAGCAGTGGTTGGAGGTGGTCTGGCCTGGCTTAGGGAGCGTAGCAAAAGGAACTCAGACTTGTGAACAGGCTCCACTTGGCTCCAACCAGGTCTTGTCTTTAACCTCTGAATAGGAGTCTGTCTCAAGGGGTCATTGAGGTTTAAACTACCCCCCTAGGCATCACGACCCTTTTCCAAGACTTGTTTTCTTTTTATTTCTCTCAAATCGGTACATGCCAGCACGTCCCCTTGGGCTCAGAGCTGCTCTGCAGGGCACCAGCTGGCACATGGGTCCACCATCAGCCCTGCTTCCTACTTCCTGGTGGACTCCAAGCTCACTGTTGACTCTCATGGAGCTTCTCTGGAGAAGCCTTCCAATCGCCCCCTCCTGACAGGGTGGTGCTCATTGCATTAAGGAGGCCAGAACACCACAGGCAACATCAGGCTTTATTGGGGGTACGGGTTATGGGCAAGCCCCAGAAAAACCAGGACCATACCAGGCTGTGCTGCCCCTTGTCCTCTCTGCCCAGAGTCACTCCATCCTCAGCACAGTCCCTACCCTCGAGTTAGAGCTGGACCTTCATGGTCAGACTGGAGATTAGTGTCAGAGGCGCCACCTGGTGGTGATGCAGACACACTGGCGGCAAGGAGTTAGGGGCAGAGGTCTGGTGGAAGTTTTAGTTGCCACACCCCAGTGACAGGATGAGTCCTGAGAAGAAAAAGACTACCCCCAAACCTGAGGAGGGGATTGCATTTGGGGGTAACCACTTACCCCAGCTCTTCAGACACCAGAAACATCTTGCTTCTGGCTAAAAGCTTGTGCAATCATTGTGTGTGGTGATGCATTTCAAAAGGGGATGAAGTCACAGTAGGCAATGAATTGAGTGGACCCTCAAGGCTAAAATGCAAAATGGTAAACAGGATGAATGCCCGAGAGGGGAATCCTAATGGGTTCAACTTGTCTTAGCAGCTTCAGCCTGGAGGCTGAATTGTGGTCTCTCAAGTCCATGGGGCAGGCTCCCCTTTCTCTACCCCATGGACTAGCTGGGGAGGGGAGCTCTTTATTCTGTTTCCAAAATTGCTCTAATTGGCAAAGGTGTGCATTCCACCCTCTCCCCTCCTCTTTATCCTAATCCTCCCTCCCCTCCCCCCTTTTCCTTTTGCTCTTCAAAGTCTGAAATTTCAAGATAGGGGGGATGGTCAGGAGAGGCAGTGGATCACCCACCCTGTCCCCAACCTCAGTCCATGCCCACCACAGACTTCGTCCCTGTTCCCCCAGCCTCCCCACCCCCTGCAGGAGGAGTCTGATAGAAGAGGCCACTAGTTACATGGCTAAGGTATCAGCCAGGCAGCCTTGGTTTGAGTCCACTAAGCCAGCGGATCAGTATCCTGAGGTAAGTTCCCAGAGATGTCCCAAGTCGGGCACAACATGGCAGGTAGCGAGTAGTTCAGAGCTAGTATGACAGAAGGCACCCTTTAATGGGGTAGGTCTGTGTTCAGGGTTCAAGGTGTGCACTCAGTAGGTATCTGTTGACTGAAGGGTGGAGGAAGGATGGGTGGAGGGGCCCAAGCTGCCTAGCAGGGTGAGATCTGTCCTGTCCCTTCCCCTTAGCAGTGACTAGAAAGGGTTTCTCTAAGAGCTTGCTGGGAGACTCCCTAGGCCCCTCCTCAGCAGTGGTGGTGATTGCTTCTGAGGCCCAAGGGAGGGGTCAAAGCAGGAAAGGCAGGTGACCTGCATCCTGCATTCTTTGCCGAAGGCCACTGATTAGAGAGGTCAGCTCGGGGTGACAGGATGACAGGAGAAAAGAAGAGAGAAGATCCAGACCAGTCCAGCTACTTCCACTGCCCACTCCACCCCCATTTACCCCACCAGTTTGCTCCACTGGATAGTACTGAAGAAGGGGTGGGACTTGAGTCTGTTGACACCGCCTCCTCCAGTGCCCAGGCGCCTGCTGGGATCAAACTGCAGTAGCTGTGGAGAAAGGCCCAGTCAGCGCCTGGCAGGCCTGCCTAGCCCCATTGCTGAGGCACAGCCTGACCTCCAGGGACTTGCCACCATGGCCCTGGGGGTCCATTCTCTGCCAGCCCAGCCCAGCCCATAGAAACCCCCGTTTTACCCTGGGGCACACTGGTGGTGGTTGGCTGCCAACATAGAAATTTGTGACCTCTGCACCCACATCAGCAGTCTAGTAGCAGCACCCTTGTTCACACACAGGGTTCTCCCCTCCCAGCACCCACCCTCAGGCCAAGGAGCCACATCCTCTAGGCCGGCTGACCTCACCTCAGTCAGCAGGGAGGCCGCTGGGCGACTGAGCCACTCGGGCAGCTGGAGCTGGGTGTGGGGCTGGATTCCCGAGGGGTGGCTCTGGGACAGGGCCTGGGAAGACACAGGAAGGGGCCTCTGAGGAGGCAACCCCAGGAAAGTGTACACTCCAGCGGCAGCCAGGATTTTATTTTTCCCTGTGTCACATTCTATGGGGGTGATGACCATGTAGATCGCTGCCTTCTGCTTTGGATCTACTGTATGCCAGACCGCTAATGCCTGACAGCCATTCTCCACACTGCACAACCACCCTCACAGCACATATAAGTATCCGCATTTGAAAGACATGAAGCCAGCTGAGAGAGGTGAAGGGACTGATGCTGAGGTCAGGATTTAAACCCAGGTCCCCCTGGCTTCAAGCTTGCTAGAAGCATTGCTTTTGGGTCGCAATCAGGGCAGGCATTTCAGGAAAAGTATTGAAACTTATCTCCTTACAGAAAAAAAATCTCCATGGGCCACTCATTTGACAGCAGACCATGGCATGCTACCGCCAGGGCCAAGGCAGGGCTGCAGTAAAGGAAGGCGGCAGGACCTCTCTGCACTCCAGAGGATGCAGCTTTGGAGAGCAGAGAGGCCTGTCTGGAGGCCAGGAGGAGCTGCAAGAAGTGGCCAAGTGGAAGGCCAGAAGCCCCAGGCTAGGGAGGTGGTAGGAGACCGAGAGGAGAGAGCCACTCTGTGGGGTGTTTGCAGCCAGGGCTCTGAGAGGCCCTGCGCTATGGGACAAAAGCAGGAGGGAGCCATGGTGGACTGCTCAGATCCGGGCTTCAGGTCTCACTGCATCTGCCCTGGCCATTTCCTGCTTAAATACAGTTTGGCCTTTCCCTTGCTATCTGATCTAACCAGCCCCAGGTGCAATGCTGAGCTCATCGGGGGTGGACAGAGGGCAGAGGCTGCCATCCTGAGTAAGGGTGTTTGCAGGGGGAACAGCTCTTGGCTGACCCAGGCTGGATGGACAGCTGCTGGTCTGGATCCCAGAGGCCCTCTCTCCTGTTCCTTAGTCAAAGTCTGGGAGTTGCAGCCCAGAAGGCTGTGGGGAGTGGGAAGTGAGCAGTGGGGAGAAGAGGCTGAGGGGATGACCCAGGTGCTGTTCAGGGGAGAAGGGCTGTGTCAAATTTCACCCTTCTTCCAGACCCAGGCCCAGGCACTCTCTTCCAGAAACTGCCCTGACCATCCCAACTCAGCTCTCATCCATGTAAGCTGACAGTCTCACAAGCTATAGCTACTCATATGGTGGGGGTACTGTGTCTACAGCCTGAGTGGCAGTGGCTCCCTGTCTCTCTCATGGCCTGTGGGGGTCAGCTGGGGACGGGGCAGCTGTGCTGGCAGGATACCTAACCCCATGACCAGGTTTTGCGGAACCAGGCAGCCTCAGCCCAGACACTGGCTGGTTGGATTAAGCCCAGGCCATCCCGCCCTCAGTGACTCCTACCAGAGCTCCATACCCTGCCCAGCTACTCACCGTTCCAGTCAGCAATTCATATAGTAGGGACCCAAAGCTCCACCAGTCACAGGCTTCAGTCGGCTCAGAAATCCCACCCACCTCTGAGGGAGCAAGAACACAAATGTCCCAACCTTACCCAAGGCAGGTCTCCCCTCTACCCATCCTACCCAGACACAGCTCATCCCCTCTGTCACCCTCAGCCCCACCCCAGGCTCAACCCACACAAAGGCCCCCAAGGTCTAGGGCGCAGGCCCTCCCTTCCTTCTTGCCTGGGGCACTGTAGAGGTTGTCCAACGCCTCCCTGCAGCACTGGGGCTCCACTTCTGACCACTGGCCAAAATACGTGAGCCGAATGTGACCTTCCCGTCCAGTGTGTGCGCAGGGGGATGGAATGGGGACAAAAATTGCAGTTAGTCATTGTCAAGCAGCTGGCATTGGGGAGGGGATTCCAGGACTTCCCCCAACAGGCACAAGGCAGGAGCCATTGGCCTGGCTAAGCACGGCCTCCCTAGGGGCATGGAGCCGAGGCCCAGGGACAACTGGGTATTCACAGGAGCTGCTGCCCTGGACTCCTGGGGGCGAAGGGGCTTGTTTCCCAGACTCCACCTTGGAGAGTCCTGTATGAAAAGGCTGGGGGGAGGCAGGGGAAGAGCAGGTAACCTCCGCCAACCCCGACCTGAGGGTGCTCTCCTTCTCTGTCTTAGGCTTTGGGGGCCCCCACCTGAGCAGTGGGGTTGGGGAGGGCAGCCTACTCCCCTTCCCCCAGGCCTGGGCACCTACCTGCCTGGTCCAGGAGCAGGTTCCGGGGATTGAGGTCCCGGCACAGCACCCCCTGCTCATGCAGTGCCTCCAGGGCCACCAGGGTCTCAGCGGCCCACTGCTTCACCTGCTCCTCCCTCACACTCCAGGCGGCCCCGCCAGACGCTGAGGGGCAGCTCTGACTGCCACCGCGGCCACAGCGCCCCAGCACCCGGCCGGCACCCTCTCGAACCCAAGGGAGCCCCCGAGGGGAACCCGTGTCTGAGTTCTGGCCAGGTCCTTGCTGGGACTGGAGGCGCAGGCGGCTGCTTGGGGCCTTTGGAAGGTCCAAGGAGCAGGAAGTGCTGGTCCTGGCTGAGGGTTTGCCTTCAGCCTCTGTCTGGGGTCTGATGGGTGGGGCCTCCCTGGCCAGGGAAAGGCTCCAACAAGTCCAAGGAGACTCCAGGGGCACTGTGTCCTGCAGGCGGGTGTGGCCTGGCAGCGGCAGCACTGAGGTCCGGAGGCTGAGGCGAGAGTTGAGCTGAGCCTTCATCCCCTCCAGGCTGGAGCCAGACCTGATCCCAGACTGTTGGGGGCGCGCCTGGGAGAGCAGGTGGGACCAGAGCGTGCCTCCTGGGCCATGCGGAAGGTGAGGCGAGCATGGGGACAGGAGAAGAAGAGCATGGACACCAGGGCGCTGTCCCATCTTGCCGACCCTCTGCCTTGGGCATGGACCCCCTGCCTTCCAGGTCCTAGCCTCTGTTCCTCCCTCCCGGAGCCTTAACCTAGTGACCTCTCCTTCCTCTCACCCACCTAAAGAGGACTCCCAACCTGGGACAAGGTAGGTGCTTAAACCCTACGGAGGTGTAAATTATTGTTAATGCCCTTGGTTTGGGTGGGGGTTTTCCAGTGTTCAATATATTATACACACACACACATAATTTTAATTTTTAGGGAGAATAGTACAATAAAATGTACTGTTTCTTTGGCCACTCTGAGGGATGGGCACAGACTAAAAAAATGAAAAGAGCCAAGGCTGAAGAAAATGGTGACAAAGGGGACTTCTGCATAAATGCCCTCTCGCCAGGATGTGAACATCCTCCCCAGGACGTCCCCTGCCCCTCAGCACCACACAGAGACCCACAACAGCCTGGTCTGCCATCATCCCCAGCAAGACCGGATCCCCTGGTCTGGTCCCAAAGGCCACCTCACCTTGCACATGTTCTAGGTGCAGGAAGATGGAGTCCTCACTCATGAAGTACCTCAGCAGCTTGGTCATGTAGGGGACACCATGCGGGATGATGGTGAGCCGCTCCCGACTCGCCATGTGACATCTGGACAGGCTCTAGGGAGGGGGCAGGGCAGGCAGATCAGCTGAGGACAGGCCAGAGGCTGCTCTGTTAGGGGACGTCAGAGCCCCAGCTTTGGGGACAACTGGATGAGGGGTAGAAGCCACCCTGAGGAGCAACTGCCTCCACCCAGTTCCTGCCCTGGCTCTCACCCCTGTCTCTGCCGTGGCATCCAGGTCCTCCACCTTCCCGGCCAAGGAGGAGGTAGTGTGTGTGTGTGCCAGGGAGGCCGGGGGTATGCTCAGGAGCAGGACAAAGTGGCTTTTGGATTTGGAGGGAGCATGAGCTTCAGATACAGTTCTTAGTAGTAGGGGGTTTCCCAAAGAGCTCTGAGAAAAGTCCCAAGGGGAATATAGAATGGAAGGGGGCTGGGCGGCACCTGCCTTCACCACGAAGGTCCCTCCAGTCACTGGATCCTGGACCAGCTGCACCTGCCAAGGTCCAGAAGGCACTGGTCAAGGCACATGCTAGTTTCCAGGCTCCATGGCTCTAACCCCAGCTCTCAGGTTCCTCCACTGGGGCCCTAGGGGCAGGCAGGAAGGGCAGGCCCAGAAACTGACATCAATCCTGTCCTGCTCATCCACCTTCCTTAGACCTGCAGTTCTTAGCCACCTCCTCCAGGAAGCCTTCCAAACCCTCAGGTTGGGCTGGGGCCCTAATCTGTCTCCAATGCTCTCCACGGTCACCCTTAGGGGAACCTTATCACACTGTATCTAATTTCCTGTCTCCCCACTGCACTGTGAGCTCTATTTCCAGGGCACACATGCATGGTGAGTGGTCCACCCTGCAAGGTCTGAGGGTGTCACAGATGGAAAGGGCCTGAGAGCCAGTTGCCTCCTCTGATCTTTTATTTTACAGGTGAAAAAGCTGAGGCTCTGAGTGTGGCCCCAGGCTACCCATGGGCCAAGCAGAGCCCAGAGCACCAGGCTTGGAGTGCTCTTTCAGGTCTCTCTCTCCCTGCCGCCCTTATTAATTTATTAAAAAATATATCTTTATTAATTTTAGAGAGAGGAAGGGGAGGGGGGAGAGAGAGATATAGAAACATCAGTGATGAGAGTCATCACTGATCACCTGCCTACTGCACACCCCCAACTGAGGATCGAGCATGCCACCCGGGCATGTGCCCTGACCGGGAATCGAACTGTGATCTCCTGGATCCTAGGTCGATGCTCAAGCACTGAGCCACGCCCGGCCAGGCCCACCCCCTTCTTTTAAATAGTTGTTCTCTCTGGAGGCTGTCTCTGGAGAGCAGCCCACTTCTCCTGTTGGTTTTGGTTTAGAGGCAGCAGTCTGCTAGTCACTGGGGCAGGGCCTTGTATGAAGTTGGGCCCTTGACTCTTCTCATGGAGGGCAGGAAAGCAGAAAACTCAGCCCAGATGAGGGGCACGTGGGGACAAGACCACTTGGTGGTGCTGTGATCCTTGGCAGTTGGCCAGCCCAACAGATACTCCCCTTGGTGGTGGGTGCGAGCCAGGTCCTAAGGCCAGGCCACTGGGCAGTGGAGCCTGCAGCCTCAGGTTGAGGCTGGGTTTAGATCTTGGGCAAGTGAATTGACTTTCTCATCTACCAAAGAGTAATTACAAATGCCCCTCTCAGTCATCACTGGTTTGTTGAGGCCATAAATGGGAGGGCCCTTTGTGAATCTAAAGGTGGTGAGAATGCCAGTTATCACACTTGCCAAGACACATCACCTCTCTGAACCTTCTCTGAATTTTCTTAATTGCAAGATGAGGTCATAGCAGTACCCCATCTGGAGGTCATCTGGATTCTATAAAGCAGACAATTCAAGTAGAGCAGCAACCTGTGCCTGCCACAGACACACCCTCAATAATCTGTAGTGATTATTATTATTTTTAATGTTTTTATCAATTTCAGAGAGAGGAAGGAAGAGGGAGAGAGAGAAACATCAATGATGAGAGTAATCATTGATCAGCTGCCTCCTGCACGCCCCCTACTGGGGATCGAGCCTGCAACCAAGGCATGTGCCCTGACTGGGAATTAAACCATGACCTCTGGTTCATGGGTTGACACTCAACCACTGAACCACACTGGGTTGGCTATCATTATTAAGAAACCCCACATTGGCTGTAGAGCACTTACTCTGTGCTAAATACTTTATATAGATTATTTCCTTTTCCCACAGCCCTACTGGGTGAATGTTATTGGTGATCCATTTTATTGATGAAGAAATTGAGGCTCAGAGAGGTTATGTTGCCCATGGTCCAACTCCTAAGAAGTGGTAAAGCCGGGATTTGAATCCAGGCAGGCTGATCCTTGGGCCCTGGGCAATAACTAACTGGGGCACAGTCAGCTGACTTTGGCATGTGCCTTCCCCTCTGGGCCTCAGTGTCCTCATCACCAGTGAAATGAAGGTGGTGGACCAGGTGAGCACCAGGAGCCCTTCGTGCAGTGGGGTTGGGGGGGAGAGTTCCTTCTGACCACCAGAAGACTCTCCTCCAAGAGCCACAGACTGAACCCAGCCTGGCCCCAGCTCCTTGACTAAATCCGTCCAATGTTTGAAAAAGAAAACTCTGGGGTCACTTAGGAGAACAGAGTTTCCCACAAGTACTGACACCAGATAATTCCCCACTGTCCCTTGCCAAGTGGGACTCCCTACCACCTTGTCCTGGGCAAGGCCCAATCATTTACAGAGTCCAAAAACCAGCAGTGAAGGTTGGGGCAGTGAGAAATAAAACTAAATCAGTACACTGAAACACGTGGGTTAAACTACATATGTATTAAAACCTACCCATCTAGAAAGAAATCAAAACATTAACAGTAATTATCTTGGAGGTAGGACGGTGGGGATTTTTTTTTTTTCTGTTTTAAATTTCTTCCTCTTTCAAATTATTTCAAAAGAGTAGCAGAGAGGGCATTTTCCCATTAAACAAGCAAACAAAAAAATCCCCTCTCTTTTGCTCATTGCTACTGGGAACAGAACACTAGCTAGTCACATGACCTTTCTGAACTTGTTTCATTGCCTATGAAACAATTATTAAAATTCGACCCCTGCGCAAGGATGACACGCAAATTCGTGAAGCGTTAAAACTGGAACGATAAAATTTGACACTGTCGAGACTGGCTGGTGTGGCTCAGTTGGTTGAGCACTGTCCCACACACCAGGGGGTCACGGGTTCAATTTGGTCAGGGCGCACGCTGGGGTTGTGGGCCCGATCCCCAGTAGGCGGTGTGAAGGAGGCAGCCGATCGATGTTTCTCTCTCTCTCCCTCTCCTTTCTCTCTCTGAAATCAATAAAAACATATTAAAAAAAGTCATCACTGTCCAGTAGGACTTTTTGCCCTGAAGGAAACTACATCTGCACTGTCCAATATGGAAGCCACGAGCCATGTGTAGCTATCAAGCCCTTCTTGAAATGTGGCTGGTGCATCTGAGAAACATAATACTTAATCTTAATTAAAATAGTCTTGTGTGGCTAGTGACTACGGTATTGGACTGCACAGTGTGATGCTTTTTCCCCACGGTGACTGAAGAGGTTTAATGCACCAGCTTTGCAAACCAGAATGTGCCTTATGAATGTCACGTGAGTATTGCTATTGGGAGCAGTTATGGGTGACTGCTCTCACCTTTTTAAAAAGGGGAAAAAAATTTTTTTTTTTTAAAGGAAACCCTCTGAGTTTTTGGGAAGTGGAGACAATTAAAGCTTTGGTGAAACACATTAACCCGTTCTTTAAAAAATGCCCTAAGTATCAAAATCCCAGGAGGTATCTCTCACAGAGCCAACAAGCCCAAAAGTTTCAAACAGGTTTGCAAAATCCAAGGTCCGCAGAGGCTGAGCACGTGAGCCAAGTGGGCAGGGCAGGGACTGGAGCAAAGCAGAGGGCAGAGCGGAGGGCTGGTGTCCTGTTAAAGAAGGCAGCCCCTCCTCTGCTCCCTGCTGCTTCAAGGGCGTGTGAGCCAGCGTCTCCAGATCTCTCAATTTTTCAGGGGAAGCAAGGTATCTGGACTTCTATATGAAACCTGCCAACTTTTAAATGTTGGTAACTAATACATAAAAACACACACACACACACACACAAAAACCCCACCCGTGTGTTTGAGCCAAAAAAACAAGCGACTTGGATGACCTTTTTCTTCCCCATCCTTGACTTAGGGCCTGGCTCCTGGACTAGGCTCCCAGGCCCCGTGCTCCCTGAGAGCAGGCCCCTGGGCATTCTGGCCAACTGCCTACTGAGTCCCTGACCAACCCGCCTCTGTTCCCTGCCACCCCCCTATGCCTGCCAGTACCTCTTCAGCCCCTAGAGACCCTCTCCCCAGCCCAGTTACCCCTGACAGCTGGGCATCTCGGGGGCACTCAAGGCTTCCTGAGCGGGCCCTCTGCCCCTGCCTGGCTCTGGGCCAGCACTGCCCTCCCGCCTGGATCTGCCTGGGCAGAGCCGTGGAATGGAACGCTACGAGCGCACATCCAGGCCTAGCTGCCGGGACCTGGGCCCAGTGTCCCTAACACCTCTCCTAATTTGGGGAAGTTGGTGTTCCAGGCTTGGGAATGACGCAGGAAAAGGAAGCAGGATCTCAGGAGGGTGGTGGAGTAGGTAAGCTGAATGCCCAAGAAAGGGTAAAAAAGGAAAGGGCACTCTCAAGACAGAACAGTTGCTGTCCATATGCACGGGACTCAGAATACTGGATTCTGAAAATGCTTTGCATATGGGTGACCTGGGGTTAAACAAATTAGGGGAATTCTTTCACAGACTTCCCTCTTAGAAACTCGAGGTGCACATGTGCATCCTAAAAGCTCCGAAAACTCCTATAATTTAAAAAACAAAGTAATTAGTTTAGGAAAACTCCTATAATTTCAACTGGAACTAATTTCACCTGGAACTCCTCTCCGCAACACCCCTGGTTCAGTGGGGTCCCATCTGGGGAAAGGTGGTGGCAGTCACCTCCCCAGCCTGTCCAAGCCGCATGGACTAGTGGGTGGGAGGGCAGGACTGCACAGATGGAAGCTGGCTGGGTCTTGCTGACAGACTGGGGCCCATTCTAGGGACCTGCGAGTAGCAGCTGGAACAAGGCTGGGGGATGTGAAGCCTGCATACCTCCAGACTGGAGTTTGTCACAGCATTTAGAGCCATCAAACATGCATCACATGTTTTAGCTTGTGCCAGGCCTTTCCCCCCAAATTACTTCATTTTAGTTCCCACATCACCCATGGGGAGAGGATCCTCACCCCACTGACAGGTGAGGAAACCGGTGGTCAGAGGGGCGAAGGACTTGCCCTTGGCCGAGCTGTGCTCTGCCCAGGCAGCACTTCATCCTCTGGCGGGTGGGGAAGCGAGCACTGTGGCCTCCAGACCCATCACAATCCCCTGGGAGTGTCTGAATTACAGATTCCTGGCTCAACCCTAGAAATTCTGACTCAAAAGGCCTGGGGTGGGGCCCAGGCGTCTGTAATTTAGGGAGCTCCCAGGTGATTCTGATAAACAACCAGTTTGAAGAACTGCTTTAGTGACTACTCAGGTAGCCCTTGGCTGGGGCAGAGGGCAATCTAATATCGGCTCTGTGGGCGAAAAGGCGGCCACATGCTAAATCTGAAAAGCTCAGGGGAGGCATACGCGGCAGGCCTACAAACCCAGAAACCGAAAGTAACCACATAGGATGGTCTGAACATAAAACTTCCTAACAAAGCGAGTCATGGTGGGTGATCCTGTCCTAGGCCTGTAGCTTCCTTGACACAGTTCAGTCTTTACCTTAAGCAAGCCTAATGTCTTTTTGCATCTAAGATAACATACCTTTGAAATGTCAGAGCAATCTTTCCAGACCCCTCAGGGCACAACTTCCCACTGAATCAGACTGCAGAACCCCTCATTGTTATCTGTTCCCCAAATACCATCCTATTGCTGTAAATGTTACTCATTACCTATCCTGTGCCCTCCAATGTAAAACAAGCATATGTCTACCCATTGTACTTTTTATCCAATCCCAGAGATCCCCCCACCCCACCCCCACCCCGAGTTGCTCTCTCCTGCCTCCCTAATTGATTACCAATGGGTTTTATGTAAACCCCACCCCAGGTCTTCCCCTTTGATTCTGATGCATAAAATAAGTGGTAAAGCCTGGCCAGGCCTGGCTCAGCGGTTGAGCACTGACCTAGGATCCAGGAGATCACCATTTAATTCCGGGTCAGGGCACATGCCTAGGTTGCGGGCTCGATCCGCAGTTGGGGGCGTGCAGGAGGCAGCTGATCAATGACTCTCTCATTGTTGATGTTTCTCTCTCTCTCCCTCTCCCTTCCTCTCTCTGAAATCAATAAAGATATATTTAAATAAATAAAATAAGTGGTAAAACTGCCATTTTTCTGGAGCATTTTCTCAATCCATTGAGATTTCATTTCCCAGCAATTGTCATTTTTGCTCAAATAAACTCATAAAAATTCATACAGGTTTCAATGTTTCTTACGTCGACAGCTCCAATCTCATTTGACTCCACTGTTTGTCCTTCTGATTCCTCCACTCTAATGAGTGTCCCAGGTGTTGGCTGGGATGTCAGTTCCTATCTTCCTGTCTGCCCTGAATTAAGGGAAAAGGTCCCAGATGGGGTCAGGAGGAGGGTGGGGCCTGGGGAGAAAGGGCATAGTGGCCAAGGCCTCGGATGATGCACGGGCCAGTCTGGACACTCTGAGGGAGGTTTCTGGAGATGAGCATCTTCCCGACACAGGAACTTCTTGGCTGTGTTTGGTGAGGAGACTCTTGGCTGCAGCCCCAGGGTGCAGAGTGATTGAGGGGTGGGGACCTGGGGGAACTGGGAGTGAGCCAGGCAGTGTGTGCTGGCCGCATGCCCTGGGCACAGCTTCTCCTGTGGCCTCTGTCTTGAATCTCTGAGGGAGCAGTTTTCTGTGTCTGAGCTGGAGAGCTGTGGGAAGTCGCTGTCTGCCTCTTGGGTTCCCAGTTTCCTTTCCAGGACCTGACTGGTGTGTGCTGGGGTAGGGAGGGATAGGGAGCCAATGGACACAGCTGCTCTCTTCCCCCCTGGACCTCCTGACCCCTTTCCAGCCCCCTCTGAAGGACTAGGGGTAGCTGCTCTTTCTGCCCACCAGTCACCCCCAGTTGCACACACCATCTCCTCCCACACTGCAGGCTCTGCTTACTCACCTTCTCGATGACCCCGACCACCCTGCAGCCCCTCAGCTGCTCCAGGGCAGAGCTCAGTGTGCGGATGGGCCGGAGCCTCAGGCTGCTGAAACCCTGCGGAGGTGGGAGACAGGCCACACAGCCTCAGGACCCAGCCCTCCTCAGCCATGCTTCTCACCAGGCAGTGGGCAGGGCCTCCAGCTGCTAGGGGAGCACAGGGAGAGGGCAAAAATGGGGTATAGTCCAACCTCACCTCACAAGGACAGGCTGAGCAGAGAAGCTGGTCCTGACTTGTCCAGGCTGGCCACACTGCCCTCTTCACTCAGCCCTCGCCCAGCCCTTCTCCAAGGCTCAGAGAGTTATTAAGGCTTCAAAAACCACCCCTTGAAAGCCCAGTTACAGGAGGCAGATGCTACAGGGGTGGGGAAATAACCTGAGAACATGTAGATCTCAGGGAACATGCCTCAAAGACCAAGGCATGTGGCCCAGGCATCTGCCTTGGGGAAAAGTGAGCCTAGGAGGGGTGCATGTGCATGTCTGTGGGCATGAGAAGTGTGTGTGTGTTTTCAATCCCCTCCGAGTGCCAACTGGGTTAAGAAAAGCCATATGGGGACAGCATCTGTGCACATCTATGTATGCATGTATGTATGTGCACACGGGGTATTCATGTCTGCTCCAAATACTCACTGAGGCCCATTCAAACACAAACAGATCTGGAAGCCTTGGAGTGTGTACACATGTGAGCATGTGTATGAGCCATGTGTGAGGGTGGGGAGACGTGTGTGTGTACTCTGTGAGGGCGTGAGACTGGACTGGAGATGATTCACTAAGTGTCTGAAAATGAATGAACGATGGAGGATGTGGGGGAGAGAGGAAGCCAAAAGGAGGGTGGGAGGAGGGGTAGCCCTGGCACACACCGCTGCCAGCCCTGTCCTGCAGCCCAAAATTGGGAACATAGACCACTGGCCTATGGATTGGGGCTCAGCTCTCAGCCCTCAGAGCCCTCAGGCCCTTGGGGAGGGGTCTCCTCACCGTGCCAGGGCTGGCTCCGCTGCCCAGTGTCCTCTGCAGGTGGCAGTTGAAGATCTCCTCTGCCCGCCGCAGGTACTTGGTAATTTTCAGCTTTACAGCCTCACATCGCTCCTTGTTGGGGTCGACTGTGGGGGGGAGGGGGTCACCAGGACCCACCCTTGCCCCCCACCCTGGCCTTGGAGGGCTGTGGTTCCAGCTCCCCTTGCCTGCCCCCTGCTCTCCATAAGACTGAGTGCCTACTTTGACACTGGTCAGCAGATTCTGACCCATATCTGTTCCTGAGCCCCTCCTCTGGGTGGGAGACCAGCAGTGGGGGAGGTGGGAAGAAGGTGGCAGGAGAGGCTGGTAGCTGCGGACACCCTAGCCTACAATACTTTACAGTTGGCACCCACCACCTCTGGCAGCCATCACAGCTGGGGAAGAGACCGAGTGGGGATTTCTGTGTCCATTTTCACAGGAAGAGGCAGAAGCTCCCAGAGAACACGCTTCCTTCATCTCTGATGCCCAGTGTGAAAAAAGCGAGAGTAGGGATCAGGATTGAAGGACAATGGAATTCGCAGGACAGACCTGAAGCCCAGGCACTGAGGAGTCTCAGCAGGAGGGCAGGAAGCACAAATCAGGGCTCAACTCCTACCCTCAGCCTGGCTACCAAGGCCATCTGAGGTCTCACACTGGCCTCCGGCGACCCTCTCCCCCAGCTTGGAAATGCCTTACTTTGCCCTGAACAGGCCTCTCCTCTCACCTCCAGGCTCTGCTGTTCCCTCTCTGGAGAAGTGCCCGACGTTTCAGCTGGACAGTGCTCAGATTAGGGTTTGGACTTGTAGAAAAGCCCCTATGCTGGCCTGGCCTGGACTCAGTTTCCCCCCCTTCACTTCCTCATTGCTCATCACTGAACCTGAGACTATAACTGTCCACCATCAAATCATCAGTCTCCCCCCATTATATGCAAACCCCCAGAGGGCCAGAGCCCAGTCCAGCTCCAGGGCCAGGCCAGCATAGTGGGTTAAGCATACCGCCTCTGGAGCCAAAACTGTTCAAATCCCAGCTTTGCCAATTGATAGATATGGAACCTTAAAAAGGCTATGATACTGCTCTGTGCCTCAGTTTCTCATCTGGAAAATAGGAATAAAAAATAGTTCCTATATACTTGGAGCTACATGGAACAACATATATAGTATCTTCTATTACTGTGAGTCTCAAATGAGTTAATACAGCCCTTGGACCAGTGCCTGGCATATAGGAACTGCTCAATAAACACTAGCTATTATTATTGTCATCCACAGAGGCCTGCAGGCCCTATTCACCCAGCACAGATGGACAGATAAAGAGACGAGCTCCAAGCTGGCCATTCCTCACCAGCCCCTGCCCCTGCTCAGCCTGGCCCTTACCGTGCATGCCTCGTAGCAGAACGTCCACGCCATTCTGGTAGTGGTTGAAGGCTGCCTCGTAGTCCTCACCAACATCGCGCTCCAGGGCCAGCCGGATCTGCGTGGCTGCATCCACCAGGTAGTCTCGCTTGGTCATGTCAGGTGCCCCTGGAGCCACTCTGTTGCGAATCTGCTCTAGGTACAGGCGGGCCTGGGACTGTGCTCGTGAGCAGGGCTCAGGCTCCTGGCCAGGGCCAGGTGGGCACTCGCAGGCCACCAGGCTCATGGCTGCTGCCCTGCAGGTGCAACCTGGGAATGAACAGATGCATTAGGGAGGATCCAGCTGGGAACAACACCCCATCTGCGCTCTGGTTTCTCCACTGAATATTCAGAGACTAACACTCACCTCCGAGGGCTGGAGGATCAGACCTAATGTGGGTAAAGTCCTTTCACTGAGCCAGATCTTTCCTAAGTGGTAGGAATAGAATAATAACACACTTGGGGTTCCTTCCTTCAATTCAAATTCAGTTCAACAAGTATTTCTTGATTACTTACTATGTGTTGAGCATTGAGAGAGCTGAAAATATTCGTGATCCAGAGCTGCCTTCATGCATGGGCATAGAGCAAACCCATGTCTGTTACACAATAAACATATGGAGGTCACACACTCTGAGGTCCAGGCAGGGGCCTTGAGCTCAAAGGCCATTCCTCACACTTTCCTCCATCCCGCCCATTCTCCCCTCGCTGCTCCTCCTACAGGAATCTCATTTATCCTTTACAATTCAGCTCCAAACAGAATGGACTGCCCCTGCTGTGTTTCCCTTAGTGCTGAGGTCAGTGTGGTCAGAAATGGGGACCTTCCCACAAGGCCCAGCACAGAGCTGGGCACAAAGCCAGGCCTTAAGGCCTGTGGGCAAATGAAATGACTGGGTGGCAGATTTGGATGGAGTTAGAGGAAGGAGGGCAGGGCCTACCCAGCCCTAGGGAAGGAATTCCTCTGAAACCGGGAGGCCACGTGGCCTTCAAAGACCTGACAGCAGCTCCTTCCTGAGCGGTGTGCGACACAAGTGTCCAAAGGGACAGAGAAGTGGCTGCAGCAAAGGAAAGGGCTCAGAGAGAGGCCAGCAGTGCTGCAGGGGCACCTTTGCTCTCTCAGGCCCCACTGGGAAGGGGCAGGGCCTGAACTTCCAACCCCAGGCTATGCCTGCCTCTGTAGAAAATGGGAGGAGAGAACAGGATGGAGAGGGGGGCGGGAAGGGAAGGGAAACCCACATCCCAGGGCCAGGGGGAAGCTGCACCCTGGCCAGGATGCGGCCAGGAGGTGGAGGGAGGGACCCGGTCCCGCCGCCCCATCCGGGACATGCAGCCTTGAGGCCCGTGTTGGGCGTGCCGATGGGCTAGGCTGCTCGAGTCAGGTCCCGGCTTCCGGGGCCGCCCCGCCGGGCCGGGCCCCGCGGGGCAGAGCCGCATGACCGCACCTGGACACAGAAAGCGGCGTGTCCAGCCCGTGAGTCCCGGGCCCGCCAGAGGCCCCGCCCCGCCGGGGTCAGGCCGAGGAAGCCGGGCGGGGCAGTGAGAGGAGGGGCGCCCTTGTGTGGGTGCAGCGACGAGCGGGGCGAACACCGTACCTGCCGGAGCCAGGAGCTCGGTCCGCGCGGCCGCGGCGCTGCCACCGCCCCTCCAGCTCCGCGCGCCGCGCGCCGCTGCGCACCCGGGACCGCGGCCCTGCGCCCTCCAGCCAGGTGCGGGCTCCCCGCCGGGCGCAGCCAGCCATTGGCCGCAGATGAGCTCAGCCTCTCGCCGTTAGAATAAACCACCAATCAGCGCCCGGCTCGGCTCCTGCGGGGCCTAAGTCGCAGCGTGGGCGGCGCGCAGGGCGAGGGGGCGGAGCTGGGAGGGGGTGGGGTCAAGGGCCTCTGCCTGCTTTGTTCCCGGGTGTACCCCAAGTGCGCAGAACGGCGTCTGGCGCACCTGCGTTGCTCAGTAATATTTGCTGAGTGAATGAATGAGCTTTGAAAAATGTGGAGTTAACCAACAGAAGTGTTTTTGAAGAGGGCAGCGGAGGATGTTGTGGGCGAAAAACATGTATAAATTCTTCAACAGGTCAAGGGAGGAAATAACATCGGCACCTCAGAGGGCATAGAATCATCTGATAAAAATTTAACACTCAAGCACAATACGGACAAGCTCTTTACTTACCAACATCTAAACAAACTCATGAACTTAATCCTTACCTTGATAAGGGGTTATTAACAAGAAACTCAGAGCATATGTAAGGTAACTTCCATCACAGGCAGTGGTGGGGCGTTAGACCCATTCCCGTGGTCCTGCTGTCCTCTGGCATATGGTAGGATCACACTTCTCTACCCCTTTGGAAGTGAGGCTTGGCCATGGAACCTGCTTTGAAATACTAGTGGACAGAACACGAATTGCTTCAGAGTAGAAGCTCCAAAAGTCAGTGGGTAATTCACCAGCCCTTTCCTTCTGCCATAGTTATCTTAGAAGCACATGTCCACGAGGGCATAGAGCTTCCATCAGCTTGAGTCTCTGAGAAACAACGCTAAGGAACTCCTCCTTGCTCCAAGGCTTGTGTTGGACATGAGGTGTAAGTGAGAAACAAATTGTTATTGTGATAAGCGGCTAGATTTGGGGGTTGTTACCGCAGCCTTGACCCAATCTTGAATGATATACCAGAGCAGGCCAAAATGAATCAATATACTCTTCAACAATATGCTGGAAGTTACAATTAAAGCAAGAAATTAAAAGCAAACATGTTTAAAAATTGGAAGGGAAGAGGCCAAATTGCCATTATTTGTGATGATGTGATTGTCTACCTGGAAAACCCAAAGCAATTATTGCTGAGTTCAGCAAAGTGTCTGGACACTAGATCAACATATTTTTAAAAATATGTTTTTATTGATTTTAGAGAGAGAGAGGAAGAGATAAGGAGAGAGAGTGAAACATTGATGTGAGAAAGAAACATCAATGGGTTACGCCCCCTGCTGGAGATTGAGTCCAAAACACCAACTGAGCCACACAGGCCAGGGCACCAGATCAATATTTACACATCAAGAACTTTCCTATATATCAGCAATAACAATTTGAAAATGTAATAATAATTTTAAAATCTCATTCACCATAGTAACAAAGACTATGACATATTTAGGAATAAAATAATTAGAAAAAGCCCTGGCCGGTGTGGCTCAGTTGGTTGGAATGTCGTTCCATACACCAAAAGGTGGCAGATTTGACTCCCAGTCAAGGCACATACCCAGGTTGTGGGTTGGCTCTCCAGTCAGGGTGTGTTCAGGAGGCAGCTGATCAATGTTTCTCTCTCACATCCATCTTTCTCTCCCTCCCTTCCTCACTCTAAGGTGAATAACTTAAAAAAATTACAAACTTTAAAAAACACCATTAAAAAAAAAAATTAGAAATATATGGCCTTCGTGGAGAAAACAATAAAATTGTACTGAAAGACACAAAAAAGACTCAAATAAATGGAGAGATGTATTGTGTTCAACAATGGGGTGACTACCATTGTAAAGATGTAAATTCTCTCCAAAATAATTTAAAATTTCAATGCAATTCCAACCAAAATACCAAAGGAACTCTTCCTAGAACTTAGAACAGGGTTCTTCTAAAAGTCATGTATATTTATTCACTTAACAAAACTTTTAGAGGGCCTATGAGTCTGACTCTCTTCTAGTCATTGAGGGTATGCTGGTGAGTGGCAGACAAAAAGCCTTCATGGAGCTTTCCTTCTAATGGAAAAACAATAATAAATACACAGACATATAGACACATAATGTCTCAAGTGATTTTTTTTTTAAATTTATCTTTATTGTTGAAAATATTACAGGTGTTCCATTTTTCCCCCCAATTGATCCCCTACACCTTGCTCCCACCCCCTCCCCAGGCCTTCACCCCATTATTGACTGTGTCCATGGGTTATGCATATATGCATATAACTTCTCTGGTTAATCTCCTCTCAACCTCCACCCCCCTTCCCTCTGAAATATGATTGTCTGTTGCCTGCGTCAGTGTCTCTGGATCTATTTAGTTTGTCAGATTCTTTTGTTCATTAGCTTCTTCTTAAAGAAGACCCTTCAACATTTCCTGTAGTGCTGGTCTGGTGGCAATGAACTCCTTTAGCTTTTTCTCTTCTGTGAAGCTCTTTATCTGGCCTTCAGTTCTAAATGATAGCTTTGCTGGGTAGAGCAATCTTGATTGTAGTTCCATGCTTTTCATCAATTTGAATATTTCTTGCCACTCCCTTCTGGCCTGCAAAGTTTCTGTTGAGAAATCAGAATGCAGGTAACTAACTGTTTTACTCTTGCTGCTTTTAAGATTCTCTCTTTGTCTTTAACCTTTGGCATTTTAATTATGATGTGTCTTGCTGTGGGCCTCTTTGGGTTCCTCTTGTTTGGGACCCTCTGTGCTTCCTGGACTTGTAAGTCTATTTCTTTCCCCAGGTAGGGGAAGTTTTCTGTAATTATTTTTTCAAGTAGGTTTTCAATTTCTTGCTCTCTTTCTTCTCCTTCTTTCACCCCAATAATATGAATGTTGGACCTCTTGAAGTTGTCGCAGAGGCTCCTTATGCTATCTTCATATTTCTGGATTCTTTTTTCTTTTTGCTCTTCTGGTTGGGTGTTTTTTGTTTCCTCATGTTCCAAATTGCTGATTTGATTCTCGGTGTCCTCTACTCTACTGTTGATTCCCTGTAAATTATTCTTCATTTCAGTTCATGTAGCCTTCATTTCAAATGGGTACTTCATTATGTCATCGATTTTCTCAGTTGTTTTCATAATAATATGCTTGAGCATCCTTATAAGCAAAATTCTGAACTCTGTACCTGTTAGCTTGCTTGGATCTATTTCATTTAGTTCCTTTTCTAGAGATTTCTTCTGTTTTTTCCTTTGTGACATGTTTCTTTGCCTCCACATTTTGGCTGCTTCCAGGTGTTTATTTCTATGTATTAGGTAGAGCTGCTATGTCTCCTGGAATTGGTAGAGTGGCTTTGTGTAGTAGGTGTCCTGTAGGGCCCAGTGACTCAGCCTCCCCAGTCACCTAAGCTGGGCCTTCTAGGTGCTCCCCTGTGTGGGCTGTGTGCACTGTCCTGTTGTAGTTGAGCCTTGGTTGCTGTTGGCATCACTAGGAGGAATTGACCCTCTGGCCAATTGGCTGTGAGGACCAGCTGCAACTATAGCCAAAGAGCTGCTGTGCTGGAGACACCCCTATTGGGAAGGCTTTACTTCAGTGGAGCTTTGGTGTTCACCAAGTGCTCCCCTTGAGTGTGTCACTCGTGGATGTGGTAGGGTTGTAATCCAGCGTGGTCCAGTCTCACCACCAGGTGCACTGTCTCTGGAGCCTCCCGGGAGGTGCAAAGTCAGCCTGTGCCAGTGCCTTGCCCAGGGCCACCCAGCATGAGTTATTTAGCAAACCGTAGATGGTTGCTACGTGTGCTGGGCTTGGAGTTGTCCAGGAGAGGCCAATGCAGGCTGCCACTAGTGCCAGGCCTGGCGCCGCTTATCAAGCTGTATGGGGCAGCTGCTGCTTGTTTGAGAGATTTTAGGAAAGTCCTAAGCATGAGGCTCGAGAGGCCACTTGCACAGAAAAGCCCCTGGAAATGGCCTGGATGAGCCTGCAGGTGGGGAGGGGTGGGCCTCCGGGAATCACGGGGCGGGGCCAACGGTGTGAGTCAGGTGCTGGCGACTCAAATATGGCGCCCGCCTGCCGGCTGTGTGCCGGGAGGACTCACCAAAGGAGCCATGGCCTCCGCCAGCCCTTCTGCCTGGGAGGAAGCTGCCCCTCCAGCTCTTGCCCCGATTTCAGGCAGGTTAGTTCCTCCCCGAGTGTCCCAGTTCCTTTCAGGCCGCTGCCCGGAGCTGGGCTCAGAGGGAGTGGGTCACAGTGAGTCCACATGCGGGCCCTTTAAGAGGAAAGCTGGGGGCTCCCACGGCCTCCGTGTCCCACACCGACAAGTCCCCGCTGTTTTTCACAGCCCAGAGTTGTGAGGATGTCTCCTCCCAGCCCTGGAGCCCTGGGCTAGGGGCCTGCTGTGGGGCTGGGACCCCTCACTCCTCTGGAAAACCCCCACCACCGAGATTCCCTCCTGGGTTTAACCCATAGCACTGGGTGTGGGCCCGCTGTTGCATCTCCATGATTCAGCCCCGATCCGCCGGCGTCTCCGCCCCTCCTACTGGTCTCAATGCTCCTTCAGCTCCCTGGTTGCAGGGCTTCTGTTCAGCTAGATTTCGGGAGGCTCAGAGTGATGGTGGGTCTGTATTTTAGTTGTAATTTTGACGTGGTTCGGGAGGCGGCAGGTGCAGCGGTTACTTACGCGCCATCTTGTTTCTCTCCCCCTCATGTGATTTTAACAGTGTATGTAAATGTGCAACAATAGCTCTTTGAAAAAGAACAAGTGGTGGGTTGGAAGCTTGCCTTATCAGATCAAAAGGCATATTATAAAGCTGTAATATTTAAACATTTTTAATATGTTTTTATTGATTTCAAAAGAGGAAAGGAGAGGGAGAGAGAGAGAAATATAAAAGATGAGAGTCATTGATGGGCTGCCTCCCGCATGCCGCCCCCCCCCCATCTAGCCGGCTACCAGGCGTATGCCCTGACCCGGAAATTAACTGTGACCTCCGGGTTCATAGGGCAATGCTCAGCTGCTGAGCCACCCTGGCTGGGCAAAGCTGCAGTTTTTAAAACAGGTAGCACTGGTGCACATAAATAGATTATAAGAATAGAATAGAGTCCAGAAACAAACTCAGGCATGTAGGAGGATTTGACTTAGGATAAAGAATGCATTTCAGCCCGGCCGAGCGTGGCTCGGGGGTTGAGCATGGAATTAAGATCCAGGAAATCGCGGTTCAATTCCAGTCAGGGCACATGCCCGGGTTGCGGGCTCGATCCCCAGTCAGGGGCGTGCAGGAGGCAGCTGATCAATGACTCTCTCATCACTGATGTTTCTCTCTCTCTCTCCCTCTCCCTTCCTCTCTCTGAAATCAATAAAGATATATTTTTTTAAAAATGCATTTCAAATCAGTGGGTACATTCTTCATGAGAGATGTTGGGAAAATTGACTTAACTTATGGAAAAAAATTAACCCCTACTTCATACCATATACAAAAATAAATCCAAGTTTAAAATTCTAAATTAAAAGAGATAGAACCACCACAAATTTTTAGAAGAAAGCATCAAAGAATATCAGCTTGATCTTTAGGTAGAAAGTGAAGTGCCTTTCCTGGTGGGGAACCATTTAAAGTGAAAATACACATAATGTATGATCTAGCAATTCTAATTCTAGATATTGAATCTAGAAAAACATTTTTGTTTATTATTGCAGCATACCTTGGATATATATAGATATTCATTGCAGTATTTCTTGAAATATCAAAAAATTGGAAAAGATTCCAAATTCAATATCTTATGCAATATGAATATGAAAATGAATTAATAAAATGTGTATATTCATATAGTGAATTATTATTTAGCATTTTAAAAGAATAAACCAGAACTAAACCTACAAGATCTCAAAAACATATTGAGTAAAAACAGTTCCCAAATGCTACCTATAATATGATGCCATTTATATGTGTATTTTTTGAATACACAAAACAATACTATATTTTATTTATATATTATAGTGTATTGGTCAGGATTCTCCAGAGAAACAGAACCGATAGCATGAATGGATAGACAGATTTCTTATGATAAGAAATAGGCTCATGAAATTATGGAGGCTGAGAAGACCCATGACTTGCCCTCTGAAAACTGACAAAACAGCATTTCTATTGCTGAGGAAAGCCTAGGCATAGTTCCTAATCACTTAACATTGACCATCTATGTAAGTCTTAAAACTACACTATTAGTTACTATTGTTAATCCTTACTTTACAGATGATAAAACTAAGGCAGAGAGAGGTTAAGAAATTTGCTTAAATTTATACAGGTAGGAAGTAGGAGCACTAGGAATCAAACCTTGACAGTTTGACTCCAAAACCCAAGCTCTGGACCCCTACACTGATCACAGTAAGCTCCTAACAGTAGTGTTATCAGGGAGTGGAGGCAGGGACCTGGACTTGGGAGAGAAAGCACCACAATTCCTTTTAATGTTCTGTTTTAAAGAACAGAGTAAATTGGTGTAATTTGTGATGTTATAATTAATTTTAAAAAGTTATATATTAAATTATATACATGTAATTAGAAATTATTTTTTCAAAATATAGTGATTAGTGCAATAAGGAAGTAGTGCTTCATAGTGCTTCACAAGCTTCTAAAGGTGCATGAGAGCCAGTGTGATGGGGAGGGATGTTTGGGATTCTTTCCTGAGGAAGTGCCTTTGAGCTGAGTTATGGATGGTGCATGTTTGTTAGTCAGCAAGGTTGAGGGGTTGGGTGTGGGATGTGGGGAGGGGTTTCCTGGCAGAGGAAACAGCATGAACAAAGGTCCTGAGGGGACACCACAAATTTCAGGAACTAAGAAAAGACAAGTGTGTTCAACCTTAGAGAAATAGGCATGTGATGAGGCTGGAGAGGTGGGCAGAGGTCAGACCTCATGGAGGCTTCCAGGTTGAGGAAAGGACTGGAAGTTTAATTCTAAGAACGACAAAAGGCTGATTGGTACCATGGAAATCCCTGGAATCGCTTTTTCAGGGCTGTGTTGTGGTAGTGAATGGAAATGCCAAGAAGGAGAGAGTGTAAACTCTCAAATGCCCAAGAGCAACCTAGGGAGGCACCGGAGGGAGCATGTGCAATCGAGGGATTGGTTTGATTTTTGCTGCTGTTGTTATTTTTATGATGGGAGAGACTTCTACACACAAAGACATACCCACAAGGATGTTCCTCATAGCATTGTTTATTATAACAGCAACAAAAAAGAGAACATAAATATCCAACAATAGATCAATTCATCAAATTATGGGATAGCCAAATAAGGCAATGCAATTCAGTACTTAAAAAGTCCCATTGTAGAAGGATATCTAACATCATGGGGGAAATGTCTACAATACATTAAATTTAAAAGGAAAGTTATAAAATAATGAATATATTACGGTCTCATTTTTGTATCAAAAGGGACGTATATGTGGCAGTGTGTCTCCCTCAGCTCTTCCATTCTCCCTGTCCTCATGCCTGGTGTTGGGAGGAGGGAGTCTTGACGTAACGCAGCATCATAAAAGCTGTGCCAAGGGAAGGGATTCGCTTTATCGAAAGAGAGTTTTATTTGTCTCATGGATGCTTCACGTGGGTCCAGGATGGAGCTGGGATGTTGGGGGAGGGCAGAGGGGTAAGAAGGAAGGGGTTTCTGGCTTCAGCATAGGTCAACTTTTTACCAAAGCTGAAAAAAGTATATTGTTTGTTCTCTGGATTTTGGAAGAATTTGTGATACATTATAAGAAAGATTTGGGGGAAGAAGTAATAAAGGAAGGTGTAGCCACTCAACGTCTGAAACAAGAGGCTGAGTTTACTGCTTGCTTAAGCAAGAGAGAGCTGTACTTGCAGGGCAGTGTCTGAACAAGGCAGGGAGAGTCTCACACAGGCTTTGGGAAGCGTGGAGTTCAGGCTGAGTCACCTTTCCGAGTACTCAGGAGCTGGTTGACCTAGAAGCGTGGTCAACTGAGTGAGGCTGTTGCTGGCTGGTTATTTTCAGGAGGTGAGTAGTTACTGATCGAGCACACCCTGTTTTAGGAGCAGGGTTACTGAAATGAGTGGTCATGTGAACCAGGTTTATAACTGGTTCTAAGAGTGGCTTGCTGTTATAGCCATATAACACTGAGTCTTTTCCTGAGAGGATGGGAACGTTTTGTTCTCAGGCAGAAGGGCAGGGATGGCAGGGAAGTCTATACATACACGAAGATGAAAGTTCTCGATGGAACAGCCCACGTGGAGCCCTTGCTGCTGGAGCTGGTCTTGCTTGGTCAGGACTGATTTCTAAAGAAGGACCCGAGGGCACCCAGCATCTCCTAGATCTGGACTCAGGACTTTGTTATGAGAGGAGAGTCCTGCTCCCTCCGGGCCCCACTATGTCTGGTGAGAAATTGTATTTCCAGCTGATTTTGGGGGGCAGCACCAGGATGGCCCCCAGGTTCTGACTGAGCCTTCCCTCCGGCATCATGATCCCACAGAGCTGGTCCTGGGTCTGCAAGCGAATCAGAGCCTTGGAGGCCTCAGCTTCTGCCAGGCTGTGCAGCAGCTGGGGCCAGCTGTCAGCCCCCTGACCCTGAGGGGCTGAAATTCCTTGGGTAGATTTCTCACCCTCTTAGTACTTTCTCCCAGCTTATCTGGCAAGTGAGAAGGCTTCAAGGGCTTCCGAAGGGGACTGTGGCAGGGACAGCTCTGAAGGGGATAAAGAGCCCAAGGAGAAAGATATCACCATTACAGTGTAAACAGCCACCGCTGTGGGCCGGCTGTGAGCAGAGGCTCCCGTTAGGTGCGGCCCACACGGTGACTCGTGGGTGGTCCTGCTGACTGCTGGGGCCTGTGGGGGCAGGGGCCTTCGAGGAGAGAGAGGGAAGAGGGGAAGACTTAGATCATGGAAGGAGGGTCTCTCCTACTCTGAGTCCAGCTGAGGACAGGGGCTGAGTCTCCAGAATGCCTCAATGAAAGGGCGGCCTGGCAGCAGGACTTTCCCCGTCACCCAGGTGACACCCTGTCAGCAAGAGAAAACGGGGACTTAGCCCAGCTTTGTGAAGAATCCCTCAACCTCCTCTCGGACTGTCCTGCCTGGTGGTTCCATGGCAACAAATTTACTTCAGGGACTAGAAACACACCATCTTTTCGGCCTGGAGCCCCATGGCCTGTGAGGTGGGGCCCCCAGACAGCTGGCAGGGGCTGGGCCTCATGGGCCTCAGTCACAGCCAATGTCAGGGGCAGGGAGAGCACTCCAGGCTTCCCCCAGGAAAGGGAAGGGTCTGCCTTCTCTAGGAAAATAGCTGGTGGGCTCTGGTGCTGACAGACAGCCACCTTTTCACACCAAGCCTCTGTTACCGCCCTGTCTGGAGCCTTGATTTCCCACCAGAGTTTGTGGAGGGGCCTATTCTGTCCACCCACCTCCAGATGTCTGGCCTGCTTCTCGGGCTTGGAGCGGACACAGTCCTCCCCTTCCCTTCTGCTCCGCTCTCCATCCTTAGGGGGAGATGATGTGGTGAGGGGTCGATTTGGAGGCAAATCTAGGTTCAATTCCAATTCAGTCACTTACTGGTAAATTTTAAAACTCTGGCTCACTAAACTTTCATGGTTTTGGACAAGCCTGGGCCTCAACTTCTTCAATGGTAAAATGAGATAGAAATGGATTATTTGTAAATCTACTTTCAGCCTTGAATCCCAAGATCATGTCACTCTCCTGCTTAAAATATTTTCCTGCCTAAAAAATGTCAGTGCCTCCCACTGCCTAGCAAAGCCCTAACAACCTAGGATGGCATCAGGGCCCAGCCTACCTCCCAGCCTTGTCTATCCCTCGTCTGCTTCACACACATTAAAGCATCAAAACGGAACCCTTGGAAAATCCTTGTTTAGCTGTGGATCTTCCATCTCTCGGTCTTTAACAGGTTGCCTGCTCCTAGAACCTTCTCCACCCATCTCCCCACACCCAATCTTGCCTAATTCCTTGAGTCACAGCTCAAATGCCACTGACTCAAATGCCCTGATTTTCCCCAGTGTAAGTCACCTCAGATATGTCCAATTTCTTTAGTAGCACTTCATCTGCATTTGCTTAAGCTATGTGGCCTTCATTCCTTCTTCCGTAATCACCTGTGCATATCGGATTCCTTAGACTAACTGTAAGATCAGAGACAATGTCTTCTTATCTCTCTCTGCAAAAGCCTAACTAATCCAGGCATTCCCTTGGGCTGGGTCTCTGCCTTATTGAGTGAATATCTCTCAGAGAACATTAGGAACTTCCACGTGAGGGAAGTATAGCAGCACCTTTCCAAACCCTCCCTTCACTCCACAAATTGTCTTAAATCATCAGAAGCTTTTAAATCAACAAAACCCCAAGCTCTTTCTCTAGATGGAGGCTTGAGGTCTTTTCTTTTCCTTTTCCAGCTTGCCTTCTCCCTCTTAGTTCTTAGGTAAATCAACTTAGCTTCTTCAGCTAAGACCTCTCTCCTATTCTAATTTCTTGCAGAATGTGATTTTCTTTAGTGGGAAACTGGGAAGACTTTCACATGCTAATATATTTTGCCCCCTCAAACATGTATCTACTACAAATGGCTTGCTCTTAGGAGACTAAAAGAAATGCTCAAGAATGAATGAATGGCCCTGGCTGGTGTGGCTCAGCGCACCGAAGGGTTTGATTCCCAGTCAAGGGCATGTACCTGGGCTGCAGGTCTGATCCCTGTGCCCCTGTCAGGGTGCATGCAGGAGGCAACCAATTGACGTGTCTCTGTCACACCCATGTTTCTCTCTCTGTCTCTTCCCCTCGCCCCTCCCTTCCAGTGTCTCTAAAAATCAATGGAGCCCTAGCTGGTTTGGCTCAGTGGTTAGAGCGCCGGCCCACAGACCAAAGGGTCCTGGGTTCGATTCCAGCCAAGGGCATGTACCAAGGTTGCAAGCTTGGTCTGTTGGGGCATGAGTGGGAGGCAACCACTCGATGTGTCTCTCTCACATTGATGTTTCTCTCTCTCCTTCTCTCTCTCCCACTCTCTCTGAAAAAGCAATGGAAAAAATGTCTTCCATCTTAGGGTGAGAATGAAAAAATAAAAGGCCCGGCCGGGCGTGGCTCAGCGGTTCAGCATCGACCTAGGATCCAGATGATCAGGGTTCGATTCCCAGTCAGGGCACATGCCCGGGTTGCGGGCTAGGCAGCTCTCATCATTGATGTTTCTCTCTCTCTCTCTCTCTCCCCCTCCTTTCCTCTCTCTGAGATCAATAAAGGTATGTTTTTAAAAAAAAAAAAAAAAAAAAAAAAAGAATGAGTGAATGATCAGGGTAACCAGCCCACATGGGACATTAAGATCAAACTCTCTACTCTCCATGTCCAATACTTCTTCCTAAACCAAGCCATTATAATTGCTTGCCTGGATCTGCTGCAGTCTTTTCTTTTTTTAAAAAATATATTTTTATTGATTTCAGAGAGAGGAAGAGGAGGAGAGAAATAGAAACATCAATGATGAGTTGTCATTGATCGGCTGCCTCCTGCACGCCCTGACTGGGGATCGAGCCCACAACCCGGGCATGTGCCCCGACCCGGAATCAGATGGTGATCTGGATCCCAGGTGGACGCTCAACCGCTGAGCCACGCCCGGCCAGGCTGCTGCAGTCTTGTAAGTGGTATTTGTTCCTCTACTCTTGCGCCCCTAGGATCCATTCTCCACACAGAAGGCAGAGAGATCTTCCAAAAATATATGTAATATAATTTCATTCCCCAGCTTGAAACCCTCCAGTGGTCTCCCTTCACATTATAACAAAATTCAAACTCCTAACCCTGCAAATCCCTTCATGATCTGGTGCCTGCCCACCTCTAACATCTGTCATATCTCATGTCCCTTCCTCCTTTGCCTATCATGCCCCAGCTGCACCAGGATCCCTTCGAAGGCTTCTGCATCAGTGGCGTCTTCTGTTTAGAGTGCTCTTGTCCTTTGTTTTGGAGTGAACTCCTTTCTGTCCTTCAAACTTCACCATAAATGTCACCTCCACAGAAAGGCCTTCCATGACCTCCTGGTCTAGGGTACCTTCTCCCTAGGGTCTAGGGTACTATCTCACCACCTTTCCTTATTTTCCATTCAGCCCCTATTGCTGCATAACAATTTGTTATTATTATATATCATGATTCTACGGGTTAGGAAATCAAACAGGGCACAGCTTGTCTCTGCTCCATGGGGCTTCTGCTGAGATGATTGTAAAGGCTGGGAGCCTGGAACAATGAGAGGTTGGCTGAGCCTCTCTCTCTCCCCCACACACCTCTATATGGCTAGCTTGGGCTTCCTTCCAACATGGTGACCTCATGATAGCTGAACCTCTCACATGGCAGCTCAGGGTTCCAAGAGACCAAGGCAGAAGCTTCCAGTTCTCTTGAAAGGACTTGGAACTATTATAGGGTCTCTTCTGCTATACTCTACTGATCAAAGCAGACCCAGGTCAACTCAGATTCAGAGAGGGAACAGAGAGCTTCCTTCTTGGGGGAGAAATGTGATAGAAGCCAAGGCCATATCTAATGTGCCAGAACCACATTTTGGCAATGATGTTTCATTTTCTTATTAATTTCTTCGTTTACATGTTTAACTTGCTTTTTGAGCAAACAGTGAAAGTACAAACCAACCAGTTTCTTTTCTCTCATCATTGCTTCTAAACGAACTATGTTGATTCTCCCTTTCTTGTCTCTTAATAGCATTTTGGGCAGATCTTCTAATGTTCCTGTCACTTTAATTTATTAAAGGTCCAGCCCCATCTAGGCTGGTCCATCCAATGTAAGTATAACACCTCTTTCTTCCAAAGACAGAGCCTGGATTTGGCTCAAGGGAGCTGGGAGGGGCACGGTCTGTCCCTATACCCCTCCCTAAGTCTCTCTCTCTTTCACACAGGGTCAGGAAGGAAAAATTGGGGGAAAGTCCCCCTTAGCTGTGGCCATTTCTTCTCTGGCCAAGACTGTGCCTAGCGTAACAGGTGCCAACTCTCTTGTTGTGCACCACAGGGCTACCCCAGAGCACTGTTCCTTGAGGTTTCCTTTCCAGCTCTATGTCTGATACTCCCCACTCAGCAATTGCCCCAACTCTACACCCACAGCCTATAGCCTGTGGGGTCTCCTCGTCTGCAGGCCTCCCTTTTGGGAGAACAAGGGCAAAGATGCCCATAGCCATTTGCTTTTCACCATGTCCCCCTGACTCATGAGAAACTCCTGCTGGATGCCCCAATGTGTCCCCTTTCTCTGTCCCCTGTCACTCTTCAGTTCTCCACTCCCCTAGTTCCCATTCAGATAGCACATGGGCAAATCCAGCTCCACAGAGAAGAGGGGGAGGGACCAGCAACCCAGGTCTCTGGCAACCTCCCCTCCCTCCCCTTCCTCCTTCCTGGTCTTTGCTTGTGGAGGGTGCTCAAGGGGTGCTGGGTGATGTTTGGGCCTAGGAGAATTACCTCAGCCATCTCCTAATAGATCCTGTAGGCAGATATGTCCATCCCCAATGGTTTCTTCTTTGTTTTAGAGTGTGGGGTACTCAAGACACTTTTTTTCCTTAGTTATGGGTCCAGTCACCAGATTGAGCAACAGTAAATCCCACCCAATATCCTGTAACACATGATATGGTCTCTCTCCACTCAAATCCAGGATCTGTGAGAGCAGATCCTTGCGTCCCTTATTCCCCACTGGATCCTTGGTGCCTAGGACAGTGTCAGGTACACAGATGGTGCTCCACAAATAAATAATGGGCAAGTGAAAAGGGCCCTTTAGGGACTAACCGATCTGGAGGACTGCAATATGGTCAAAGGGACCCATCAGGTCCTTTCCTCCTCATTCCCACTGCTTCTGGCCTCCAAGAGCTCCCCTGGTCTCTGGCTAGTTCTCTATAGGGGTCCATGGCCTGGGTAGGAAGACTGACCTCCATGTGGGTGATCTGGGAAGCTGAGAGCCTTGGAGATGCTATAGGGACTGAGCTGGGGTCCCTGGGG